>NC_045972.1:47428722-47758722 GCF_010909765.2 Amblyraja radiata | reverse complement strand
TCATTTGTAGGATGTACAAAGTTGAATACATTTTGGAGCGATATATTTGATATATTTACAAAGCTCTTCAAGTCAAGAATAGAACCCAAAATGGAATGGATTATATTTGGAATAATAGGAGAAGATACCAATTTAAATAAAGACCAAAATGTTTTTTTTAATTATGGGTTAATAATTGGAAAGAAATTGATACTTAAATTTTGGAAAAATACAGCTATACCAACTGTTAAAATGTGGATTAGGAATATGATGGACATAGCACGCCTTGAAGAAATGAGACTCCGACTAATAGATAAATATGACCAATTCTTAAGGAGTTGGTCTCCTTTCATCGACTTTTTGGAATCATGTGATGCAGCGGTACCATAAGGATTGCTGATTTCAGTTCATGACGTGGATAGATCTACATCTCCGAATATAGATTTGAAAAATTCTCTTTTAAGGGGCCTTCTCTTCTATTTCTACTTTCCACTTTTTCTTTTTTATTTTATTTATTTATTTTTTATATACACACTTCACGTTTTTCTATTCTCTACCATCTATTTTTCCACTTTTTCCCCTTTCTATTGTTTTCTTTTTCTTGTCTTGCTTACTTCCTTCTCATAACATAAAACTAGAGGTTGTACATGGAATGGATTACGGTATGACATAGTTGGCACCTAAAATTAGGTTCCACTGTATTGTTTTGTATTGTATTAACTTCTAATAAAATAAACAACAACAAAAAAAAGAAGAAAAAAAAAGAGACTTTTGGACAGGCACGTGGATATGCAGGGAACGGAGGGATAGCATGTGCAGGCATCAGTTTAGCTTGGCATCATGTACAACATGGGCATTGTGGGCCGAAGGGCCTGTTCCTGTACTGTTCTGTTCTATGTTCATACAATAGTGGGAGGGAAATCCATTCTAATTTAGGTAGTGTAACCACATTCACAAAGTAATCATTAATCAGTTTGAGAATGTGATATTTATGTAAACAGTTTTATGTGACATTTCTCTTATTTTAAATTTGGAAAATATTTATAGATTTTTTTTAATCATCCCACTACATAGTAATAGAAGTAATTTCAAAGTTAGCCTTTGTTATCCCCCGTGATCCTTCCTCCGGCTTCACAAATCGTTCCTCTTCTCTCCTTATCTCACGATTTTTGTCTTTTCATCTCTTGCCTTTATCCACCCATCTGCCAATCACACCCCCCCTCACCTGTATCCACCCACCTGCCAATCACACCCCCCCTCACCTGTATCCACCCACCTGCCAATCACACCCCCCTCACCTGTATCCACCCACCTGCCAATCACACCCCCCTCACCTGTATCCACCCATCTGCCAATCACACCCCCCTCCCCTGTATCCACCCATCTGCCAATCACCCCCCCCTCACCTGTATCCACCCACCTGCCAATCACACCCCCCTCACCTGTATCCACCCACCTGCCAATCACACCCCCCCTCACCTGTATCCACCCACCTGCCAATCACACCCCCCCTCACCTGTATCCACCCACCTGCCAATCACACCCCCCTCACCTGTATCCACCCATCTGCCAATCACACCCCCCTCACCTGTATCCACCCATCTGCCAATCACACCCCCCTCACCTGTATCCACCCATCTGCCAATCACACCCCCCTCACCTGTATCCACCCATCTGCCAATCACACCCCCCTCACCTGTATCCACCCATCTGCCAATCACACCCCCCTCACCTGTATCCACCCATCTGCCAATCACACCCCCCTCACCTGTATCCACCCATCTGCCAATCACACCCCCCTCACCTGTATCCACCCATCTGCCAATCACACCCCCCTCACCTGTATCCACCCATCTGCCAATCACACCCCCCTCACCTGTATCCACCCACCTGCCAATCACACCCCCCTCACCTGTAGCCACCCACCTGCCAATCACACCCCCCTCACCTGTATCCTCCCACCTGCCAATCACACCCCCCTCACCTGTATCCACCCACCTGCCAATCACCCCCCCCTCCCCTGTATCCACCCACCTGCCAATCACACCCCCCTCACCTGTATCCACCCACCTGCCAATCACACCCCCCTCACCTGTATCCACCCATCTGCCAATCACACCCCCCTCACCTGTATCCACCCACCTGCCAATCACACCCCCCTCACCTGTATCCACCCACCTGCCAATCACACCCCCCTCACCTGTATCCAACCACCTGCCAATCACACCCCCCTCACCTGTATCCACCCACCTGCCAATCACACCCCCCTCACCTGTATCCACCCATCTGCCAATCACACCCCCCTCACCTGTATCCACCCACCTGCCAATCACACCCCCCTCACCTGTATCCACCCACCTGCCAATCACACCCCCCTCACCTGTATCCACCCATCTGCCAATCACACCCCCCTCACCTGTATCCACCCATCTGCCAATCACACCCCCCTCACCTGTATCCACCCATCTGCCAATCACACCCCCCTCACCTGTATCCACCCACCTGCCAATCACACCCCCCTCACCTGTATCCACCCATCTGCCAATCACACCCCCCTCACCTGTATCCACCCATCTGCCAATCACACCCCCCTCACCTGTATCCACCCATCTGCCAATCACACCCCCCTCACCTGTATCCACCCACCTGCCAATCACACCCCCCTCACCTGTATCCACCCATCTGCCAATCACGCCCCCCTCACCTGTACCCACCCATCTGCCAATCACACCCCCCTCACCTGTACCCACCCATCTGCCAATCACGCCCCCCTCACCTGTATCCACCCATCTGCCAATCACACCCCCCTCACCTGTATCCACCCATCTGCCAATCACACCCCCCTCACCTGTATCCACCCATCACTTGCCACACTCCTGCACACTGCATCTTTTTTTTTGTAAACCAGCATCTACAGTTCCTTGTAAATTCACACGTGTATGTGTTATGTACACTCCGGCCTCCACCTCTCTTCCAGCTTTCTTAACCCCCCCCCCCCCCCCGATCCTCCCACCACTCACCCCGATCCTCCCACCACTCACCCCACCAAGAAGGGTCACAACCTGAATCATCACCTATCCATGTTCTCCACAGATGCTGCCTGACCCACTGAGTTACTCCAGCACTCTGTGAAACGTCACCTATCCATGTTCTCCACAGATGCTGCCTGACCCGCTGAGTTACTCCAGCACTCTGTGAAACGTCACCTATCCATGTTCTCCACAGATGCTGCCTGACCCGCTGAGTTACTCCAGCACTTTGTGTCTTTTTTTGTGTAACCCAGCAACTGCATTTTCTTCCATCTCTCTGTCTGTCATTGTTCCTTTTGCCTTTCAAAGTACCTGAGCATCATTGATCGGTGGAACTCTGGCATTGCAACCAAACAGGTTTTAAATATAATCATAATAGCAACATCATAATCTGAGCATCACTGTGATAGCAATGGGCAGCACGGTGGCACAGCGGTAGAGTTGCTGCCTTAAGGCACCAGAGACCCAGGTTCGATCCTGACTACAGGTGCTGTCTGTGTGGAGTTTGCACCTTCTCCCCGGGTCACAGTTTAAGGATAAGGGGGAAATCTTTTAGGACCGAGATGAGGAAAACATTTTTCACACAGAGAGTGGTGAATCTCTGGAATTCACTGCCACAGAAGGTAGTTGAGGCCAGTTCATTGGCTATATTTAAGAGGGAGTTAGATGTGGCCCTTGTGGCTAAAGGGATCAGGGGGTATGGAGAGAAGGCAGGTACGGGATGCTGAGTTGGATGATCAGCCATGATCATATTGAATGGCGGTGCTGGCTCGAAGGGCCGAATGGCCTACTCCTGCACCTATTTTCTATGTTTCTATGACCTGTGTGGATTTTCTTTGGCTGCTCTGGTTCACTCCCACACTCCAGAGACGTGTGGGTTTCGACATGCTGAATCTCCGTAATCTCCTTCGGAAGTAGATGCGCTGATGTGCTTTCTTTACGATTGCATCAGTGTGCTGGGTCCAGGAAAGATCTTCGGAAATATGCACGCCTAGGAATTTGAAGTTTTTGACCCTCTCCACCATCTGTTGATATAAACAGGACTGTGGGTCCTCATCCTTCCCCTTGGTCTTACTGATGTTGAGAGCCAGGTTGTTGTGCGTGCACCATTTGGTCAGACACTATCCAACACACACTAGGGACAATTTACACTTATACCAAGTATACAAACTCAGGCCAATTCACCTACAAACCTGCACGTTTTTGGGGTGTGGGAGGAAACCGAAGATCTCGGAGAAAACCCACGCAGGTCACGGGGAGAACGTACAATCTCCGTACAGACAGCGCCCGTAGTCGGGATGGAACCCGGGTCTCTGGCGCTGCAAGCGCTGTAAGGCAGCAACTCTACCGCTGCACCACCGTGCCGCCCTGTTGCCACGACCTGCGCCTCCCAAAGAATAACGAAAGGGCAAGATGTTTAATTGTCATCGGACTGAGAGCAACTCGGCAACTGTAGCGCAGATTTCACTGATATACACAAGGGGCGGCACGGTGGCGCAGCGGTAGAGTTGCTGCCTTACAGCGCCAGAGACCCGGGTTCCATCCTGACCACGGGTGCTGTCTGTACGGAGTTTGCACGTTCTCCCCGTGACCATATGAGTTTTCCCCGGGATCTCCTGTTTCCTCCCACACTCCTAAATCATCCAGGTTTGTAGGTTAATTGGCTTCTGTAAATTGTCCCTAATGCATAGGATGGAACTAGTGTGAACGGGTGATAGCTGGTCGGTGCAGACTCGGTGGGCCGAAGGGCCTGTTTCCACACACTATCTCTACACTAAACTATACAGATACAGCAGAGAAACAGGCCCTTCGGCCCACCAAGCCCATGCCGACCATCACACTGTTATCCCACATGAAGGGCAATTTACAGAGGGCCAATTAGCCTACAGACCTGCACGTCTTTGGGGTGTAGGAGTAAACCAGTCACATGGAGAACATGCAAACTCCACACCGACAGACAGCACAGGAAGTCAGGATCGGACGCGGGTCTCTGGCCCTGTGAGGCAGTGACTCTACGCGCAGCGCCACACTGTCGTCTGTGTGCGTCGTGAATCGACAATCTTCTAACGGTGAGGCAAATGCATTTACACCTGATCAGAGGCTGACAGAGTCTTTAATCTAAGACTGTGGCCCCCTTGTTAAGAATTATCTTGAAGGCATTAAACTAAAGGGCCTGTCCCACTTGCAATCGATTGCGTGCGTTTGGTGCGACCAAACGGAAGCGGAGTTCACGCTAAGTTCGCGCGTGACGTCATTTGCGTCATGCTTACCAATCAGCTGGGCAGGAGGCGGGCGGGCCGACTGAATTTGGGCGTCGCACGGCGTCGTGCGCTAGGCGTACGCCGTCAAGACGCTGCGTTCTCCGTCAAGACGCTGCGTACGACCACAATGCGCCTGCATGCCGACAGGCCGTTGGCGCGCAAAGATTTCGGCCACTGCAAGAATTTCGGAGTCCCGCGCGATGTCGGGAACAGTCCCGCACAACTCTGCGCTTCTAAGTGGGACCGGCCCCATACGGCCATTCGGTGCCCGTACGCCTCAAGCGACCACGAGGTCGCGTAATTTGCAAACCAAGGTCGCGTAAGTGGGACAGGCCCTTAACTTCAAATTGTTCCAGCGCCTTCATTCACACTTTAAAGAGCAGGAAACTCCATTCATATGATGGGTCCTTCAATGCCCAAAAGCACCTTGTGGCCACATGACCAAATGAATGTTGGCCAAGGCCCACAGCATGATTAATGACCAACAGAGTTACATCTTAAAAGGGAAAAAATAAATGTGAGAGATGGTGGAGATATAAGGTGCCCAATCGTTTAACTTATGAAGTCTATTCATTTATTTTACATTAGAGTGTGTGATTCGTATAAGGGGGTGAAAAAAGCCGCAAGAGTTCTTGTTCATTAATAAGCAGGCAGTGGCCAGAAAATTGAAACGTAATTGCTGTATTTCCAGCAAATTGCCCAGCGCAAATTGGAGGAACAGCACCTCATATTTCGCTTGTGCAGCTTACACCCCAGCGGTATGAACATTGACTTCTCTAACTTCAAGTAACCCTTGCTTTCCCTCTCTCTCCATCCCCTCCCCCTTCACAGTTCTCCCACCAGTCTCACTGTCTCCGACTGCATTCTATCTCTGTCCCACCCACTCCCCTGACATCAGTCTGAAGAAGGGTCTCGACCCGAAACATCACCCGTTCCTTCTCTCCAGAGATGTTGCCTGTCCCGCTGAGTTACTCCAGCATTTTGTGTCTACCTTCAGTTTAAACCAGCATCTCAAGTCAAGTCACTTTTATTTCTATGGCACATTTACAAAACAACTCTCGTTGGCCAAAGTGCTTTACATTGGTGGAGGTACTAACGTTATACAACATTGGTTCATAGATTACGTACGTACATAAATACACACATATAGCCCTCACTTAGAGGACGTCAAGAAAGGCTTGGGAGTAAAGATGAGTTTTAAGTATCGACTTAAAGGAGTCGATGGAGGGGGCAGTTCTGATGGGGAGAGGGATGCTGTTCCACAGTCTAGGAGCTGCAGTTATATCCCACACACTTGCTATATTTCCTGTTTGTTTATAACTGGAGAACTGGGCGATAATAAAGTAATAGAGAACTTTATGTTTTTCTGCCACATTATATGGAACAGCACAAATTTAGTTATAAATGAAGGACATTTTAAAATCACGGGACGTACACCAGAACTCCCGCCTGGTTTTACGAAGCTCAAAGTTGTTTTTTAATGTTCTAATTCTCAGTGGATATGGACTTTAATCTATAAATAGCCACACACTACTAACAAAGCCCGTACAGAAGAGGAATGGATTTCAATCACTTCTCACTGCCTCTTGGTGTACAATATGCAAACTTTTGTTCTTACGGCCTTGCCCTATCAGTTCTAAAGGTTGAAAGAGCATTGGACATTAATCATCGTGATTCAGTAGTCAATAGACGATAGGTGCAGGAGTAGGCCATTCGGCCCTTCGAGCCAGCACCGCCATTCAATGTGATCACGGCTGATCATCCCCTATCAGTACCCCGTTCCTGCCTTCTCCCCATATCCCCTGACTCCCCTAAAGCCAGTAAAGTCCGATCAAGGATAGTTTGAGGGTCCCCGATGAGGTAGATAGTAGTTCAGGGCTGGTTGTAGTTGGATGGTTCAGTTGCCTGACTTCTCAGATGAGAACACAGAACAGGCCCTTCGGTCCACAATGTCCATGTTGAACATGATGCCAAGTTGAGCTAATCACCTTGCCTGCACATCAACCACATCCCTCCATTCCCAGCATATCCATGTGCCTGTCTAAAAGCCTCATAAAGGCCCCAGTCATATCTGCCTCCACCACAACCCCAGGCAGCGCGTTCCAGGCACTTACAACTATCTGTGTAAAGAAATACTGCACATCTCCTTTATACTTTGCCCCTCCCTAAAGCTACACCCTCTAGCCTTTGATATTTAGACAGATGCAAGGATAGGAAAGGTTTAGAAGGATATGGGCCACACAGGGCAGGTGGGACTAGAGTAGATGGGGCATCTTGGTCGGCATGGGCAGGTTGGGCTGAAGGGCCTGTTTCCATGCTGAATGAATCTACAACTCAATGCTCCTCTTTGTGCCAGGTGCTATACTAATGCAATGGGTTGTTGTGAATGGTGATATTCCACATTGAACACTAAAGGGCCTGTCCCACTTAAGCTATTTTTAGGCAACTGTCACAGTTGTAGCAGGTCGCCGAAAATCCAGCCATTGGACCCCCCCCCCCCCCCCTTCGACATAAAGTAATTTCAAATTTTAATAACACCAAAAAACCCAAAGTCAGCAACCTCCGTCACGTGGCGACAACCTACGACAACACCTACCTACGTCAGGAGAAGTCAAGCTTCGCTCATTGCCGTCAAACCCACTATCGCCGAAACATTTTCAACATGTTTAATATCCAGCGGCGACCAGAAAGACGCTACAACTCTTTGGGCGACTGAGGAGACGACTCACGACCATACAGGCGACACCCCGGCAGACGCCTAAAAAAATCCTCTAAGTGGGACAGGCCCAGAAGAACATTTCTCAGGTAATGCCTTGCCTTAAATGCCGGCTTTTTCACAGATAGAAATTTAAATGCTGATCGTAGTGTACCCTGGGGAGTTGATTATTGATTTGCAATCATTAATAATTCATGGCAGAAAGAGCCATCATTCTTAATAATGTCTAACATTGGAAGCAATGTCCTGCAACATTACAGTATCATGGGGCAGTAATAACAGCTCATTGACCAGAGATGGCATTCAGCTGTTCACAGTGCGAGCAATCAAAGCAAGTCCACACACACACACACCAAGCAATGGACTGGAGACGAGATTCCCAAATCATGGACATTTCAAAAAACAATTTCATTCCCCTCACCGTTCCTTATTCTATTGTTATGCCTCTGAGCAGTTGGCTGGATCTGTGGTATTGTACCCCATAGAACACTTAAAGTGTGTAGAAAGGAGTTGTGGATAGACACAAAATGCTGGAGTAACTCAGCGGGACGGGCAGCATCTCTGGAGAGAAGGAATGGGTGATGTTTGGGGTTGAGACCCTTCTTCAGACTCAGACCCATTCCTTCTCTCCAGAGATGCTGCCTGTCCCGCTGAGCTTGATAGGGTTCGCTACTGCCAATAACACAATGGGTTAAGGCAAACCAAACAGGCTTTCCTTTCATTTCGTCAGATAGGAGTGGTCGGGATTACTTCAATATTATTCAAGAATATTTACCACAAAGGCTTGGTAAATTGTCCCTAGTGAGTGGAGACTAGCGTTAATGTGCGGTGGTGGCTGGTCGCTGGTCGGCACGGTCTCGGTGGGCCCAGGGACCTATTTCCGCGCTGTATCTCTAAACTAATCTAAACTGAACTCTATTGCCACGATCTTCGTGGTTGTGGCCGCTATATTACACATAGGCCCTGGGCCAATATGAAAACGGAGCAGAACGCTGAGGGACCTGGTTCACATCATTCACAGTCTTCTCCTCGCTCTGAGGAGCTTGGCACTGCAGCAGAACATGTCACAATCCCTCCCATTCTCAATAATTCACCTTAAATAGCCGGAGCAGGCTCCGAGCTGTGTGAATGTTCCACGGAAACTATCCCTGCACTCGACTTTCAAGCAGGATTTGATATCAGCTGTTTCATTAAAGACCTCTAAACTAGCAACCATTGCTAAACTAATGTGTCGGAAGGAACTGCAGATGCTGGGTTACAACAAAGGGGGTCAGGCAGCATCTCTGGAGAAAAAAGGAATAGGTGATGTTTTGTGTCTGAAGAAGGGTCTCGATCCCAAAACATCACCTATTCTATTTCTCCAGAGAAGCTGCCTGATCCGCTGAGTTACTCCAGCACTTTGTGTCTATTCTCAGTGTGAATCTAGTGTTTAGAGTGGGTGGGAGAATCCAGGACCAGAGGGCACAGCAGCAGAATTAAAGGACGTACCTTCAACAACGAGATGAGGAAAACATTATTTAGCCAGAGGGTGGTGAATCTGTGGAATTCATTGCCA
Source organism: Amblyraja radiata (assembly GCF_010909765.2). NCBI lineage: Eukaryota > Metazoa > Chordata > Chondrichthyes > Rajiformes > Rajidae > Amblyraja > Amblyraja radiata. The sequence goes on along the minus strand of NC_045972.1, from coordinate 47,749,182 downwards.
CAGATAGCTGTGGAAGCTAAGCCATTGGGTATTTTTTACGCGGAGATTGACAGATTCTTGATTAGCACGGGTGTCGATGGGGAGAAGGCAGGAGAATGGAGTTAAACATAGAACATAGAAAATAGGTGCAGGAGTAGGCCATTCGGCCCTTCGAGCCTGCACCGCCATTCAATATGATCATGGCTGATCATCCAACTCAGTATCCTGTACCTGCCTTCTCTCCATACCCCCTGATCCCCTTAGCCACAAGGGCCACATCTAACTCCCTCTTAAATATAGCCAATGAACTGGCCTCAACTACCTTCTGCGGCAGAGAATTCCACAGACTCACCACTCTGTGTGTAAAGGGAAAGATAGGCCAGCCATGATTGAATGGTGGAGTAGGTTTGATGGGGCAAATGGCCTAATTCTGCTCCTATGACTAATGAACCTATGAAAATACATCTTGTCAAACTGCAGATGCTGATTTACAAAATAAAAGACACAAAGTGCTGGGTTGTGGGAGGAAACCGGAGAAAACCCACGCGGTCACAGGGAGAGCGTGCACACTCCCTACAGACTGCACCCGTGGTCGGTCAGGATCAAACCCAGGTCACTGGCGCTGTGAGGCAGCAACTCTACCTCTGTGCCGTCCTTCAAATGAGAGATTTTGTTGCCATAACAATTGTGAAAGGATTTATAGTGTGCATTTATATGAACGCAATACAACTCAAAACGCAAACCTGCTCTAAAAATATATTGTTCCACATTAATTCATCTCCTATTCCACAACAACCTTCTACAAATCAAAACCGCTTTAATTTTACAAGCTGAATGAATAAAGCTTACCTTTAGTGAACATCTGTACAACAGTAAATCTGACATTTATTTCCCCCCACGCTACATTATCAGATGAATTTTACTACATCTGGAGCCCATGTACAGAACTAATTGGCAGCACTAAAGTGTAAGTAAGTAAGTAAGTAAGTTTATTGGCCAAGTATTCACATACAAGGAATTTGCCTTGGTGCTCCGCCCACAAGTAACAACATGACATGCAGTGACAGTTACGAATGACTCAGAAAACACTAAACATTAATAATAATAAAACATTCATGATAAAACACCATTGATCAAGCATGTGAACCAACAAAATACCAGATCAAAGGGAGGCTACAGATTTCTGGCTGTTGAGTAGAGCAACTACTCGTGGATAAAAGCTGTTTTTATGTCTGGCTGTGGCAGCTTTGACAATCCGGAGTTGCCTTCCAGAGGGAAGTGATTCAAAGAGTTTGTGGCCAGGGTGAGAGGGGTCAGAGATGATCTTGCCCGCTCGCTTCCTGGCTTGAAGCTAACAATGTAAGAAAAACTCAAATTCCAGTCACTGTTCACTATTCACTATTACTGGTCAGACTGCAAGCAAGTTGACGATTCGCAATAACAATAAACTCACATTTATTTGGGATCCATTTCTACGAAATTAATCGTGCTGGCTCGAAGGGCCGAATATAATAATAATAATAATAATAATAATAATAATAATAATAATAATAATAATAATAATAATAATAATAATAATAATAATAATAATAATAATAATAATAATAATAATTTGTTTTTATAGGGACAGTGCATATTAATGAACATTTGCATGTAAATATGCGAGATTGTAGCCAATCAGTAGCTAATTTCCGTCTCTAGTCCCAGGCAAAGGTAGGTGAAGTGTCTTGCCCAAGGACACAACGACAGTACACACTCCAAGCAGGATTCGAACCGGCCACCTTCAGGTTGCCAGCCGAACACTTAGCCCATTGTGCCATCTGTCATCCTATAAAATAGGAGAATGGCCTACTCCTGCACCTATTGTCTATTGTCTATTGAAATGCAAAGAAAAGCATTCCGTTTCTCATTAAAGTGTAAAATATTTTGCTGATTCCAAGAATATTCTGTGTCCAACACGTGACAAACATCCTTCATACTTCAAGGTCATACATGGCAGTAATGTAGTAATCTTCCAGCATCAAATGTAAGTTGCAACACAGCCCTTGAGGAGTATGGACCTCCGAGCAGGCTGAAGGACTCGATGCCAATTCGAGCATGTTGTAAATGTGAACTTGTACCTCACAAGGGATCGCACGCTGCAGTTGCCTGAGGGGTATCCTGTGCTGGCTCCTTAAGAACACCCAAACTCAGTCTCGACTTTCTAATATAGTCTCAGAGCAAAGCAGCTGCATTTTGATCAATTGAGGCTTGATTTAATTATTGTGCAGATGCAACTTTAGAACTTGTACATTTCAACATTATGAAGTATTTAGTCTAGTTTACTGTCACGTGTACAGTGAAAGGTTTTCTTTCCAACCAGTTTAGCTTAGTTTAGAGACACCACGGAAACAGGCCCTTCGGCCCACCGAGTTCGCACCGACCAGCGATCCCCGCACACTAACGCTATCCTACACACACCAGGGACAATTTACATTTTACACCAAGCCAACAAATCGACATACCTGCACGTCTTTGGAGTGCGGGAGGTAACCGAAGATCTCGGAGAAAACCCACGGGGAGAACATGCAAACTCCGTACAGACAGCACCCGTAGTCGGGATGGAACCCGGGTGTCTGGCACTGAAAGCGCTGTAAGGCAGCAACACTCCCGCTGCGCCACCTTGTTGCAGTCTGCGGAAGGACAACACACGATTACAATCGAGCCGTCCACAGTGTACAGATACAGGATAAAGGGAATACAATTTAGTGCAAGATAAAGTCCAGTAAAGATAGACCAATGAGGTAGATAGTAGCTCAGGACCGCTCTCTAGTTGTTGGTAGGATGGTTCAGTTGCCTGATAACAGCCGGGAAGAAACTGTCCCTGAATCTGGAGGTGTGCGTTTTCACACTTCTGTACCTCTTGCCTGATGGGAGAGGGGTGAAGAGGGAGTGGGCCGGGATGGAGACTGGTTCTTGATGCTGCTGCTGGCCTTGCCGAGGTGTAGATGGAGTCAATGGAAGGGAGGTTGGTTTGGAGTCAGTTATACAGCATGGAAACAGGCCCTTCGGCCCAACTTGTCCATACCTGCCGGTTTATGTCATGGCATGAAACTTTAATATTACAAAACACATGCCTTCAACACTGCCTCGTTTCAGCAGACCATGAGAACTGATTACTTTTCAAGATGAGTTCAGATCTGAAAGCAGCTGACTGTACTAAACTAGCTTTCTTTTTTTTTTTTTTTTTTTAATATTTTATTTTATTAGAAGTAAGTACAGTCATATGGCACCAAAGTGCCTAATATATATTTTCATAATACATTTTATGTACAACTTCTTTTTTTTTTTTGTTACACTGAAAAAAGATTAGAATAAGAAAAAGAAGTTAGATAGTAAAGGATAGAAAGATGTGAAATATATAGTGTGTGAAAAAAGAAAACGAGTAAATGAAAAAAGTTGAGAGAGAGAATAGAGAGAAGAAAAGAAAAAAAAAAAAAAAAAAAGAGGAGATCATTATTTATAGTCTTGACCAACCCTCGTCCAGTCCTGAAACAGTTATTTTTTACTAGCTTTCAAGCTGAAATAAACGTTTCCTTGGAATTCACTTGGTGTCTGCCTCTGTAGCTGATAATACAAATAAATATGTTCAGCTTTACAAGCCGTCTGCTTCTGAGCGCTTCTCGAAGGCAGAGGGACACTTGGTTGAAGTCAATCAGCATCAGAGATTGAAAACTGGTTTAAACAAATAGCTGGGAGTCTCTAACATTGAAATAGATTTTGATTGGGACCCTTGATAAAGTGAGTCAATTATTCTATCCAGCCTGAAGAAAGGTCCTGACATCAAAAGTTGCCTATCCATGTCCTCCGGAGATACTGCCTGACCCGTTGAGTTACTCCAGCACTTTGTGTTTTTCACAAGATTCCAGCACCTGCAGTTCCTTGTTTCCCAATTATTCTAATCAGGTTGTTTTGTTTAAGAGTGTCCAAATGTGGGCGAGATATGTCAGCTGTTCTTGAACTGTTGTCCCCATTGGAGGTTGTAGTAGCCAGTTAGCTTAAAGGGCCTGTCCCACGAGCATGCGGTTGCGTGCGTTTGGCGCGACCAACCGGAGGTGGAGTTCAAGCTAAGTTCGCGCTAAGTTCGCGAGTGATGTCATTTGCGTCATGCTTACCAATCAGCTGGGCAGGAGGCAGGCCGACTGAATTTGGGCGTCGCACGGCGTCGGGCGGTGACGTCATCATGCAACGCCACGCCGGGCGGTGACGTCATCGCGCAACGCCACGCGCTAGGCGTACGCTGTCAAGACGCTGTGTACGTCAAGACGCTGTGTACGACCGCAATGCGCCTGCGTGCCGACAGGCCGCTGGCGCGCGAAGATTTCGGCCACTGCAAGAATTTCGGAGCCCCGCGCGATGTCGGGACCAGCCCCGCACAACTCCATGCTTCTAAGTGTGACCGGCCCCACGTGGCCATATGGTACCCGTACGCCTCAAGCGACCACGAGGTCGCGTAATTTGCGAGCCATGGTCGCGTAAGTGGGACAGGCCCTTAACTCAGTATGTTATAGTTATAACCAGTTACCTTTAATTTTATCCGCCTGTAATTACGTGGGTGGGATTTCGTCTTGGGCGTGGTTTGTGGCTACGATTCTGGCGCAGACTCCCAAGGAGTTTAGTTTAGTTTGATGAAGATCGTATGGAGAGACATAGTTTTCGACAGTGCACGAGCATGAGGAGTATGATTGAAACGTCCTTGTACACGAAGAAGCTTTGATGAATTATTTTACTGCTTTGTACTTCAATAAAAAACTATTCGTCAAGAGTTTAAGAAAGAACTGCAGATGCTGGAAAAATCGAAGGTAGACAAAAATGCTGGAGAAACTCAGCGGATGAGGCAGCATCTATGGAGCGAAGGAATAGGTGACGTTTCGGGTCAAGACTCTTCTATCAGTCTGAAGCTTTTTTTTCCCAACCCTTCCCACTCACTAACACCCTCTAATGCAGGCATCATTCTGGTGAACCTCCTCTGCACCTTTTCCAAAGCCTCCACACCCTTCCCGCAATGGGGTGACCAGCACTGCGGAGTTACTGCACCACTATTTAGAAAGAGCTTCCCAATGCAACAGAATTCAGTCACCGTTCATATTACTTTTAGAATATAGATACAAAGTGCTGGAGAACAAGTTTCTCCAGAGATGCTGCCTGACCTGCTGAGTAAAGGGTCTGTCCCACTTTCACCACCTAATTCACCACCTTTCTTACTCGTGGATATTTTTCATCATGCTAGAAAAAACGCCGCGACCTACTTGATGCCACGAGTACCTACGACTAGCACCACGACCTGCTACTACCTACCTACGACCTCGTGACGACCATGCTGCCAGTATGAGTCAAGGGCAATAGACAATACACAACAGACAATAGGTGCAGGAGTAGCCATTTGACCCTTCGAGCCAGCACCACCATTCAATGTGATCATGGCTGATCATCCCCAATAAGTACCCCGTTCCTGCCTTCTCCCCATATCCCCTGACTCCGCTATTTCTAAGAGCCCTACCTAGCTCTCTCTTGAAAGCATCCAGAGAACCTGCCTCCACCGCCCTCTGAGGCAGAGAATTTCACAGACTCACCACTCTCTGTGAGAAAAAGTGTTTCCTCGTCTCCGTTCTAAATGGCTTACTCCTTATTCTTAACCTGTGGCCCCTGGTTCTGGACTCCCCCAACATCGGGAACATGTTTCCTGCCTCTAGCGTGTCCAAACCCTTAACAGTCTTATGTTTCAATGAGATCCCCTCTCATCTTTCTAAACTCCAGAGTGTACAAGCCCAGCTGCTCTCAGCAGACTCTGCAGAGGTCGTGAATTAGGTCGTGAAAGTGAGACAGCCCCTTCACTCCAGCACTTTGTGTCTATCTTCGGTATAAACCAGCATCTGCAGTTCCTTTCCACTCATTTTATTTTTGCTGCATGCAGGCATTACTCATTGGTGTACGAACACTCAATATTCAAGACCCTGTTATCTGGTGCTGCATGGGGACTTAATTTGATTAATGTCTCAATTGTTGTTTGATAGCTAAATCTTTTACTCCTGCTTTCACTGGAGATAGCAAAAAGGCATTTAACAGTTTGGGAACGTACATCTTAAGGACTGATGCATATTGAAAGATTTAGTGTGAAATTTTTATCATTCAGTTTGAACATAACAAAATCTCAAGGAAAGAGGAACGCATCAGAGACAAAGCTGTTAAAATATATATTGTTTAAGAAGGAACTGCAGATGCTGGAAAATCGAAGTTAGACAAAAATGCTGGAGAAACTCAGCGGGTGCAGCAGCATCTATGGAGCGAAGGAAATAGGCAACGTTTCGGGCCGACACCCTTCTTCAGACTTCTTCAAAAAATATATTACTTTCATGCAGGGGGTGGCACAGTGGTGCAGCTGGTTGAGCTGATGCCTCGTAGTGCCAGAGACACAGGTTCGATCCTGACCTCGGGTGCTGTCACAAGTTTGTCAGGCATAGGAGCAGAATTACACTGCAGTCCATTCAGCCCATTGAGTCTGCCACTCCGTTCGATCATGGCTGATCTATCGTATACAAAAAAGCTGGAGAAACTCAGTGGGTGAGGCAGCATCTATGGAGCGAAGGAATAGGTGACGTTTCGGGTCGAGACCCTTCTTCAGACTGATGAAGGAATAGGTGACGTTTCGGGTCGAGACCCAGAAGGGTATCGACCCGAAACGTCGCCTATTCCTTATCTCCATAGATGCTGCCTCACCCGCTGAGTTTCTCCAGCATTTTTGTCTACCTTTTGTATTACTGAATGATCCGAAACGTCACCTATTCCTTCTCTCCATAGATGCTGCCTCACTCGCTGAGTTTCTCCAGCTTTTTTTAGCTACCTTCGATTTTTCCAGCATCTGCAGTTCTTTCATAAACACGGCTGGTCTATTTTTCTTTTTGTCTATGTGGAGTTTGCACATTGTCCCTGTGGTGCAGGGGGTAGAGTAGCTGCCTCATAGCGCCAGAGACCTGGGTTTGATCTGAATTACGGGTGATGTCTGTACGGAGTTTGCACGTTCTCCCTGTGGGTTTTCTCCCACATCTCAGACGTTTAGGTTTGTAGGTTAATTGTGCTCCTCCAACCTCATCTATTGCATCCGCTGCTCTAGATGTCAACTGATCTACATCGGTGAGACCAAGCGTAGGCTTGGCGATCGTTTCGCCGAACACCTCCGCTCGGTCCGCATTAACCAACCTGACCTACCGGTGGCTCAGCACTTCAACTCCCCCTCCCATTCCGAATCCGACCTCTCTGTCCTGGGCCTCCCCCATGGCCAGAGTGAGCACCACCGGAAATTGGAGGAGCAGCACCTCATATTGGGCAGTCTGCACCCTAGCGGCATGAACAATGAATTCTCCCATTTCCGGTGGCCCTTGCTGTCTCCTCCCCTTCTCAGCTTTCCCTCAGCCCTCGGGCTCCTTCTCTTCCTTTTCCCTTTCTTCTCCCCCTCCCCCCCCCCTGATGGATTAGAGGGGTGTAAGCTGGTAGAAAATAGAGATATGGGGAAAGGGAAGGGCTTGCTAGTAATAGGTGGATCCAGGCAAGGCGGGGGTTGATGTACAGATGAGTGAGATGGGGGGGGGGGGGGGGGCGGGGAGGAAAGGATGGAGGTGATGTGGGAAAGATGAAGGGCTGAAAAGCAAGTACGTTTATTGGCCAAGTATTCACATACAAGGAATTTGCCTTGGTGCTCCGCCCACAAGTAACAACATGACATACAGTGACAGTTACGAATGACTCAGAAAACACTAAACATTAATAATAATAAAACATTCATGATAAAACACCATTGATCAAGCATGTGAACCAACAAAATACCAGATCAAAGGGAGGCTACAGATTTTTGGCTGTCGAATAGAGCAACTACTCGTGGATAAAAACTGTTTTTATGTCTGGCTGTGGCAGCTTTGACAGTCCGGAGTCGCCTTCCAGAGGGAAGTGATTCAAAGTGTTTGTGGCCAGGGTGAGAGGGGTCAGAGATGATCTTGCCCGCTCGCTTCCTGGCCCTTGCAGTGTACAGTTCATCAATGGAGGGAAGGTTGCAGCCAGAAATCTTCTCTGCTGATCGGACGATTGGCTGCAGCCTGGTATCAGGTATCTGGCTGCAGCCAAATGGTGGTCGCTGAAAAGAAAGGAAGGTGTTTAGCTTAGTTTTATTGTCATGTGTACCGAGGTGACGGTGAAAAGCTTTTTAGGTGCCTGCTATCCAAACAGCGGAAAGACTATACATGATTACAATCAAGCCGTCCACAGTGCATAGTGTATTAGTGTAAGATAAAGTCCAGTTAAGTCCGATTAAAAATAGTCAGAGGACTTAATTGTCAAATCAGAGGGGGAGTAGGAGCGGAGTCGGAGGGAGCTGGGTGGGGTTACACAGAGGATGAGGAAAATGAAGAGAAAGCAAAATATTCTGCCCCACATTTTTGCTGAATCAAGAGTCATCAATGCTCTTAGCAGGAAATGCCATTACCTAAAAATGATATTGAATTGGTATGCAGAGCAGAAACGTTTTTGTTCTAAACAGCACTTAAACCATTACTTGAAATTCAAGCTAATTTGATCTCACTTGGAAAAAGCCAATATTTTCTTCATCATCAATAAATCATTTTAACAGCTGCCGAGGAGAAAACCTTCAATAAAAATGCAGAATATTAGAGATACAAGGAACTGTAGATGCTGGAATCTTGGGCAGAACACAACTCAGATGGTTTAACACAGAGGCTGGTCGTATTTAAGTCTTCCAAACACTTGCTGGGTGTATTGTTTAAAGGAATACGAGTACCCTTGATACAGAGTGGAGCAACTGGGCATCACGGTAGTGCAGCGGGTAGAGCTACTGCCTTACGGATGCCAGGTTCGATCCTGACTACAGGTGCTGTCTGTACGGTTTGTACGTTCTCCCCGTGACTGCTTGGGTTTTCTCCCACACTCCAAAGTCGTACAGGTTTGTAAGTTAATTGGCTTGGTATAAATATAAATTGGCCCTAGTGTATGTAGGATTGTGATCATGTGCGGGAATCGCTGATCGGCAGGCACAGAAATCGCTATCAAAACATGGGAGGGGAGGGACACAATTTCTTGGCGCTTCAATCGGCCCGTTCGCGGGTCCTTTCATCGAACGGCGGGGGCTTCAACATCGGGAGCCTCGATCGCCTCGATGCAGCTGTTTGATTTTAAGCCGCGCCGAGCGCTGAAAGGCCCCGCAAACGGGACGATTCAGCCCTTAGAAAGCATCTGATAAATTCCGGATGACAAAGCATGGGGGGGGGGGGGGGGGAATTGTCCCTCATCTCTCAAAGCAGGAGGTCGTGCTCCCCGTCCCCTCCAGGATTTCCGCCCATGCTGATCGGTGCCGGCTCGGTGGGCCGAAGGGCCCGTTGCCGCACCATATTTCTAAACTAAACTAAATACTGTTGCCTCAGAGCGCCAGAGACCCGGGATCGATCCTAACTTCGGGCGCTCCCTGTGTGGAGCTTGCACGTTCTCCCTGTGACCACGTGGGTTTCCTCCCACATCCCAAATATGTGCGGGTTTGTAGGTTAATTGGTCTCAGTAAATTGCCCTTAGTGTGTAGGGAGTGGATGCGAAAGTGGGATAACATAGAACTAGTGTGAACGGCTGATCAATGGTCGGCATGGACTCTGTGGGTGAAGGGCCTGTCTCCGTGCTGTATCTCTAAAAGTATAACTCAAAAACATTGACGTGAGGACTCAGTTAATGTAAAGCACCATCTACACTGATTGAATTTCCTTTACGTATTTATTTTTTTGGTAAATTATACTTTGGAACTAAAGAACACTAAATAAAAGCAGAGGGCTTGCAGGAAATGAACATTTTCCATCACTGGCATTTTGGGAAAATCTTCAGGCAGATGGGTTGTTGAAGATTGCAATTCCAGTGACAAAACAAATCACATCATTCTAGTTCCAAAATGATGCAATCTGAATGAAGGATCAGACATATTTAAGCACAAGAAGACAGACACAAAATGCTTGAGTAACTCAGCGGGACAGGCAGCATCTTTGGAGAGAAGGAAAGGGTGACATTTCGAGTCCGCCATTCTGTCTCTGGTACTTGCCTCGCTGAGTTACTCCCGCATTTTGTGTCTATCTTCGGTGTAAACCAGCATCTGCAGTTCCTTCCTACATATTTAAACACAAGTTGACTCTGCCGAAGTACCATTAAGTACCATCACATGTCACATAGCTGTATAGTAAATTAAATATATTTTTGATCATACAAGAGCATATTCACAGAAACAAATGATTGAAATATCAATGTCCAATACAATTTATATACCGATGTGCTGAATGCCAATGCATGTTTATATTTTATATCTTCTTGTAACCAATTTTGAACAAATTCAAACTGAAATTTGCCTGCCTGCTTTATGGCCCTGTCCCACGGTACATGTTCCAAGAGCTCTCCCAAGTTTAAAGAAAATCAAACTCGTGGTAAGCACGGAGAATGAACGTAGCGGGTACGTCGGAGCTCGGGGACGTCTCTTAGCGGCTCGTAACGCTAACGGCAGGTACTCGGGAAGACTAGCTAATGGCAGGTAAGCTCGGAAAGACGCGTGAAGATTTTTCAACATGATGAAAAATGTCCACGAGAGCCCTGAGTACCGACGAGTGGCCATTACCGTAAATCTCCGAGTTCGAATCAGGGCAAACTCGGGAGAACTCTTGGAATGAACTCGTACCGTGGGACAGGGCCATTATTCTATGGCGGATACTGATGGAGACTTTAATAGAGATAGGGTTAGTGGAGATAATGGGATTGATAGATTTGGGATTATTAGGGATACTGAGGTCAATAGTGATTGAACAGAGATAATGGGTTTAATAGAGATGGGGTTCCATGTTACAGCGGCTTTTTTGAACACATTATTTATACCATCAGCTCCCTTCAATGTGAATTTGAACGTGATCACAGAAGTGCTGGAGTAAATTCTTACATCTATTATGAAACCAAAGAACAAGTGGCAGGCATTTAAATGGTGGACTATTGAAATTACTTATTTTAACAAGTCACGATACATTGTACACAAGTTGCAATGTACAATACAGAGGAGAACTGCAGATGGTGCTTTACTCAATGGCAAGATTCTATAAATACAACTTATTGGTTCAAATGGTTTTGAAGGTTTCCTTCAGAAAATGCAATGTCTTTACAAAACATGCAAAGTATCGAATATATGCTAGACCTTACTTAAAATCTTTAGGTTCCATTCACTTAAACTTCCATTGATAACTTAAACTTGGATACAGTTTGGGAATAACACCAAATTAGAGTTTATGGCAAATAGTGGCAGATCAGAGAGGATACTGGAAGATGTAGACTTCTAATGCAATGGGCAAATAGGCAGTAGATGTTGTTGAAGGCAGAGAGTAGAATACACATAATGGGGAAGAAAATAAGAAATATTCTAGACTTTACACACATAGCAGTGACAATGTATAAAACGTTGAATTTCTACATGACCTTGCTTGGACCACAGTTGTACTATTATGCGAGGCCCTTTATAGTAAGATTGAAAGGAAGATCAAAGTCATAAATAAAATTATCAGAACATGAGGATATAGTTATGTAGGATTTTTTTTCATGGATAGGGCGACAGTGGCGCAGCGGTAGAGTTGCTGCCTTACAGCGCCAGAGACGCAGGTTCAATCCTGACGACGGGTGCTGTCTGTACAGAGTTTGTATGCTCTCCCTGTGTCCGCGTGGGTTTTCTCCGGTTGCTCCGGTTTCTTCCCACACTCCGAACATGTGCAGGTTCGTAGGTTAATTGGTTTCGATAACTTGTTTAAAAAAAAATTCCCTCGTGTGTAAGATAGTGTTAGTGTACGGGGTGAACGCTGGTTGGCACGGGTGTCAACAGTTATGGGGAGAAGGCAGGAGAATGGGGTTAAATGGGAAAGATAGATCAGCCATGATTGAATGGCGAAGTAGACTTGATGGGGAATGTGGCCTAATTCTGCTCCTATCACTTATGTACTTATGGCTTCGATGGGCTAAACGGCCTGTTTCCGCGCGGTATTTCAAAAGTCTCAAGTAATGACTAAAACAAATCTGGTGCTGGACACAGAGGACCTATGAGAGGTTTGATTATGAAACGCTAAATGATGTTTCTGAGAGTTGGCGAATTAGAAACGAGGCATTATTGACTGTTGATTACTAAAGGGGAGGTGGAAAATAAAAACTAATAATTAAAACAAATTTTAATCAGTTTTTAAAGCAGACATATAGCAATTAAACACAAAGTGCTGGAGGAACTCAGTGGGTCAGGCAGCATATGTGGAAGATTTGGGTCAGGACCCTTCTTCAGTCTGAGTTAAAACAAGCTGAGTTACTCCAGCACTTGGCGTTTAACTCAAGATTCCAGCATTAGCAGTTCCTTGTGTCTCTAATATGACAACCAACATGGACTTATACAAGTAATAAAGTATATATAATACAAGAAAATAACATGGAAGAGAAATTTGGTTAAGTAGCAAATGAATTGCTGGTGGAGTCATGAATCTCAGATAGTTTCCTTCTCTGCTGTAATGTCTATAATTCAACATGACACCTTTATAGGAAGATTGAACTGTTATCTTGTTTTAACTTTCATAGTGAAGTCATAAATACCCATCTCAAATGCAAAGTACTAAAGCAAACATTACAAAATGTCTTGCAGATCTCAAATTTAAGATGTAACACAGGATGTAATCACGCATATTTATAAACTTCAACTAGGTGTACTTGAAAGCTAATTTATTCAGATTTTAAGATGCACATTTTAAGTCACAAAACCAATAAGCTGTTTCTTGCTAATTTACATTCAGAAATCAGTAGAAATGAGACAGCGTTTTAGTCTCAAGCTCCCACATTTTTTAGCATATTGAAAACCTTGCAAGCATGACAAATTGAATCCTTTTCCAACTTGTGTTATAGAATTTTAAAGATGCTGCACACTACATGCGGGTATGAAAATAGTTACGTAAAAAAATCTAGTCCATCACTCCTTCTTTCCCATATGGTTTTTACAAGAACCCCTTTCACAGATTTCTAGCTTGTTCTTAAATATTCCCACTGTTTCCTATTCAATTAGTTTTATTATCATCATCGTTGAAAACATTAGTGACGCAGTGGTGCTGGTTTCCGCCAGACACGGTGACGGACGCACTACACATCTCTGTCCTCCGTGCATCTGGCAAGCTCCTCTTTTGTCTCTACACGTGCGTCTTCCATCAACGTATTCAGCATCGTCTTGATTGGCCGTCCCGGGTCACGTCTTCCATGGGTGGGGTTCCCACAGCACAATCTTGTTCGCTGGAATCTCTGGGTGGCGGTGGCAGTGACCACAGTGAGCCTCATCCTTCTCCACCTGATCTTCTCGGTCAGAGGTGGAATCTCCCCATAGAGCTGGGGAGATTCACCAACTCCAATTATACATTTCATGTTCTTTGCGGATTAGATTGTTTTCTCTGGACCATCGGAGGCCAAAGGGAGATCTGATAGAAGTATATACAATAATGAGCACAGATAGAAAGCCAGAACCTTTTTCACCCAGGATGGAAATGTCCATTACTAGAGGCATAACTTTAAGGTCAGAGGGGCAAAGTTTAAAACAGATGTACATGTTTTTGTTTTAAACAGAGGATGGTGGGTGCCTGGAACATGCCGGTGACGTTTAAGAGGCACATGGATATGCAGGGAATGGAGGGATTGTGGATGTGTAGGCAGATGAGATTGACATCATGTTCAGTTCAGACATACTGAACGGGGTATAGATTGTGGACGATCAGCCATGATCATATTGAATGGCGGTGCTGGCTCGAAGGGCTGAATGGCCTACTCCAGTACCTATTGTCTATTGTCATGGGCCAAAAGACCTGTTGCTGTACTGTTCAATGTTCATCACCAATGTACTTCCCTTGTCATTTTCCCCGGCACAAGTTTATTTCCATGTTAAAGGAACATTACGCACACTTATGCACACCCAAGTTTCTGCCTGTTGTAAGTGATCATTGTTTAACTTCATTACTTTTCTGTTATCAAGAGAACTTGCAACATTTTTACAAAGACGAACATTAAGAAATTTACTTCCTTCATTGCTCTTAACTCCTTGCATATAAAACAATAATCTAAACTGTATACTTACGGTTTAAGCCGTGATCATCTTGTGCTACATTTTAAAATCATTAGATTATTGATTTTCATCACGTTTAATATTTTCATTAATAATAATTACTTACCAGGAATTAGAATTAAAATGCTGGAGTAACTCAGTGGGGCAGGCAGCATTTCTGGATAAAAGGAATGGGCGATTTCTTCCCATTCGGGTCGAGGTCGAGACCCTTCTTCAGACCGAGTGAGAGGAGAGGGAGATACAGAGATAAGGACGTGTCAGGTGTGAAAACGAGCCAAAGGGGGTGGAGATCACGGAAAATGTAGAATAGATCATTGTTAGCTTGGAGAAGATAATAACGAAGCATACGGAGATAAATTTTAATCAGGGGGACTGTCAGACTAGTCGGAGAACTGGGAAGGTGGGGGGGGGGGGGGGGGAGGATGGAGATAGAGAGAGGGAAGGCAAGGGTTACTTGAGGTTAGAGAATTCTGTAAGTTGCCCAAGCGGAATATGAGGTGTTGTTCCACCAATTTGCACTGGGCCTCACTCCGACAATGGAGGAGATCCAGGACAGAAATCTACCTGATCTCCCGGTTGCTAAATACTTTAACTCCCCCCTCCCATTCCAACACTGACCTTTCTGTCCTGGGCCTCCTCCATTGTCAGAGTGATACCCAGCGCAAATTGGAGGAGCAGCAACTCATATTTCACTTGGGAAGCTTACACCCCAGCGGCATGAATATTGACTTCTCTAACTTCAAGTAACCTTTGCCTTCCCAGTTCCCAGGCTGGTATGACTGTCCTCGGTTACATTTTATGTGTTTGCTTTGTTGTTACTTTCTTCTAGCTAACAATGATCTATTCCACATTTCTTCAGCTTCATTCCCTTCGTCTCGTTTTCACACTACACTTCCTTATCTCTGTATCTCCCCCTCCCCTGACTCAGTCTGAAGAAGTGTCTCGACCCAAAATGTCAACCCATTCCTTCCATCCAGAGATACTGCCTGTCCCGCTGAGTTCCTCCAGCATTTTGTGTCCATCTTTGGTTTAAACCAGCATATGCAGTTCCTTCCTATAACATTAGAACTAAAAAATATCGTGAATCTTTCAAACTTGCTGTCAAATATAATTGCAAATCAATTAAAAAATTAGTTCTAAAAGAAAACCAATTGAATACTTAAAACTTTATTCTGAATAAGGATCTCAGTAATTAAACCAATACAAATTTGTAATCAATTGCAGCAGGCTGTAGTAAAAGTATGAAGTGAAATAAATAATTGTTGACTAAGTAAATTGGTCACATTTGGAAATAAAAGCATAAATACTGCAGAATATGTACTTTCATGTTTATTTCAACTTTATGTACCACATAAGTGTGACAAGGAATCAATTTAATGTTAATGCAAAATTACATGATTTCACCCGAGGTTATGTGGAATCTTCCTTCCTTCAATACAAATATAAATTCATGCATGCAAATATAAATATAGGATAATTGTGCAATGAGGATAAATAAAAATAAATTGACAGGAACTACTTCCAGCCACAAATGGGATATGTCGGTTATGTGATAAACTATTCTCAAAACATCGGCCCCGAACCACATCAGGGCAGATGGAATATAGCTAAATGAATGCAGTTTTAAATAAACACATTAAAAATTAATGAAGTCCCAAGAGCCTATAGAGGCTGTAATCTGGAGCATATGGCAAGCTACTGCGGGAACTCAGCAGGTCAGGCAACATTTGCAAAGCAGGGGGGGGGGGAGGGGGATGGCCGGCGTATCAAATAGTTTTCCTACATCAGGATTAAGGCAGGGTTCTTGACCCAGAATGACAACCAACCCTCTGCCTCCACAGAAGCTGCCTGACTAACAAACATCCTCCAGCATTGTGTTTTTTCCTCCAAAAATTAAAAATATAGAAAGGAAGTGCGGATATAAAATAACCGCTTAACTGTTGGCTCTTTAGGCACGTTGGAGCTTTTGAGCAAAGAAGCTGTCTGCCAAGTGCTATACATTTTGGGGCTTAATGTTTACAGCAATGACATGTCATAAATTCTGAGATTAACCCCTTGTAATCTTTATAGAAATTACATTTTACACAGCTAAATGACCTGTGACAAGAAGTGCCATTTTGTGAAGAACTGTGGGCTGCAAGCATTTTTAATTGAACAGATAGGTTCATGGCTAAACTAATTATACATCTGCCGATAAATATTTACCGCCAAGACAGCTCTTGGACTCCAGGACTATCGAGAATGGAAGCACTTTTTCATTTGCTGGGAATTGTGAGTGCGATTTTAGAAATACACATTTTTAAAAGCAGCTGTACAATGTCTGTACAAATATATTTCATATATAGGATAGGAAATTAACAGTATACAATTCCAAAACTTCCTTTGCCATTTTTCTTAAAATGATTACCTACAATTGATGGGAATATTTCTTGTGGCATGACATTATCCATCTCACTGTCTATGGTTTCATTCAATCTACTTCTGGTCTGTTCCCTCTTTGTTGCAGAAGTGGAAATGAGTTCATTAGTAATTGCCTCATCACATTCAGCCGTGTTGAGGGGGTTGAAGACCACTATTTCTTCACTCGCAGCAGGATCACACTCCTCGATTAATAAATCTGGTACTTGCTGCGAAACGCAACTGCCAGAATCTAACTCCAAATTTTGTTCATTTAAATCACATTGTAAATTTGTCGTTGGCCCCACGTCACCTACAGAATAGAAAAACAAACGAACCGTTAGATTTATTTTGTTGCTAATTTTGCATTTTCAAGCTATGATAAAAGACCACAGTAATTCAATATTAATTTTTAAGTAATTGAGCTGACTTTTCAACAGGTAAACAAGGATGCTTGAACTTTTATTTCCAGACGATAATTAAACTACAAAAAACAACTTGGCATTGAGGAAGTACTCAATAAATTATACCAATAATGAAACATTAATTCCCCAAGCATTCAGAAAATATTGCTGTACTGTGGAAAACTAATTTGAAGAATAATCAATGGTATGCAGTGGTTATAAACTTCAAATAAACAAGTCCACCTATTGTTTTTGCCCAAATGCAGGTTCCATATGGAAGAATTCTGACAATAATAAAAGAATTTAAAACATCTACCCAGAGATGCTGCCTGTCCCGCTGAGTTATTCCAGCATTTTGTGTCTATCTCTGGTGTAAACCAGCATTTGCAGTTCCTTCCGACACAACTTACAAGCATTCTTTTCCACTTACTTGTATGATGCAGTACAAAAAATGGTTTCTTTTTTGTGAAGTTTATTGCAAATTTAGACATTGTAATACCATAGTCTTCGTGATTATGTATAAGATTGTTCATCATTGTAATTTTTGGCACCTCGTATAGTTCTTCCATGAAATTCTGCAACATTCAAATAAATTACATTAGGATTCTTGTGCAACATTTTATTCCACATGTACATGTTACATCCAATTTCAGGACACCTAGTTATCGGACACTTTCTGGCACATACCAAACCATTTTCCAAACAAAGTATGGATATGCAAGGACTTATTTATTTTTCCTTCAAAGGACTTTTATTGTCACATGCATTTTAACACATACTATTTAAACACAAAGAAGGAAAGGACAGACAGACTGTTGGCGAGGCAGCCATTGCTGGCGCCACCCGGTGGTTACTTGACGTGTTCAAGTAACTATTTCAGAAGTTACAAAAATAAGGTTTTGAAACCGCTGGGGCATAAAAACAGTAACGGGTTGATCACTGAAATCACCCTATTGAAATGAAGATGAAAATGATATTTCACTAATGCAGACGGCCAATCCACAAAGAGCACTGCTCAATTGGCAAGTTGAAAAATGATTTCATGATATATTAAACAAAAATGCAATACTTTCATTGCTAATGATAATTGTTTCAATATATAACAATGAGCAGGAACAGAGATAAGGATTTTTTTTAAATCTGCCACATTACCTATGCACAATATTGACAGTTTTAGGTAGTAATGCCAATATATTGCTATCATACCATGGGTTGTTTCAATAGTGCCTGCCTCATTATGAAACCATTTCTATTTGTTGATTAATTCCAGCTGCAACCATAGAACATTTCCCTACACCCTCTTTTTCTATCATTATCTATTGCCAGCACATTTTTTGGTCAAATGTCTGGCCAACTATCTTCTTTTATTTAAATCTCTCATCTCATTTCTATTTTGTGCTTGGATTGCTTTCTTCATATTTAATTATTATATAATTGCATGTTACGACTGCTGTACTGTTCATTAAGTACTACTGAACTTACCTTAATAAGTATTCCCTCCTTGCAGTGATGTATATCATTGCCAAACAGCTCACATATACTGCTGGGATAAATTTCAATGCCTGCCCCCTGTGGAAAATGACAATGTTAATCTTTTGCTTTGGCGGTGACAAAGCCTTGCAGCTTAGATGCATTCAAACTTTCAATTCACACACATTTATATGTCTCATATAGTACTCTTTTCTTACATTTTATTTCAATACCATATGGCTGAATGCAACAGAGTTAATGAATATTGCCCTTAACAACTGTGTTCTTTTACATCTACTCTTGTTTAACTTTTGGAGAGAAAAAATCCTAATCTATTGGAGTTTTGGTTTTTGTGACCTAGTTCTTCCTTTGACTGGTGACTATTGGAATTAAATGAGGTGGCATGTACTTAATTTTGAGGTGCTAAATAGTAGGGGAATGTTGCTATTTGTTTTTAAACTCATTCCTCAAGACAGCATTTTTTTTAAAAAGTTAATTGATCACGGAAATATTTTGAGAAATTAAAAATTAACCTCTCCACTTCCTTTAGAAAATAAGGCCAAATAGGAACTGATTTTATTTCCGGTCTGAACAGTTCCTCTTCCCATAACGGATTTCCTATTTGTACAAGTTATTCATATATATTTCCTTTGGTTAAAATACCATTAACAAATTTATAACTTGTTTTCAAGAATACCATTTTTGAGTCTGCATGTAACATGCAAATCCATATTTTTTGTAAAAATATACAGAAGAACTTAACACTTTTATGCTTCCTCACATAACTTCAAGATCAAAAGAACGGAGGAAGAAGAAGAAAAGCAGATTAGGTTAATCTACACCACACTTGTCATGTAAGATACATCCATCTCATCTCTTCATATAGTAGCGCACTACTAAATTACTATTTGAAAACCACAAATTGTATTAAAATCAAGATTAGAACGGTATTTTATACTTTAATCAAGTTGAAATTTCCTACTGCAGCACAATATGTTGAAAGCTAAAACAACGTTGAGATAGTTACACTTCTGAAGTATGCAATTAGACTATACCTTTGCTCCATATACGTCACAGTTTTTCATATGCAGTTGTGCTGAGGTTCTCAACACAACCCCTGTAGAATCACATTGTAATACACAGCCTTCAAGAATAGTTCGGCCTTTACGGACACCTAGGTAGTTAAAATAGCGAAGTTAGTTGAATGCAAGACCAATATTTTTCAGCAGAGTCTAAAACTAAAATACATGTTTCATATTTCAATGATAATAATCGAATAATCAATGTTATTGGTAAAAAAAATAACATGAAAATGTTAATATGTTTAAGACATAAGAATAATCAAGCATCAATCATGAAACAAATTAACGCCTTTGTAATAAATAGTTCAACTGAGCAGAATTAAAATATTGGACATCTAGTAATCATTTAATATTGTTTAAAGTCCTAGATTCTTCTGCCCTTACACACATTATGCAAAATTATATCATACTTACATAAAATACCTTCTGTAGCATCGTGCTGAATAATTTTCAAATTGGATATTTTGACACAACTTGCTGTGCAATCAACAAAGGCATCTCCTTTGCCTTCTTTCACTAGAACAATGTCATCAGGAAGTCCATACCCTGGGCAGTGGGAAGGAAAACAGAACCAAATGTCAGTTAATGGAATAAAGGAACAACATATTTGTATGATAGAAACGGTTCTAAAGACCAAGGAAACACCACAACATTCATGGTGCAGGACTACTTGCTTGAGTAGCAAAGAATTTCGAAAATATTATGCTTCCACTTCATGCTATTCTGCTCTATGCAAATCGTGAACTACCATTTTGTAAAAGTTGATAAACAAAATTTATTTAAAACTATATTAAAATTCAAACGATCTACTCGTACTGAGTTGATAGCGCATGCCTGTTTGCAGGTGGAGGTTTGTGTACTTGAGGTTCCTGCACCATCACTCTTCAGATGGTTCACTTCCACCAAAGCCACTAGTTCCAACAAAGCTCAGTGCAATCTTTGTGAAAATTAGATGGAATACCACACTCCCCCTCCCAGAGTTCTAATCCCCAAGGATTTCTTCTTTTCCATATGACTTGAGCATGTTAAACAAAATTCATAGACCATCTATCACAGATGATATCTACGACCTTTGCCTCCAGACCCTAACCCTCTAGTCCTTGCTTTCTCTTCAATATACACTGTATCAATCTCCTCAGAGCAAAATAATTTCCCTTGTCTGCATGTTTAAGAAATAACTGCAGATGCTGGGAAAATCGAAGGTAGACAAAAGTGCTGGAGAAGCTCAGTGGGTGAGGCAGCATCTATGGAGGGTCTCGACCTGAAACGTCGCCTATTCCTTCGCTCCATAGATGCTGCCTCACCCGCTGAGTTTCTCCAGCACTTTTGTTTGTCTGCATTATTATTTGTTATTTCAAAAATATTCACTTTAAAATTAGTGTTAATATCCCAGTATTAGTGGATTTTGTTCAGAAGATTAACAAAATGACACAAGCAAGCACATGATTCCTCTGGCATGCAAATGAGCAAGACAAAAGATCTTATACATCACAACCACAATCCCAGGAAAACGATTGCAGTATTAATCATGAAAGTATATCAAGACAAATGTCACTGCAAAAAAAATGATCCATTACAATAATATCATTCTAACATACATAGCTGGACACAAGTTGAAAATAATTGGTGATGGTCATGTTCATTCATTCATGGAAAGCTAATGTAGGACTAAACTTACTAAAAAAAATGTAAAAGTCAGACAGGGTTTGAAGGACAGAAAGGCAAGTACAAGTATAAAAATAACCACAATCATGACTTTGATGAATAGGACTAAAGAACATTGACATGGAAAGCAACAATCAAAACAAATTGACCAGGAGTTTAACCCTTTTGATTTCATTGATATCTGTAAGTTTGTGTTTTATCACTCGATGCACAAGCACAATGATAGCAATGGTGTTATAGTCACAGAAATACAAATACAATTGATCTTTGCATGAATAGTAACTCGTACTACTCTTACCACTGATGTATCAGATAGATTTCTCCAACTAATTCAATTATATTTCCAAATAATATCTTCCCAAATATAACAAACCATACCTTTCAAACACTACCTCCTCAAAACTATTCATATTTAGCTGCAGTTATTGAATTAATATCAGACCTGTAGAAAGCTAATTCATATTAATTTATGGAAGTACTTTGAGAAAATCACCCAGAGATTTTTAGAAATTACCATATAAATGTAAGTATTTGGGATCTTCAGAGTTGTATGTGACCCAAATTGGTGCTGAATATCTTTAGTGTGCGGGTACGCACACAACACCCAGCTCTACCACAGCTGCCTCTCAACTAATTAGCTTGTTTTAAAATGATCAAGCATTTAATCAGGTGTGCAACAATGATGAGCAACAGTTCTCTCCAACTAAAAACTGGGAGACGGATGCAATAGATTTTGTCCTCCATCACAAATTACTTTTGCCAGCTGTTGACAC
Organism: Amblyraja radiata; assembly: GCF_010909765.2. NCBI lineage: Eukaryota > Metazoa > Chordata > Chondrichthyes > Rajiformes > Rajidae > Amblyraja > Amblyraja radiata. The sequence goes on along the minus strand of NC_045972.1, from coordinate 47,727,236 downwards.
ATCCTCCATCCATTGTCCAAACAGGAAGCAGGCTGTTATATTTCCCCTATGCTCTATCATACTTGAGTTTGACTTGATGGTTTCAATTATCTTTTTTGAGTTTAGTTTAGAGAAATAGTGGGGAAAACAGGCCCTTTGGCCCATCAAGACCAGCGATCCTTGTTACACTAGCACACACTAGGGACAATTTATAATTTTTACCAAAGCCAATTAACCTACAAATCTGTACGTCTTTACAGTGTTGGGAAAACTGGTGAACACCGGGGGAAAACCCACGCAGGTTACAGGCAAGACCTACAAACTCCATACAGACAGCACCAATAGTCAGGATGGAACCCGGGTCTCCGGCGCTGTGAGGCAGAAACTCTACCGCTGCACCACTGTACCACACCCTATCTGTTTGGATAGCATGCAAAACAAAGCTTTTCACTGTACCTCAGTATGTGACAATAATAAACCCAAACCTAAATACATATTATCATCCCTTTCCTCGTATATGTGGTAGAGAGAACCTGCTATGGTGCAATATATTTTTCCTTATGCCCTTACCTTCTACTTGAATAGAATCAGCAATTGTGAAATAGCCATTCACGCTGTAACGACCAGGACAGATAATAACAATATCTCCTTCATAACATGCATTTATTGCTGCAAGTGGGTCGCTATGAAACTGACAGAAGGAAAAGTAGTTAAAGTAAATCATTTACTTGTACATTCAGAACATATTCCACGTCAATATTAAGCATTTCCTATACCAGTAAGCTTCAGGCTCCCTTCATTAGGCAAGTATCACGTGGCCCTTTGTTCCTTTCAAATTTATTTATACTAACCCTGGGTGATATATTTTCCTGAAGGCTCTAAAATGCTGAACATTTGATGATTAGACCTACAAATGAAAGAAACATCAAATACTTCCCAACAAAGCTATTTGGCATCAGAGGATGTTGGAAAATGCCAACCGTTCCACTGCCAACATTTAACCCTGATTGACATTGACATCTTCACAGCGTGCACACAGCAAAGGCATGCTGAATTTGCGGAGGCCCGACAAAGAAAACAAGCTGGCTGAAGTATCCAGTATTTTTGCTACCGCCAGGATAGAGTTAGTGTAGCAGCAGCAACAATCGATGAATGGAAAGTATGTTTGTTTTGATGTTTTTAATTATTTAAATGCATGCAATTTTAAAAATATTTTAATTTTTTCTTAATTGATCAATGATCTTGAATATTCCCGAATGTCAGGGACAAAGCTGGTGATGGGGCTCTGTTGGTTATTTTCCCTACAGCCATTTTGGAGGCAAGTCTGACTCAAATGACACAACTCTATAGCAACATCATGTCACCCGATGTCCTACTACAAACTATGTTATGCTTGTTTGGTTAAAATTGAAATGAATGAAAATGTTAAATAATTACAAATTCATAAGCATTACCATTACAGGATCATTCCAATTTTAGGCTATGCCATGCAATTTTTGAACCTGTATGCCACTTAACTAATTAAACACATACTGTAATCTGTTTTGGGTGAAAATTAATTAATCAACAAGTCAAATTAAATAAATTCACTAAGACAGTTATGAACTTGCCACTTACATGAAATTCTTGCCAGTTAAAAAATTGCTAAACTGTCCACTCAAGTGTTTCCGAATTTTAGTAATCTATAAATCAGTTTGTTAAAAACAATATGGCATTGGCACCTACATAACAACAGTATAGTCAAAGTAAATACTATACAACTATCGGACATCCTTCTGGTGCCAAAGAAATACTATTTTAAACTGTTTCACAAGGCTAAGCACTTTACATTATAATAATCAAAATCAATCACTCAACGTTTGTTTATTCAACTAAAATTGCATTGCCTCAATGGTCAGTGAAAATCATTACCTCCATTGCTTGTTCCTGAATAAAAGAGTCTGGGTTTAGTTTCTCCTTCAACAAAGACTTCAGTAGAGTAATAGTCATGGAGCTTGAAACAACATGAATGATTTTTTCACCTGATGGACGAGTTCCTTTGGCCTGCTTTCCTGGCAATCCATAGCCATCTTGGCGTAGCACATACCTAAAAGATCATTTTTCTTAAAGGTTACTGATTTCAGCTACGCAAAGCTTTATACACATTTCTCTGTTGTGTTTACCTAACCATTCTCTTTCAATGTCAATATTTTGAAATCAAAGATTTTATATTATTCCCTTTGTGCGATACAATATCTAATCATATACATGTTATTATTAAATGGAATGCAGGTTTGAAGACTGCATGACGTAACAAAAAATTGGCATTGCATGATCTTGGGGTGGTAATACTTATATATTTGTAATTATTTAAAAAATGTATGACCAATGCCAACTGGAAAAGCATATCGTTTGTAGAAGACTGAATCAAAGTAAGGGTTACCTGTAAAGTGGAGACTCCATTATTCGAAGTTTATATTTTAGCTTGTCCAGCTCTTCGCAAAGTTTAACACCTTCCACCATAGAAACATTGTTCAATTCAGATTCAGAATCACTAGCAGAGATATCATTTCTCACTTTTATAAATTCTTTGTACGTCTCCTCAGACTTAGACAGCAACTGATTATATTCAGCGATGAGATCAACAGGAACGCGATCCTCAAGAATATCATAATACCTGAATTGAAAAGAAATTAATGCTGTCTCCATTAGTACAGATTATCTTGTGTTACCAGTACTGAACAAAAACACCTACATGCCTTTATTACTGCAGTAACAAATATTTTCAGTTTATTATTATTAGGTTACCCTTTAATTGATATAGTAAAACTTCAATAATTTAGTATCAGACTACTAAGGGCCTGTCCCACTTAGGCGATTAGTTTGGCGACAGCTGAAAAATACGTTGTCGCCACATGGTCGCGGCGTGACGCCTGTATTGTCGTGAACGGTCTCCTCAAGTGTTGCTACTTATTTATTGTCGCTGCTGGATTTTGAAATCTTCAAAACTACTCTGCGACATTGGGCTTGGCGTTGCCTGCCTTCTCCTGTCGTAGGTGCTGTCATAGGTTGTCGCCAGGTCATGAACTTGGGTTAAAACATATTAAGTACATTGGTGCAATAATAGAAACAATATCCATTAGTTTGATAAATCTGCTAGTCCGTAGACCCCATTGTGCCCGATTAATTGTACATTATTGAATATTATTGTACATTATGTGAATATTGCAGAATGCATATTCAGTCATTCCAATGCAACTAAGTTTCAAATGTTTCTAAATGTAAAATTGCAACAGTTTATTTTTATATTTCAATGATGTTTGCTGTGTTTGTTGATCAAGTTCAGGTGCCAACTTCTGCAATCTTGTTTCCATATAAAGACACAATTTCATTGAATTGATTAAGTGAGGAAACGAGCCACAAAATAAACAAAACCAATTCAACCTTCCATTTGCTTGAAATTAGCCTGCATTGAAGATTGTCAACAGTAGAACAAGCTACAAGCAAGACCACACAGCCAGCTAACATCAGCTGCTGGATATCAATACATGGATGGGCCAGCACACGATGTCCACTGTCTAAAAACACTGTTAAAATTCATTCCCAAACCTTAAATAAGAACATAGGACAGAGCCAGATACATATGGCTCTGGGATAATGTGTCATGGCCATTTTCACAAGGATAAAGAAAGAAAAAGTTGGTGTCAGAGTGAAAAACAACAGATAACATTATTGAAGCAAAATACAGAAATCCTGCAATTCATTTATTAAAATCCCCTTTAATCAGGCAGGTTAAAAATAGCCTTGTCGTCAAAAGCAGATCAAATTTCAGTTTGCTTAGAGCACCATCTGGTGTCAAGAATCAGTCAAATTACAAAATAGCTAACGAACAGTGAAGCTCACAATGGTGCAGCAGAGTTTGTGACTCCGAGTGGAATGAGATGTAGACTGCCAGAATGTGGAGAATATAATGTACTGTCAATACAGCTATGAATTAATTATAAAGTTCACACAAAGCAAAATTCATTCCATCTATTTCACCAACAGGTATACTTAAGTACAATTGGTTAACATTTAAATATTAAACAAAAAAAAGACTAAATTCAAATTCAAGAGTGATTGTATATAATTGACAATGTTCAAAGTTTCTTTCAAATTAACCATATACAAAGACGATACAGAAAGTGGCATACTATATTTGAATGTACTAAATGTATGTAATATTTACGGTACAGTGTAGGTGACCTATAGTGGGGAAGTGCAGATCCTGGCACCTCAGTTAATTGATTTCTGCCCTGTAAGGAATCAGAGCAACTTTACTGTGGGATTTACAAATTTGAACCCATTTCGAGGTTACAACACCTTAGTGGTTACGTCATACGATTAGTATCGAGAAGCTCGACTATTGATCTGGAGACACAAGTTTCAGTCCCAGCACATCAGTGGGAATTTGAATTCAGGTAATTCAATAAATCAGGTGACTGTGAGGTAACACGTGTTGATAAATACCCATCGGGTTCACTTAAGTAACTATACTCTCTAAATGCAGGAGGAAAGTAGGCATAGGCAATAAACACCGACTTTGCCACCAACAACCTTGTCCCTCACAAATATATATATATTTTTTTTTAATCAAGTTTACAATTTCCATTTGAACCAAGATGAGAAATCATAATCACAATTCCTAAAAACTATTCCAAACTTTGAGATAATTTATCCAGTCATCAGAAATAGCATGATATAATATAATCACTAAAATAGCTGAATAAATTCTCAATATCTGGCAACATATAGCCTACATTAAAATTAGACAATATATACCTACAGCTTTAATCTTGGTTCACAACATCTGAGAAAGTAATCAAAATCATCATCATCGTCATCTTCATCCCAGATTCTCCAAATATGTTGGAAGAAAAATCTGCAACGTATAAAACATTACGCAATTCACACTGTGTAAGAAGGAACTGCAGATGCTGGTTTAAACCGAAGACAGACACAAAACGCTGGAGTAACTCAGCAGGACAGGCAGCATCTCTGGAAAGAAGGAATGGGTGACGTTTCGGGTCGAGACCCTTCTTCAGACCAGTTAGGGATAAAGGAAACAAGAGATATTGACAGTGATGTGGAGAGATAAAGAACAATGAATGAAAGATACGCAAAAAAGTAACGATGATAAAGGAAACAGGCTGTTTGTGGGGTGAAAATGACAAGCTAGTGTGACTTGGGTGTATGAGGGAGGGATAGAGAGAGGGAATGTCAGGGCTACCTGAAGTGAGAAAAATCAATATTCATACCAATGGGCTGCCAGCTGCCCAAGCGAAATATGAGATGCTGTTCCTCCAATTTGCGTCTAGCCTCACTACGACAATGGAGGAGATCAAAAACTGAGAGGTCTGTGTAAGAATGGGAGGGCCCAGCAACCGGGAAATCAGGTTGGTTCAGACGGGCTGAGCGAAGGTGTTCCACGAAACGATCGCCCAGTCTGCATTTGGTCCAGTGTTATGAATATTGCTTTCTCTCACTTCAGGTAGCCCCGGCATTGCCTCTCTCTACATTGCCACGCCCAAGTTGCACTAGCTTCTCATTTTCACCCTACAAACAGCTTACAATCCTGTTTCCTTTATCATAGTTACTTTTTTGCATATCTTTCATTCATTGTTCTTTATCTCTCCACATCACCATCTATATCTCTCGTTTCCCTTATCCGTAACCAGTCTGAAGAAGGGTCTCGACCTGAAACGTCACACAGTCCTTCTCTCCACAGATGCTGCCTGTCCTGCTGAGTTACTCCGGCTTTTTGTGTCTAAACAATTCACACTACTTGCAATTAATTATATTAAATACATAAACTAATTCATTGATAGGCTGAAAACATCAAATTGATCATATACGGTAGTTTTGATTCTTCTACTTTGAATAGTTTGAACTGATTCTCTTACTTTGATTCTCTTACTTGAAGAACCCGTTCCTGAATCTGGTGATGATCTTTTAAGCTTTTTGATCTTCTGCCCGATGGGACAGGAGAGAAGAGGGAATGGCAGACTTAATGACTATGAGATGTTTTTTTTTGTAGCCTCTGCCTGACCCTCCACAGGGGATGGTCTCCCCTGCCATTAATATATATATATATATATATAGGTATAATAATATATAGTTTAAATGGACTGCAACACGGAAATAGGCTGCCCATCGTGTAATATGGGCATTGGCCACTAGATGGCGCTTACTTTCCCGATCTCATTTTCTAATTAGTTTAATTAATTAATGTGCAACTTTCGGCAATGACGAGTTATGACATCCTTCTCAATTATATTTCATCTAAATCTGTGGAAAATGTCATGTAGTTCTGTGATTTGGGTCACGAAAACTGATTTCTAGACACATTTTTGGTGCTCGGCCCACAGCCTACATACACCACATTTAACATGTATAATGAGCCTTTGTTAAAATAATACAGCTCTTCTACTGACCAACAAGCAACTGAATATATTTTGATAATTTTCCAATAATGGCTCAAATTAAAGGGAGAGACTGATCACAAATATTCAATGGTTTGAATACTTGTTTGTTTGGAAAATGTAACAATAAATTTAATTAAATCTATTACCTGAGATGCTCAATAGCGAGGGCCGTTTGTTCGAATTCTCCTGATTCATCAAAAGCCACGTAGAGTTCTTGTAGAGGGACTTGGTGATTTTTTGCTTCAAGGAAACTTTCCATTCCTTCCATGTTCAGAGAATATGTTTCAGACTCATAACGGAATGGTTCTGTTAGTTTCACCACTGCTCTGAGGTTTGAAGTCTCCAAATCAGTCACCTGAAATTATTTTGATGCAAACTAAGTGTATTATTTTCTAAATATGTTTAACCAGCATGAATTAGAATGCAAAATTATGTTTTTGATTGTGTAATGGTTAATATAAGTATCATATATTTGATCACAATGACCAAATCAAGTCAAAATGATGGACAATGCTGAAGTCTCTCAAGGTGCAGAAGATAGTCTTCTAAGTGAAGTATAAATTGGAGCCAAAAATGATAATCTAATCCCAGGGAACATGATAAAGCGAAAAGATTTTGTCTTTTAGTTTATAAGTTTAGACTAAAACTAAAATTAGTGTCATTATTAGTATCGTGTTTGTGAATGTTTGTAGTAAACTGTTTTAGTTTCTAAGCAAAAAATCCTTTCAACTTAATCTTTCAGTCCAAACTGTATTTTGAATGCTTTTGCTTCTATGGAAACCCTCTAGTTAACCTTATTCCCCAGTCACCTTTTTGCCAAGCCCAGGGGTAATATTAAACCCACTTCATAAGTCTTTCAATGAGATTAAAACCACATAATTCACACAATGAGCAACACACACCATCAATGTACGTTCTAAATAACTCTGCATTTGTCAGCACTGTGACAACTGTAAAGAAAAATTGAGTTGCACCTCCTGAAGGGAAATTCACAGTTCAAGTTATACATCCCGGCGATATTCCTGCTTTTCGGATTGTACTCGTACATAAGTGTTATTTTCTGCTTCCGATGAGAACTGGAGAAGATGCCAAGCAGGTACACAAAATTGCTGGGGAAACTCAGCGGGTGCAGCAGCATCTATGGAGCGAAGGAAATAGGCGACGTTTCGGGCCGAAACCCTTCTTCAGGCGCTCCATGCCAAGCACTCCATTTACTTCCAGGTCAAAAAGAGCAGTATGATAGTGCGTTTCACAGTACAGTCTTTGCAAGGTTCGAGCATCTTTCTATGGCAGGAAAGTGACGTCACAGTAAAGGAAATGGCAATTTAAATTAAAGGGCGACGCGGTGGTGCAGCAGAAGAGTTGCTGCTTTACAGCGCTTGCAGCACCGGAGACCCAGGTTCAATTCCGACTACAGCTGCTGTCTATACGGAGTTTGTACATTCTCCCTGTGAATGCGTGGGTTTTCTCCAAGATCTTCGGTTTCCTTCCACACTTCAAAGACATACAGGTTTGTAGGTTAATAGGATTGGTATAAGTGTAAATTGTCCCTAGTGTGTGTAGGATAATGTTAATGTGTGGGGATCGCTGATCGGTGTGGACTCCGTGGGCCGAAAGGCCTGTTCCCTTGCAGTATCCTGCTTCGTTCTACTAGAAATATCAAAATGCAGTAGTTGCCACAAAAATTCCAATGAGTTATTTACCTCAACAAGCACCTCAAACATATCATTGGACCAGATTGCTTGCCATCCATATGGTTCGAGAACTTTCTCCAAATATTCTGCTATGAAATCCTGTACTTCTGATGGCTTTGTATCACCTTTTGGTTAAAAGAGTGACAATCAACTACTAAATAGTAGATTCTCAATTACTTCAAAATTTTGAATAAAAATTATATTTTATTTCAAGACATGTTGCAGTGTGAGAACAATTGAGAAATAAGTATTGACATAAGTAACTGGATGCCATTTTTCTAATCCATCTCATTTATTTTGTAAAATGCATTTTAATAACAGATATCACCCAATTATTAAAAATGATTAATTTTTATATTTTAAATCTCTTCTCAGTCTCCAAAATATCGACTACATATTTTGGGACATCTTTGCAGCCCAGATAACTGTATTTCATCAGCATAGGAGCATCAGTGGCCCACAGAACTTCACATCACTTGGATGTACACTTTAGGACAAAACTCACAATTCCTTTCACTACCAGATATGCAACTCCGCAACTGTCAAATTATTTAAGCGTTTCTAATTACTGATGTAAGAACCATTCTCCCTTCTGTTGCTTTTAACTGTCATTATTGAGTTAAACACTGCCCAGTAGCTACAGTCCATGTTTTCTTTTTAAAGATCTAGATCTCAATGTAGCATCAATTATACCTTGTGTTTAAGAAGTCAATCAATCAAATCAACCAAAGACTTTACTGTCATTCAAAAATACACCAATGATGCAAGCCTGAACAAAATGTTGTTGCCATCTGGCTCACCGTGCAACATAAAACAACAAAAGGATAAAATGGCTAAAAAGATTAAAAAAGATATAATAGATAATAGTGGCGGCACATTATGTGGAATTCAAGTCTGATGGCTCGGGGGAAGAAGTTGTTGCAGAACCTGGCCGTTCTGCTCCTTATACTGCGGATGCTGGAAAATCGAAGGTAGACAAAACTGCTGGAGAAACTCAGCAGGTGAGGCAACATCTATGGAACAAAGGAAATAGGCAACGTTTCGGGCATCAGTCTGAAGAAGGGTTCAGCCCGAAACGTTGCCTATTTCTTCGCTCCACAGATGCTGCCTCACTCGCTGAGTTTCTCCAGCATTTTTGTCTACCATCAATTGTACCGTACTACTTTTAGAATTTAAAAAGTTTGAAATACAATTGAATGCGATTACATACCCAAGATGTAGTCCTGGTAAGCCTTATATCTTTCATAGTATGACAGTTGGGTTGTCTCAACAACTTCCGGAAAACTCGACCTTCTCCCATTGAGAATTCTTTTCAAAGTTATGCCTTTATTAGAACTGTCACAATTGACAAGACTTTCCTTTTGACCTTGAAAAAGACCTGAATATAATTAAAAAAACATTATTTACTCTCAAGCACATACTCACATACAGTTGGAATGAATACATAGATGGTCCAAAACACAACAAGCTCGAGGAACTCAGCAGGTCAGGCAGCATCTGTGGAGGGAATGGATCAGTGATGTTTCGGGCTGGGACCTTTCTTCAGACTGATTGTAGTGTGGGTGTGGGAGGGGTGGAAGAGAAAGCTAAAAAAGAGAAAAGGTAGACAAAAATGCTGGAGAAACTCAGCGTGTGCAGCAGCATCTATGGAGCGAAGGAAATAGGCGACGTTTCGGGCCGAAACCCTTCTTCAGACTGATGGGGGGTGGGGGGGGAGAAGGAAGGAAAAAGGGAGGAGGAGGAGCCCGAGGGCGGGGGGGATGGGAGGAGACAGCTCGAGGGTTAAGGAAGGGGAGGAGACAGCAAGGGCTAGCAAAACTGGGAGAATTCAACGTTCATGCCATCCGGACGCAAGCAACCCAGGTGAGGTGCTGTTCCTCCAATTTCCGGTGTTGCTCACTCTGGCAATGGAGGAGACCCAGGACAGAGAGGTCGGATTGGGAATGGGAGGGGGAGTTGAAGTGCTGAGCCACCGGGAGTTCAGGTAGGTTATTGCGGACTGAGCGGAGGTGTTCGGCGAAACGATCGCCCAACCTCCGCTTAGTCTCCCCGATGTAAATCAGCTGACATCTAGAGCAGCGGATGCAGTAGATGAGGTTGGAGGAGATACAGGTGAACCTTTGTCGCACCTGGATCGACTGCTTGGGTCCTTGAATGGAGTCGAGGGGGGAGGTGAAGGGACAGGTGTTGCATTTCTTGCGGTTGCAACGGAAAGTGCCCGGGGAGGGGGTGGTACGGGAGGGAAGGGAAGAATTGACAAGGGAGTTGCGGAGGGAGCGGTCTTTGCGGAAGGCAGACATAGGGGGAGATGGGAAGATGTGGCGAGTGGTGGGGTCACGTTGGAGATGGCGAAAATGGCGGAGGATTATTTGTTGTATTTGCCGGCTGGTGGGGTGAAAGGTGAGGACTAGGGGGACTCTGCCCTTGTTGCGAGTGCGGGGATGGGGAGAGAGAGCAGTGTTGCGGGGTATGGATGAGACCCTGGTGCGAGCCTCATCTATGGTGGCGGAGGGGAATCCCCGTTCCCTGAAGAACGAGTACATTTCCGATGGCCTGGTGTGGAACGTCTCATCCTAGGAGCAGATGCGGCGTAGGCGGAGGAATTGGGAGTAGGGGAATGGAGTCTTTACAGGCGGCAGGGTGGGAAGACGTGTAGTCCAGATAGCCATGTGAGTCAGTTGGTTTGTAGTGTATGTCGGTCAGAAGTCTGTCCCCTGCGATGGAGATGGTGAGGTCAAGGAATGGTAGGGTTATCAAACCAGCCGACAAGGGAGGTGCCGTGGAAATTGGAGGAACAGCACCTCATATTCCGCCTGGGTTGCTTGCGTCCGGATGGCATGAACGTTGAATTCTCCCAGTTTTGCTAGCCCTTGCTGTCTCCTCCCCTTCCGTAACCCTCGAGCTGTCTCCTCCCATCCCACCGCCCTCGGGCTCCTCCTCCTCCCTTTTTCCTTCCTTCTCCCCCCCACCCATCAGCCTGAAGAAGGGTTTCGGCCCGAAACGTCGCCTATTTCCTTCGCTCCATAGATGCTGCTGCACCCGCTGAGTTTCTCCAGCATTTTTGTGTACCTTCGATCTTCCAGCATCTACAGTTCCTTCTTGAACAACAAGCTAAAAAAGAGAGGTGGGGGCAGGACAGAGCAAGTGATGGGTGTGTATAGGCGAGGGCAGGGGGAGTTTGATGAGTGGAGTCGGTGATGAAGGTTAGAGGTGAAAAGAGTGTCAGATAAGGAGAGAAAATAAGTGAAATTTAGCCAGGGGGAGGTATATAGGAGGATGGGGAGAGTGTGATATGGGGGGCGGGGGTGGGGGGGGAAGAGAGCAGAAAAAAATGGGGGATGAAGGGGAAATGAAAGATTCTGGGACGGGAGATGAGTGTATGAAGGAGGGTAAAGGAGCAGGGTGACTTGGCAAGTGACGCCCTTGGCCGACAGGGCGTAATCGTTCAGCAAAACTGCCGCTTAGTCTATGCTTGGTCTTGCCAATATAAAGGAAGCTACATCAGCAGCACCAAATGCTGTAGAGTTGCAGTACTACCCAATGGTAATAAGCATTCAGTAAAACTATTCAAATAGATATACATAAATTAAAGTAGCAATTAAATTTAAAAATAAATACATTTCAGGATATCTAAAATTACAAACAAATAATTTGGACATTAAAATAAAGCAACATTTTTCACAAACTACCCCTCTCCACATTTTCTTCAAACCTTTCAAATAAATTGGGTTGCCTTGCATCCCAGGGATAAAGTTGAAGGTACTGTAGATGTTAGATACATCCAGTCATCTTCAGCATGCCACTGATTTACCCTGGACTTGATAACGTCGTGATGGTACAGAACAGGTCCAACTGCAATCAATAACCCATTTTTTCCTAAAATATTACAATATTAATGCAGCAACAGTATTTACCTACAGAGTCTGCCAAGAATTTTGTTTAGGAAATAACAGTTGCCCTTGAAACAGTAGCTGACTTTCTTTCTTCAGAGTGCAATCCGACTTGCTATTGCAGATGCTCAGCTTCTAAAGGTTTTTTTTTGCCTTTAGCTTGTTCTTTAAGCATGGCCGACATAAAATCTTGCAGAATCAACTGTTAAAATAATCTATACCTGAAAGTAATTTGCCTGAAATTCACAACTCCCCATTCTGCTTGATACTTACGTGTGGATACTTGATCAATAGATCCATTAGACTCATCAGGATCATCACAGTCAACTGCAGGAAATAGTTAAGAAGTTGCATTAGTATTCTCTAGCATTAATAAAAGAACATATTTTAAAATCAAAATGTCATAGTTCGAGGAATATCTGTAACCGTCACCACCCTTCTGTAACTAATGGGGACATCAATTCATTGAAATTGAAGGAGAGGTGTGAGAGCTAAATGGTCATTATCATTATCTTACTCAATTTGTTACGTGAAACCACTTTTCAGCATTAACTATAAAAGAACATATTAGAAAAGAACAGCTTTCAATACATAAAAATGTATATATTGGAAAGAGCCATGCTCTAGGATCCCCACCTGCACCCGCACATAATTGGAACAGATTTGGAGACATTTTGCTGAAGCATCTTTAAAGCCCTGCCCCACGGTACGAGTTCATTCCAAGAGCTGTCCCGAGTTTAAAAAAAATCAAACTCGTGGTAAGCACGGAGAATGAACCTAGCAGGTACGTCGGAGCTCGGGGACGTCTCTTAGCGGCTCGTACCGCTATCGGCAGGTACTCGGGAAGATTCGTTAATGGCAGGTAAGCACGGGAAGATTTGTGAAGATTTTTCAACATGTTGAAAAATGTCCACGAGAGCCCCGAGTACCGACGAGTGGCTATTACCATAAATCTCCGAGTTCGAATCAGGGCAAACTCGGGAGAACTCTTGGAATTAACTTGTACTGTGGGACAGGGCTAGTACACATACCCCGCAGCATGTTGTGGATGGTGACAAGGCTGCAGATGGCATAACATGGAGCCCATGATCCGAAACGTCATCCATTCCTTCTGTCCCGCTGAGTTACTCCAGCATTTTGTGTCTATCATCGGTGTAAACTAGCAACTGCAGTTCCTTCCTACACAATAAAAAAGAGCTGTTCTCTAACACCTCCTTTGGGCGTCAGTTTTCAGCCAACCAAGACAACTCACAGTAACAACCATCAATGTTATAAACTCCATCAAGCTCAAATTCACACAAAAAACACCATTGGATGATGATGATGCACCATCATCATCCAAATACCAGTAACAATTCTGCCTCTCATTTGTCCCACTACCATCTTAACAATGCACACCATCAATTTGGAATTAGCCATGCAATTGTTCCCATGCGTTTTGTTGCAACAATTTGACATTAGTCACAAGAGGCCACAGAAACAGATGTAATCCAAGAATGAGAAGAAGAGGAATGAGAGGAAGAGGCACTGACCCAGACATAAATATTGAGTCTGACCCAGTCACTGTCACACAGGGCCTTAGAACAGAGGCCGTGCTCCTAAGTTTGACCTAGGTATCATACAGATGTGTACACACAGCCTTGCACACATCGCTTACACACAAACACATTGAAGGACAGCGCAGAAGCACAGCTGATGGAGTTGCTACTTCACATGGCAAGCAAGCTAGGTTCAAATTTGATCTCAGGTGCTGTCTGTATGTTTGCACAATTCCCCTGCAACCATATGAAATAACATAGGAAAATTTACATTTACTTTGACAGTTAATGCATTTTTTTTTAATTATAACAAGTTAGCCAGAATTTTAATCATGCTGTTAAATAATCGAAAAGAGTACATGAATGACCTAAAGGAAAACATTTTTCTTTTGAATAGTTCAATGAAAATGCTTTGGCCCAATAAACTTTAAAAGTGTACGGCAAAATTGTCACAATATTCAAATTCCTCTACTGGCCTGCCCCATCCCATCTCTACAGTCACAAGCCCTTCAATTCTTGTTTGCTGCACATCAAAAATTCCCTTTGCCTCGCCCTTGGTGATCAACTGACCCGTTATCAAGCAGCTTGCTTACACTCATTACTCAGCTTGTGCAAATAAGAAAACATTAAGAGCTGTTAGCGCAAAGGGAGAGGAACGATGAACCAGTTTAGCAGGTTTGGGTGAAGTCATTATTTGACCATACCACACTCTCCAATCTTTCTCCCCACTCTTTGCTCCCTCTTGAACCTAAAAAATTATCTATGCTGATATCTCCTGAGCTTTTTCAGGCACAAACCTTTTCTCAGCCAGCAAATATATTTTGACATTTCAAAAGTGATTGACTACTACATAGACATAATTCCAGCCAGGTTTTAGTAAAGCAATTTCCAACATTAGAGATAGAAACATAGAAATTAGGTGCAGGAGTAGGCCATTCGGCCCTTCGAGCCTGCACCGCCATTCAATATGATCATGGCTGATCATCCAACTCAGTATCCCGTACCTGCCTTCTCTCCATACCCTCTGATCCCCTTAGCCACAAGGGCCACATCTAACTCCCTCTTAAATATAGCCAATGAACTGGCCTCGACTACCCTCTGTGGCAGGGAGTTCCAGAGATTCACCACTCTCTGTGTGAAAAAAGTTCTTCTCATCTCGGTTTTAAAGGATTTCCCCCTTATCCTTAAGCTGTGACCCCTTGTCCTGGACTTCCCCAACATCGGGAGCAATCTTCCTGCATCTAGCCTGTCCAACCCCTTAAGAATTCTGTAAGTTTCTATAAGATCCCCTCTCAATCTCCTAAATTCTAGAGAGTATAAACCAAGTCTATCCAGTCTTTCTTCATAAGACAGTCCTGACATCCCAGGAATCAGTCTGGTGAACCTTCTCTGCACTCCCTCTATGGCAATAACGTCCTTCCTCAGATTTGGAGACCAAAACTGTACGCAATACTCCAGGTGTGGTCTCACCAAGACCCTGTACAACTGCAGTAGAACCTCCCTGCTCCTATACTCAAATCCTTTTGCTATGAAAGCTAACATACCATTCGCTTTCTTCACTGCCTGCTGCACCTGCATGCCCACTTTCAATGACTGGTGTACCATGACACCCAGGTCTCGCTGCATCTCCCCTTTTCCTAGTCGGCCACCATTTAGATAATAGTCTGCTTTCCTGTTTTTGCCACCAAAATGGATAACCTCACATTTATCCACATTATACTGCATCTGCCAAACATTTGCCCACTCACCCAGCCTATCCAAGTCACCTTGCAGTCTCCTAGCATCCTCCTCACAGCTAACACTGCCCCCCAGCTTAGTGTCATCCGCAAACTTGGAGATATTGCCTTCAATTCCCTCATCCAGATCATTAATATATATTGTAAATAGCTGGGGTCCCAGCACTGAGCCTTGCGGTACCCCACTAGTCACTGCCTGCCATTGTGAAAAGGACCCATTTACTCCTACTCTTTGCTTCCTGTTTGCCAGCCAGTTCTCTATCCACATCAATACTGAACCCCCAATGCCGTGTGCTTTAAGTTTGTAAACTAATCTCTTATGTGGGACCTTGTCGAAAGCCTTCTGGAAGTCCAGTTACACCACATCCACTGGTTCTCCCCTATCCACGCTACTAGTTACATCCTCGAAAAACTCTATAAGATTCGTCAGACATGATTTACCTTTTGTAAATCCATGCTGACTTTGTCCAATGATTTCACCACTTTCCAAATGTGCTGCTATCCCATCTTTAATAACTGACTCTAGCAGTTTCCCCACTACCGATGTTAGACTAACTGGTCTGTAATTCCCCGTTTTCTCTCTCCCTCCCTTCTTAAAAAGTGGGGTTACGTTTGCTACCCGCCAATCCTCAGGAACTACTCCAGAATCTAAAGAGTTTTGAAAGATTATTACTAATGCATCCACTATTTCTGGAGCTACTTCCTTAAGTACTCTGGGATGCAGCCTATCTGGCCCTGGGGATTTATCGGCCTTTAATCCATTTAATTTACCCAACACCACTTCCCGACTAACCTGGATTTCACTCAATTCCTCCAACTCCTTTGACCCGCGGTCCCCTGCTATTTCCGGCAGATTATTTATGTCTTCCTTAGTGAAGACGGAACCAAAGTAGTTATTCAATTGGTCCGCCATATCCTTGTTCCCCATGATCAACTCACCTGTTTCTGACTGCAAGGGACCTACATTTGTTTTAACTAATCTCTTTCTTTTCACATATCTATAAAAACTTTTGCAGTCAGTTTTTATGTTCCCTGCCAGTTTTCTTTCATAATCTATTTTTCCTTTCCTAATTAAGCCCTTTGTCCTCCTCTGCTGATCTCTGAATTTCTCCCAGTCCTCCGGTATGCTGCTTTTTCTGGCTAATTTATACGCATCATCCTTCGCTTTGATACTATCCCTGATTTCCCTTGTTATCCACGGATGCACTACCTTCCCTGATTTATTCTTTTGCCAAACTGGGATGAACAATTTTTGTAGTTCATCCATGCAGTCTTTAAATGTCTTCCATTGCATATCCACCGTCAACCCTTTTAGAATTAATTGCCAGTCAATCTTGGACAATTCACGTCTCATACCCTCAAAGTTACCTTTCTTTAAGTTCAGAACCATTGTTTCTGAATTAACAATGTCACTCTCCATCCTAATGAAGAACTCAACCATATTATGGTCACTCTTGCCCAAGGGGGCACGTACAACAAGACTGCTAACTAACCCTTCCTCATTACTCAATACCCAGTC
This sequence comes from Amblyraja radiata, assembly GCF_010909765.2. Taxonomy (NCBI): domain Eukaryota; kingdom Metazoa; phylum Chordata; class Chondrichthyes; order Rajiformes; family Rajidae; genus Amblyraja; species Amblyraja radiata. The sequence continues at coordinate 47,710,437 of NC_045972.1, read as the reverse complement.
TAAAATAGCCTGCTCTCTCGTTGGTTCCTCTACATGTTGATTTAGATAACTATCCCGCATACATTCCAAAAAATCCTCTTCCTCAGCACCCCTGCCAATTTGATTCACCCAATCTATATGTAGATTGAAGTCACCCATTATAACGGTTTTGCCTTTGTCGCACGCATTTCTAATTTCCTGTTTGATACCATCAGGCTTGTTTTTACAACACTCTTACCCCTTATACAATTTTGTTGAAAAGTGGCCCTTTTTGATTTTTGCCCTGGATTTTCCGGCCTGCCACTTTTACTTTTCACCTTGCTACCTATTGCTTCTACCCTCATTTTACACCCCTCTGTCTCTACGCTCACACATTTAAGAAACCCTTTCCCTTTAACTCCATCCTCCACTAGCCCATTCGACACCCCACCCCCCTTATTCAGTTTAAAACCACCCGTGTTGCAGTGGCAAACCTGCCTGCCAGAATGCTACTCCCACACCTGTTAAGATGCAATCCGTCCCTTTTGTACAGTTCCCCCTTACCCCAAAACAGATCCCAGTGATCTAAGAATCTAAATCCCTGCCCCGTGCACCAGTTCCTCAGCCACACGTTCAGGTCCCGTATCTCCCTGTTCCTGCTCTCGCCAGCATGAGGAACTGGAAGCAAACCGGAGATAACAACCCTGGAGGTCCTGCTTTTCAGCATTTTTCCGAGCTCTCTAAAGTCACGCTGCAGAATATTCATCCCCTTCTTTCCGACATCGTTTGTGCCGACATGCACTACCACTTCCGGATGTTCACCTTCGCCCTTGAGGATTTTCTGCACTCTGTCCGTGACATCCTGGATCCTGGCACCAGGAAGGCAGCACACCATCCTCGCATCCCGTCTGTTGCCGCAGAAACCCCTGTCCGTACCTCTCACAATGGAGTCTCCCACCACAATGGCGTTGCCTGCCTTAGGCCTTTTTGGTTTTGGCTCAACAGCCCTATTCGCATCACAAGCCAGTCCTTCGCCCAGTGTAAACACCTCTTCTGTCCCGACAGCTTCTAAGTGGGTGAACCTGTTCACAAGAGGTACAACACCCGGGGACGTTGGCATTCCATGCTTACCTCCCGTTCTCACTGTCTCCCACCTTCTCTCTTCCAGTACCTTAGGTGTAACAATCGTACTGTAGGACTTGTCGAGGAACAACTCCGTTTCTCGGACGAACCGGAGGTCATCCACTTGCTTCTCCAGTTCCCCAACACGGCCCTTCAGGAGCTCTACCTGGATGCACTTCTCGCATTTGTAGCAGCCAGAGGCACCGGCGGTGTCCTTGACCTCACACATACTGCAAGCATCGCACTGAATCAGCTTGCCTGACATCTCCTTCTTTCGTCTCCTCTCCGAAGACTCTCGAGCCAAAGACTCACACTCACAGCAGATGTACCTGATCCGCTGAGTTACACCAGCGCTTTGTGTTTTGCACCATTTCCATAAGATGATGTGATAAGAGCAGTATTAGGCCATTCGGTCCATCAAATCTACTCCGCCATTCAATCATGGCTGATCTATATCTCCCTCCTAACCCCATTCTCCTGCCATCTCCCCATAAACCGTACTAATCAAGAATCTATTTATCTCTGCCTTAAAAATATCCATTGACAGCCTCCACGGCATTCTGTAGCAAATAATTCCAGATTCACCACCCTCCTCATCTCCTTTCTAAAGGAACGTCCTTTAATTCTGAGGCTTTAACCTCTAGCGTTAGACTCTCCTACTAGTGGAAACATCCTCTCCACATCCACTCTATCCAAGACTTTCACTATTCGGTAGGTTTCAATGAGGTTCACCCTCATTCTTCTAAACTCCAGCGAGTACAAGCCCAGTGCCGACAGACGCTCATCATATGTTCCTCACATGAAATGCCAATGCTGGAAGGCCATTATGGATGCTACTGGATGTCTGAGCAAATACTTAAAGACTCTAACCCAAAAATGGGTTTACCTACAAAATTACCAGCAAATAAGGAATGGCAAACGGAATTGGGCCAAAGGAAAAATCATGATCTTACTGAATGGCAGAACGGGTTTGAGTCTGCACAATCTATTCATGCTTCTAAACTTTTCTTTTCATAAGTGTAAACTGTCAGATTCAAAGGGCTATATTATTGAAGTTCCCTAGAGCAGCAATTTGCACATCTATAACTGGGTTGATAATAACTGTATATATTAAGAACAGCAGCCAACATATCTGGAATCATAGATGTACTGAAAATAAAATTTAAAATATATACTAAGAATAAGGCGATAGAAAATAATTTACAAGCAAATAAGAAAGTCTAGAAGAAATCTCAGCTTCTAATAAAAATTAAAGCAACTTTTATGATTAAAATCAACTTTTGTTTAAAATGATAAAACAGTGACATAAATCAGTAACCAAAATACACATTTTAATGAATGAATGAATTAATTAATTAACCAAAATACACATTTTAACGAATGAATGAATGAATGAATAAGTTTTTAAGAAGGAACTGAAGATGCTGTAAAATCGAAGGTACACAAAAATGCTGGATAAACTCAGCGGGTGCAGCAGCATCTATGGAGCGAAGGAGATAGGCAACGTTTCGGGCCGAAACCCTTCTTCAGACATGAATAAGTTTATTGGCCAAGTATTCACATACAAGGAATTTGCCTTGGTGCTCCGCCCGCAAGTGACAACGACATACAGTTAGGAATGACACATTCTGGATATGTTGGATAATGTTATATATTACATTATCCAACAGGCCATTCTACACAATCACAACATTGTAGCAATTAGAATAAACAAGCCTCGTCTTTCTACCAAAAGTGTTTCTTTTTCCTCCTGTTACCCAGATTACCCTGAACTCCAGGGATAATAACCACCCTCTCTGCTCAACGGTGTGAACAAGTTGCTCCCAAATTCCTTCTGGAGTTAAGACACAAAAAGCTGGAGTAACTCGGCGGGACAGGCAGCATCTCTGGAGAGAAGGAATGGGTCGAGACCCTTCTTCAGACTGAGAGACTGGGGAGTGGGAGACACAGAGATATGGAAGGGTAAGGTGTGAGAAGGAGACATCAAAGGGAATGGGGGTAAAGGAAATGTAGAATAGATCATTGTTAGAACTTAAGAATAAGGAGTAAGCCATTTAGAACGGAGACGGGGAAACACTTTTTCACACAGAGTGGTGAGTCTGTGAAATTCTCTGCCTCAGAGGGCGGTGGAGGCAGGTTCTCTGGATGCTTTCAAGAGAGAGCTAGATAGGGCTTTTAAAGATAAAGGATAAGGGGAGAAGGCAGGAACGGGGTACTGATTGTGGATGATCAGCCATGATCACATTGAATGGCGGTGCGGGCTCGAAGGGCCAAATGGACTACTCCTGCACATAGAAACATAGAAAATAGGTGCAGGAGGAGGCCATTCGGCCCTTCGAGCCAGCACCGCCATTCAATGTGATCATGGCTGCTCATTCCCAATCAGTACCCCGTTCCTGCCTTCTCCCCATATCCCCTGATTCCACTAGCCCCTAGAGCTCTATCTAACTCTCTCTCAATAGACATATTGTCTATTGTTAGCTACGAGGAGGTGACAACGAAGTATAAGTATAATATAACATTTAATCAGGGGGACAGACGGAGAACTGGGAATGGGGGGGGGGTTGAGAGAGAGAGAAAACAAGGGCTACTTGAAGTTAGAGAAGTCAGTAGTGTTCATACCGCTGCATAAGCGCAATATGAGTGTGTTGTTGTGTCTGATCGCCCAGCGGTGGAAACATCTGGGACAGCTGGCCGGGGGTGGGGCGACAGCTGGATGTGTGCCAGCTGTGTGAGGGAACATCACCGGTGCCCGCACCCACCCCCTGCACCCATGGGACCCCGCACCCACCCCCCTGCACCCATGGGACCCCGCACCCACCCCCTGCACCCATGGGACCCCGCACCCATCCCCCTGCACCCATGGGACCCCGCACACACCCCCTGCACCCCTGGGACCCCGCACCCATGGGACCCCGCACCCACCCCCCTGCACCCATGGGACCCCGCACCCACCCCCCTGCACCCATGGGACCCCGCACCCACCCCCCTGCACCCATGGGACCCCGCACCCACCCCCTGCACCCATAGGACCCCGCACCCACCCCCCTGCACCCATGGGACCCCGCACCCCTTGCACTCACCTCCCGCAGCTTCCACCGCCTGCTCTTCGCCGCCCAGGTCCACACACTCCGCTCGACTCTCCGCTTCTTCCCCGGACGGGGCGGCCGCTTCCTCCTCCAGCCGCTCGGACATGGCCGCGCACTGTCCCCTCCCGCCTCGGGGGCCGCGCACTGTCCCCTCCCGCCTCGGGGGCGCGCACTGGGCCCCTGACACGCGCTCCTGTGGCGCGCGCTGTTATCCCCCCTCTCCGCGCTGCCCCGCTCTCTCTCTCTCTCTCTCCGCGCGCTGCCGCCGGCAGTTGGGCCGCTTCAGATTCAAACTTGTCCCGCGCGGGAAGCCGTTGCCGCCCCGCCCCGCCCCGGACGGGCAGCCATTCGCCAGCAGGGGGCGGTAGAGGGCCAAGCGGCACTTGGCCGCGGGATGTCGGCATCTGCCACATTGACCATGATCCCATCCTTGGTTTCTTGTTCCTCCAAAATATTCCAAATTGGAATTTAAACTCTGTCCAAACCTCTGTCTCCATGTACCTATCCACAGGCCTTTTAAATATTGTAGGAAGGAACAGATGTTGATTTAAACCAAATGCTGGAGTAGCTCAGCGGGACGGGCAGCATCTGTGGAGAGAAGGAATGGGTGACGTTTTGGGTCGAGAGCCTTCTTCTTCAGACTGTCTGGAGAAGGGTCTCGACCCGAAATGTCATTCGTTCCTTCTCTCCACAGACACTGCCTGACCCGCTGAGTTAAGGGGCTGTCCCACTGCGGCGAACTAATCCGCGAGTTCAGAAGAGTGTCTTCGAACTTCAAGCTCGAGGGCACTCGCCTGGAAAACCTCGAGCTGGATCGACCATCAGCGATGAAACGGTCGCGAGCTGGATCAACCGACCGTCAGCGATGAAACCACGAGCTGGATCGAACGTCTGCGATGAAGCGGTGGGCTGGATCGACCGTCAGCGTTGAAACCGCGAGCTGGATCGAACGTCTGCGATGAAGCGGTGGGCTGGATCGACCGTCAGCGTTGAAACCGCGAGCTGGATCGAACATCAGCGTTGAAACCAAAGATCTTATAGCAGAGCAAGATAGACCACTCCTCCGAAATCCAATGGACTGACGTGTAGTACGTGACGGAACGTCACGGCCGCCATTTCTTTAAGCGACACGCGGGGAGAGAGGGATCGAGAGAAGGGAGAGGGATCGAGAGGGGAGAGGGAGAAGGGGAGAAGGGGGAAGAGGGAGAAGGGGGGAGAGGGAGGATGGAACGATAGCATGTTATAACGTTCAGCCGTCCCATTCCAACCAAAGATTATAGAGCAGAGCTCCTCTAGTATCTTTGATTGCAACCGCCGCCGCCGAACGCCACGGCCCACCATTGCACCCAGAGATGATAGAGCAGAGTTGTATAATCTTTGATTGCACCCTTCTTCACGGCGGGCTTGTGATCTTTGCTTGTGATGTCTCGACAATTCGAGGACTATAACGGGTAACAGCCGCCGCGTTCTCGGACTTGAATCTGAGCTCGAAAAATCTCGTGGTCACTGGGCCTAATGTGTCCCGCGGGCCATATTTTGGAGACCAATCCCTTACAAGAACAAAACCAAAAACGTACAGAAGTGTTAAAATTGTCTTTATTATAGTGGTAAGTAAAGATCTATTAAAAATAAGTCTACTAACTTTCTAATGTACCGACAAACCTAGTTTCACAATGGCCGTTGATGGGAGAACAGAAAATAACATTTTCACGACAGAATATCGACAAAAAATAATAATAATATTTTCGAACCTTTCTTTTTTATCGGGGAACCTAAAGAATGACAGGTCTGGTCGTTTAGATTTACGATTAGAACAATTGATAGCGGAGCAGTGAGATGAAGATTTAGATGAGGACGCCATGACAGCCCAATAAAATGCTCAATAAAATGGCGTCGACAATCACACACGTCATACTACGCGTTTTTCGAGGAGTGGTCTATCTTGCTCCTCTATAATCTTTGGTCTCAACTACTCAACAGAGCGTTTGACAGCACTGGGCTCACTGGAGTTGAGGAGGGTGGGGGGATCTCACTGAAACTTACTGAATAATCAAAAGGCATAGAGTGGACGTGGAAAGGATGTTTCCACTGGTGGAGAGTCCAGGACCAGAGATCATAGCCTCAGAATTAAAGGGCGCTCTTTTAGAAAGGAGGCGAGGAGGAACTTCTTTTGTCGGAGGGTAGTTAATTTGTGACACTCATTGCCAAGTCAGTGAATATTTTAATGGCAGAGATAAAATGATTCTTGATTAGAACGGGTGTCAAGGGTTATGGGGAGGTCGGAAAATGGGATTAGGAGGCAGAGATCAGCCATGATTGAATGGCGGAGTGGACTCAATGGGCCAAATTCTGCTCCTATGACGTGATGATGAGAGGGAAAGCAAGAGACACTTGAAGTTAAGAGACATCAATATTCATACCGATGGGTTGTAAGCTGTCCAAGGATAATAGGTGCTGTTCCCCCAATTTGCATTTGGCCTCACTCTGACAATGGAGGCGGCCCAAGACAGAAAGGTCAGTGCGGGAATGGGAGGGAGGGTTAAGCTATTTAGCAACCAGGAGGTTGCATAGGCCCAGGTGTACTGAGTCAGGGTGTTCAGCAGACGTTTGCCGAACCTGCGCTTGGTCTCGCCAAGGTATAAGAGTCCACACCTGGAGCAGCAGATACAGCAGATGAGGTGGGAGGAGGTGCATGCAAACCTCTGCCTCACCTGAAAGGACTGTCGGAGCCCTTGGATGGAGTCAAGGTAGGAGGTATAGGGACAGGTATTGCATCTCCTGCAGGAGTTGCGGAGGGGACGTCTCTACAGATAAGGGTGGAGATGGGAACATGTGGCTAGTGGTGGGATCTCCTTTTCTATCTCCTTCCTGTACTTTTAGAAAGGGTGCTGCATATACATGCACCAGATGAAAGATGTATTGGCATCAATCAGACCCCAGCGCAGGGCATGCCTTTTTTAATTCTGCAATTGACATAAGGATGCATTATAAAGGACCATTGACACATGCCAGCGCCCAGCATTCCCTCTCCCTATATCACTGTAGATTCTTAACTTGTGTCTCATGCCCTCGACACCCCTTTGACTCTTTTGGAACTGTGCTACGCTGAGGTGTAATTTACAGTAGGGGCAGCACTGTAACACAGATGCTGCCTCACAGCACCCAGGTTCGAACCCGACCTCAGCTGCTGTTTGCGTGGAGTTTGCACATTCTTCCTGTGACTGCATGGGTGTCCTCCCACACCTTTTGCATACTAATTCCCTAATATAATCTGCCTTCCAAAAGATGTGTGTTAGCAAGATTTTTTATTGTATCCGGACAATATTTCATGCAAAAACTGTACAGATCCAGTACTTGGTCAAGCATTTTAATAGCTTTTGTTGAATACATTGACCATAATACTTCAGTTAATTTACAAAGGAATTATAAAGCTTACAAGTATGTTACAGTGATTTCCAAAAGTATATTTCATTTCTCTAGTGGGAAATGAATACATGCTCAGTTGCAAGGATACATGTATACAAATACATCTGAATACAGGGAACAACCTTTTTAATCAATTTAGCAGCTCAAGTATGCAATGTGCCTAATTTTAGAATAGAGTTTTATAACTACGATAGAATTCAACACTACAACTATACCTATAGCAGAATATAAAGAGTAAGCATTCTAGGGAAGAAGCAATATCAATATCTAAAATAGACAATGCAAGAGTTTCAACATAGATTAAGGAAATTGACCAACAAATTTAGGAAGAACACAAATTAGGTCATGAACTCACCAAAAGCAGTGCGATTCATGGAGTACTTCTGATCCTGCTAATCAAGACTTTCCTATCCTTAAAATGCATTTAGTTTTTCACCCTAGATCACCCATGTAGCAGCTGTGTAATACAAGGCAGATACTACTAAAAGTGTGCCATTTGTAGACTTACAGACAATTGGAAAGCTTTAAAAGAAAAATAAAGTTGTTCTTTATAAGTTCAAACATGTGAATTACCCTGGTTTGAGAATTTAAGTGTCCATCAATGTTTCTCCTTGTTCAATTGGAGGCGATTTATCTGGTAGCTTCTTAAAGATGTAAAATGCTGAAACACATTTCTTATCTACGTAGTGAAAACATTTAGCATATTCGATGGGGGAAATGTTGCTTTACTTTGACTTTGTTTAAAGAGTGGTGTGCAGTTTGCTTTTATCTCATAATCACTAGGCAGGTCCCCTTTTCTATTTGGGTGACAAACCATAATGAGGACAAACAGAAACAATTGGCAGTTATGAATTTCTACAAAGAAAGGTACCTATAAAAACAAATGTACATGAAATTAGGCACCACCATATACAAAATAACTGCCTACCGATAGTCAAAGTAACCAGAAACAGAATCATGCATCTGCAAGCATAAAACAAATTGGTCAAAAGAATTGCATTTGAGTTTTGTATAATTTGGTTAGATTGATATTTACTGTAGCATGATTCAACCACTAAAGCAGGTAGAACTGTGACATATCTATAATGTTTGCACTTTCAAGTTCTTGAGATCAATAGAAAAGGACATTTGCCAGGCCCAAAGTTTGATTGTTGGATTTTCTTTTCCACTAGTTCTCTCAAATCTATAGAAACTATTTGTATTCAATTAATTCAATGTTGAATTAGAAAGTCAGTACCTTCCAGATTAAGACTTTATCATGACTGTGACATCGAACCTTACTAGTTTTAACACAGTTTGGATTATTTTGTTTAAAGTTATAATTTCCCCTTCCTTCATCCCTGTCAACTCTTTCAGTGCCACCCGCTCCTGTAAGAACTGTGATCCAAAGGGCATCAATGGCCATTGTGTATGTTTTGCAGGGCAAGCAACTTGCGGCATTGCAATCACACGCTCCATTCTCAAATGAACTCCAAATATTTCTATTCACAGCAGAGTCTATAGATTGCAAACTGGATCAAAAACCCTGCCTGATGTTTTACCCGAATCAATGGAGCCACAGTTAAAAAGTAGGAATTTACTTGTGTTCCAGTTTAAAAAAAGATGGTCCCTTTGGTGAAAACACTATTGGATAAAGATGCTGAACTTTGGGACTCTCCATTCCCAGATTATGTTATTCATTTTAAATGTTGGAAAGGAGATGAACAAAAAGTAAGATACAATGAACCAGACTTGAAAACTTCATCAAAGGCATGTCTCCTTGCCCAAAACAGTCTTCATTTCAATGTGAAAGTGTTCAACTGCATTTACACAATGGAACACAAAATACACCCTGTTTAATGAGAGTTTAAGAATTTTATCCTAGTTCCAGTGCACCGATTTGATTGGCTAAATTGTTTTGAATATTACAATATATTTTGTAAAATAGGAAAATGTTGCAACAATTGTGTTAAAAGATTATAAGGAAGGTCAACAAATAGTATGGTGATTATAAACACCCTGCTTCTAAAGAAGACAGCAATATCAATATATTATGAAGGATCGTTTACTAATTAAGTCAACATAAGAAACTTGCTTATAACACTTACAATGTGATTTGTGTTTTTCTATTCAGATGGGTGACGTTTTTCATTTTGTAAAAGTTACAATTTTACACTCTTTCCAGAGGTGACTGTACCAATTAACCACATTCATGTGATCTAATCCATAGACTTAATTCCTTAACAAACATTTACTGCTCCATCCAAGTAATCTGAATCACGAGAAAACATTTTGCTTGTGTAAATATCCCACTTCAGTGTTGACTTTGAAATAAAGTGGAAAAAACCGTAGTAAATCAGTGAAGGTTTACTTAGATTCTTAGGCAATGTTCAGGAATTCAACCAAAGAGATTTTGCAACTGGATTGTAATTAAAAAAATTAAAAGATCAATTTAGTCATCATGATTAATCTATGTTCAAATTGAAATGGACAGGAACTAATCATGTTATGAAAGATAAAATATCCTTTAATCACATCTTGAAATATTTTGAATTTTTCACTAGTTCTTCCTGGACAGTACTGGTTAATAGATAGAAAATAATATGATACAATTCAATGGCAATCCTATTGTCTTGGCATGTCTAAAAGGCACATTCCATAACCATCTACGACAGAGAAGGAGGTGTGATAGAGATTTAACTTTGTTTTCTGGAATCTATAATTTGATGTGACGCTAAGTTACAACACGAGACCTTCATAAATTGGTCCGTCGGCCTCAGGCGATTCCCTTCGCAGGCGCAGGTGCTCCAGTGTGTTGTGAAAGTGTTTGTTAATTTGTTCAGTTTCTTCACTGGATTCCAAGTTTGGAAGATCTTCCCTTATTTTTTGAATAAGCTGATTTAAGACTTGAATTGTCACCTGCAATAAAAGTTTGTTGGAAAAAGTCAGCTTTAGTTTAGTAGAGATACAGCGCAGAAACAGGCTCTTCGGCCCACTGAGTCCGCACCGACCAGCAATCCCCACACCTGGTAAAAAGTACAGATTTTCCTAGTCTACATAACACAGATGCACGAAGCATATTGAAACAGGACACCATCCATCCCTTTGGATGGTATTGCTTAGAGCAGAGGAAATAGCCCTAACTGATCCTTTGAAGTTTCCATGTGACCAAGCATGCAGTAGAATAGGAAGGAATGAATGAATGCTGGAGATTGCTGGCTAGGGACAAGCGTGGATTAGAACAATGCCCTGGGATTGGGTAGACGCAAAGACACTTCTGCTGCATTGGATGCTGGTAGTCAATCTTGATGTGGGATGGGAAAGTTAACAGTATCAAAGACTGCAGAAGGATGGATGACATGGGGCAGTACAGAGAGGATGAGATGTTTGATTTTGCTGTTGTTTTGATGCTGCAGAAGCTTCAATTGGTCAAACACAAACTCCATTTCCTGCACTAACTAACTTTGTAACCCAATCTGACCACTTAACCACAATGAGACCAACGACAAATCGAGCCAGTGTTCAACCTCGCGTACAACCCATCTCCATGGATATCACACATATCATGAGAAAATGTGGGCAACATCAATATATATTTGGTCCCCAAATTTCCAGTCTCTAATATATTCCAACAAATGCAATGTCACTCAATGAGTTAGATTAACCGATTAGACCTACAATAAAACATTTGTACTCAAGTCACCATGACTTATTACATCAACGATCCAGAATATCTGACTTTTTTTGTTGCACAAAGTAGCAATGAAACAAGTAGGTATTTAGATTAAATAAATGTAATCTTACCGCCTCATTTTCTTTCTCATAAAAATATATATATCGATTAAGGATTTCAGTGAACAGCTGAACTTGTAATGATGGATCCATGCACTGATTTGCAATCTTCAAAGCCTTCTTCAGGCATTCCATCACTCGCTTGCCATCATGGATCTTTGAGGGAAAGTGGAAAAAATGGTAATAATTCAATGTTAGCTTAAAGTTTAAACTATCTTTTTAACCAAGAATACTTCAACACACCACAACTGATCATTATGAGGCAAAGTTCAATGAAACAAGTGTTACTTTCAATGTCCTATTTGGAGTCAGAGAGAAATGGCCCTCAGGCCCACTATGTCCAAGCCAACAGTCAAGCACCCAGTTACACCATCTCCATACCAATCCCATTTTATTCTCGCCACATTCCCATCAACTCCCCCCCGGATTACATTACTCATCCTGTGCACCAAGGACAATTAACCTACTGACCCACACATCACAGACAATGTTTCATTTGTTTCAGTTTGACCATGATAAATTTCTATTTCAGAATTTAATTTCAGATGATCAATAATATTTAGGCAACTGTAATGGCACTGTCTCAATATTGCAGATTCCAAGTTGAATTTGGATTTAAAATACCAGTTTTCAGAGCATAGACTCATGTTATTTTGACAAATATGGCTCATCCAATCCTATGTAATTGGACAATAATTGAGATGAAGAATCTCATGCAAACTTTTCCCCTTGAACAAAACGTAAGCTAAATTGTTAACAGATGCTGGTTTACCAAAGAAAGAAAGTGCTGGAGTAACTCAGCGGGTTAGGCAGCATCTCAGACAACAACATGACATTTCAGTTCAGGACCCTTCTTCAGACAATTAGCAAATAGAGATGTAAATTGTGTAATGTGACAGGTTAAAAATACTTTAAGGGTTTGTACATCATAGATCTTCAAAGAATTAGTCTATAAATTTTACCAGGAAATGCTCAAGTCCAGAGCAGACTTCAATAAAAGCATTACATAGGTATGAGGGTGAACTGTCATCTGACCAGCCATCAGAGCCTCAGACCACTGATTCAGGGTCACAAGTTTGAATCCCACCATGGCTGCAGAGGAACATTAAAGTGCTGTTCTTAGTAACGGGAATCATGAAACTACTGGGATTGTTCTAAAGAACCATCGGATTCACTAATGCCCTTCAGGACAGGAATTCTCAAAGTCAGCGTGATACAGTGTGGAAACAGGCCCTTCGGCCCAACTTGTCCACACCGGCCAACATGTCCCAGCAACACTTGCCCCACCTGCCTGTGTCTAGTCCAATAAATATTAACAATTTAGACGAGGGAATTAAATGCAACATCTCTAGGTTTGCGGATGACACAAAGCTGGGTGGCAATGTGAGATGCGTGGAGGATGCTATGAAGCTGCAGGGTGACTTGGACAGGTTGGGTGAGTGGGCAGAAGCATGGCAGATGCAGTATAATGTGAATAAATGAGGTTATTCACTTTGGTGGCAAGAACAGGAAGGCTGATTATTACCTGAATGGTGTCAGATTAGAAGGGGAGGTGCAACGAGACCTGGGTGTACTTGTACATCAATCACTGAAAGTAAGCATGCAGGTACAGCAGCCAGTGAAGAAAACCAATGGCATGTTGGCCTTGATTGCGAGAGGATTTGCGTTTAGGAGCAAGGAGGTCCTACAGCAGTTGTACAGGGCCCTGGTGAGACCGCACCTGGAGTATTGTGTGCAATTTTGGTCTAATTTGAGGAAGAACATTATTGCTATTGAGGGAGTGCAGCATAGGTTCACCAGGTTAATTCCCGGGATGGAGGGACTAACGTATGTTGAAAGAATGGGTCAACTGGGCTTGTATTCGCTCTATTTAGAAGGATGAGAGGAGATCTTATAGAAACATATTAAATTCTTAGAGGATTTGACAGGTTATATGCAGGAAAAATGTTCCCGATGTTGGGGGAGTCCAGAACCAGCGGTCACAGTTTAAGAATAAGGGTCGGCCATTTAGGACTGAGATGAGGTAAAATGTTTTCACCCAAAGAGTTGTGAATCTGTGGAATTCTCTGCCACAGAAGGCAGTGGAGGCCGATTCACTGGATGTTTTCAAGGATGGCCAGGTTATAGTTTGCCAAGAAGTACTTAAAAGAGCAACCACAGTTCTGGAAAAAGGTCTTGTGGACGGATGAGACAAAGATTAACTTATATCAGAGTGATGGTAAGAGTAAAGTATGGAGGAGAGAAGGAACTGCCCAAAATCCAAAACATACCACCACATCTGTGAAACACAGCGGTGGGGATGTTATGGCCTGGGCATGTATGGCTGCTGAAGGTACTGGTGATACAACTGCTGATGGTAGTAGCATAATGAATTCTGAAGTGTATAGACACACCCTATCGGCTCAAGTTCAAACAAATGCCTCAAAACTCATTGGCCGGCGGTTCATTCTACAGCAAGACAATGATCCCAAACTTACTGCTAAAGCAACAAAGGAGTTTTTCAAAGCTAAAAAATGGTCAATTCTTGAGTGGCCAAGTCAATCACTCGATCTGAATCCAATTGAGCATGCCTTTTATATGCTGATGAGAAAAATGAAGGGGACTAGCCCCCAAAATTGTAATTGCTATTATTTCTACAGGGTGAAATCAAAATGTATAAAAATGCCCATTATTAAAATCTGACAATGTGCACTTTAGCCACATGTGATTTTTTTCTATTACAAATCTCAAAGGCATATAAATAAATGATGGGTCTTTGTCCCAAACATTATGGAGGGCACTGTAACTGCCAAGTTTGTGAATGTATAAGCTGGACAGTAGTAAATTTAAATATAATAATTCAAGGCAGAAGAAAATGTGGAACTACAGCCTGCTAGCTTGATATTAATCAACAGAAAATACTGAAATCTACAATTGCAACATGCTACGAAAGTAATTTTTCAAATTCAGATTGCAATTTGTAGGCAAAACCACAGGACAATATTTCTACTGAAAGATATGCTCATAGTCAGAGTGGTAGTGTGGAAACAGGCCCTTCGGCCCAACTTGCCCACACCAGCCAACATGTCCCAGCTATATTGGTCCCACCTGCCCGTGTTTGGTCCATATCCCTCCAAACCTGTCTTATCCATGTACCTGTCTAACTGTTTCTTAAATGTTGGGATAGTCCCTGTCTCAACTCCTCTGGTAGCTTGTTCCATACATCCACCACCCTTTGTGTGACAAAGTTACCCCTCAGATTCCTATTCTATCTTTTCCCCTTCACCTTAAACCTATGTCCTCTGTTCCTCGATTCATCTACTCTGGGCAAGAGGCTCTGTGCATCTATCCGATCTAGTCTCATGATTTTATACACTCAATTAGATATCATAAGAAGACTTGCTACACAAGGTTTCCTAGTTTAGAAGTAATATTCACAAAGATGGGGACTTTGTGTCCAGATGTTCCCGATGTTGGGGGAGTCCAGAACCAGGAGCCACAGTTTAAGAATAAGGGGTAAGCCATTTAGAAGGGAGAGAGAGAGGAAACACTTTTCCACACAGTGAGTTGTGAGTCTGTGGAATACTCTGCCTCAGAGGGCGGTGGAGGCCTGTTCTCTGGATACTGTCAAGAGAGAGCTTGATAGGGCTCTTAAAGATAGTGGAGTCAGGGGATATGGGGAAAAGGCATGAACGGGGTACTGATTGGGGATGATCAGCCATGATCACATTGAATGGCGGTGCTGGCTCGAAGGGTCGAATGGCCTACTCCTGCACCTATTGTCTATTCCAGAAATACAAGTCAATGGAAAGAATAAATTGATGAATTGGTATAAACATTGAGGCTTTGGTATTTACAAACTGTTAATGAATCATATAAAGGGACAGAGTAAAGGGAATACAAATTTGCAGATAATAAAAAACTTGGTTATAAGGGAGTATTTTGAAATCCAAAGGAGTATAGGTTAATTGAATTGACAATATGTGACATTTAGAATATTTATCACCATTATAGACATTAGGCAAAGCATTGTTTTTAAGTTGATAGTAAATCTTGATGTAAATGATTTGAATTTCTGGTAAATAAAACAGAGTAGTGTGGTAAGAAATTAATAACCAATGTGATAACTTTTACTGCAAGGTGTTTGGAGAAGGAGATTAAGCCAACATTGTTCCAATGTATATAACGTTGTTGAGGCAGCAGTTGGAAGTTGTGGGCAGTTAAGCTGCTGCCTTCAAGGAGGGTATTCTTGCCATTTAGGTTAGTGAAAGGTTTAAACAAACGATTCCTGGGATGAAAGAAGAGTTGACCATCAAAGAGATCGAGTAGAAGCAACTTGCATTTTCTTGAATTCAGTGGAATGACAGGGCTTCTGATCAAAACATGAGGGGCGACGAGAGATACAAAGATAAAATGCTGGAATTACTCAACCACAGAACTAACGTTTCCGGCCCACTACTGTTTCAGGAATGCCGAACCCCACTGTTCTACTCTGTTGAAGGGGTTTCCACCTGAAACGCTAGCTGTTCCTGTTCCCACAGATGCAACCTGTCCTGCTGTGTATTTTCAGCATTTTCAACTTTAGTTCAGATTTCCAGCATCTGCAGTGTTTCTTATTTTCATAGGCAATAAAGGGCTAGGCGTTGAGATAGTCTCACAGGGCTGGGTTTGTGAACCAGAGCAGAGGTTCACTGTAACAATAATGTCTTCATTCAGTTTCCTCATCCCTTTCAGTAAGGAATTCCAGAGTATCTAGACTCTGGTATTTGAGTGTGTACAGCTGATATTCTAAGAGGTCTTTGATTCCTAGAGAATTGAACACAATGGCAATTTATGGTAAAGTAGAAGAAATTAGTGATTTTATTTCACAGTAGAGCTGACTCGGTGGCTATATATAACTTCACATTTAAGGCAGATAGGCGCAAAGTGCTGGAGTAACTCAGCGGGTCAGGCAGCAATTTTGGAGATAAAGGATGGGAGATATTCCGACCTGAAATGACACCCACCCTTTTTGTCCAGAGATGCTGCCTAATCCGCTGAGTTACTCCAGCACTGCATCTATCTTCAGTATTTACCAGCATCCGCAGTTCCATTCTACACATTTCACATATAGGGCACCCAATAAACCTCCATATATTAAAATATAAATGTAGGTACCACCTGTTGTGAAACTACATTAGCATAAATATGAACACAATGTCCAAGTTGTTAAGTTTAACGAATAACTTGTAAAAATGTCACACGTTTAATATCACATGTTATTACCTCGTCACCATTCTTATCCGTGTTCCGTCCAGACCAGAATAGGTGCGCACAGATGCTGACGGCACGACACTGATCGGGCTTTTTAAGCAGCTTTGAGGCAGCCAATGCACACTGCGTCCTCAGAGGCTCGTGGTTCTCTTCACTAAAACACTTCATCCGCTCAAACGTTCCAATTATCAATGTGATTGCTGCCAGCTGGGCCTTGGAATCACTGATTTCATCTTCATACAATGAGAATGCCTGAAAAAGCACAATTTAAAAGTGTGTAAATGGTTTTGAAACTGGCATATCATCGTATTCAGAATGCAGGGCTTCACCATAAACTTACACATTAACGGTATTGCAATCTACTGCATCTCAGTAACAGACCACACCAAGTATCCTATTTTATTCAAAATAATATATTTTGGTAAGTCAGTAGGGGAAAGAGACTCAAAGAGTTGTATTAAAAACACATTTTTTTAAACGTGCGTTTTTAAATCAACATTAGAATCAATAAAGGACAAAGAATGGAGAACACAAAGAACTGCAGGTGCTGGAATCTTGAGAAAAACCGTGCTGGAAGTAACTAACCGGGTCGGACAGCATCTGCGGAGGGATGACGTTTCGGTTTGTGACCCTTTTTTAGACCGAGCCAAAATTGTTAATTTGCTTTAAAATAGGCACCTCCAAAACCCAAGCCTTATCCCTTACAATTTTTTTGTATAAAAATAAGTTATTACATACACAATCTGCCAATCCTCACCTGTGACATGAACTCGTACGCCACAGTTTCATGGTTCTCAAATCCAATGTCGCCGGCTGCAAGCGCCCCCTGCAGGAACAGGCGCAGAGGTAACTCTGCAAGCTCCGCTTTGATCAGCGCACTGATGGTTTGGTGGGCAAATGAAAATATCTTCTGGCACTTCTTTTCCCACTTTTCATCCTGGCAAAGATAACCAGAAAATATGTTTATTTGAGGAATCATGCCTTCTATTCAAAGTTTGGAACCAGTCATTTTACGAATGATGTTCGCATTGCATTTTTACTCTAGTTATGATTATATAAAAGCTAACCTTTAATTTTACTAGATTTAAAAACATGCATAATTATACTTTAAACGGTCCACTGAAATGGTCAAAATAAAACAGTACCGCACAAGAACAGGCTCTTTGGCCCACAATGTCTGTGCCGAACATGATGCCGACCAAATCTTATTTGCCGAAACATAATCCATATCCCTCTATTCCCTGCGTATCAAAAAGCCTCACATATCATGTGCCTTTCAAAAAGGCTCTTAAACCCCACTATGTATCTCCCTCAACCATTACCTACAGCAGAACGTATCAACCTCTCATCACCCTCTTAAAAAAATTGCCCCACACATCTCTTAAACTTTTCTCCCTCTTACCACCTACCCCTTACCTCTAACAATTGATTTTCCCATTCTGAGAGAAAATGTTCTGACCGTCTACCCTATCAATGTTATATACTTCTATCTTGTCTCTAGCAATCCAAAGAAAACAATCCATGTCTATCCAACCTCTCCCAGTAACTAATGCCCCCCAAGAGGAAGGCCATTCTTGCTATTGAGGGAGTGCAGCATAGGTTCACCAGGTTACTTCCCGGGATGGCGGGACTGACAAGATGATGAAAGAATGGGTCGACCGGGTTTGCATTCACTGGAATTTAGAAGGATGAGAGGGGATCTTATAGAAACATATAACATTCTTAAGAGGACAGGGTAGATGCAGGAATACTGTTTTGATGTTGGGGGAGTCCAGAACCAGGGGTCACAGTTTAAGATTAAGGGTAGGACTGAGATGAGGAAAATCTTTTTCACCCAGAGAGTTGTGAATCTGTGGAATTCTCTGCCACAGAAGGCAGTGGAGTCCAATTCACTGGATTTTTTCAAGGGAGAGTTAGATCTAGCTCTTAGGAATAAGGGAATCAAGAGATATGGGGGGAAAAGCCGGAACTGATTTAAGGTGATCAGCCATGATAATATCGAAGGGCCGAATGGCCTACTCCTGCACCTATTTTCTATGTTTCTAACCCAGGCATTATTCTGGTAAAAATAATTGAAACAAAGATCAGGACCCCGGAACACTTCACATGCTATTGACAAAGGATTAACACTGCAGGACTGTAGACTTTGTGGTCCATTGAAAGGCTTCAGCACCATGACAGGTTAAAATTATTACTACCCTGTGCAACATCCTAATTCCTCACGATATCACTACACACAGTAAATCATCTTCATGCAGCCAGCTTCAAGGACACACAAGATAAATATAGGAGAGGAGGTTAATACACAAAGATTTAAGTAGATTAATTTAATTTGTGTACATCTTTACAACCAAAATCATTCAGTCTTAACATTTTAAACTATTCTGCTTTCTGTTCTTGCAAAGTGGACATCCTCAGTTTTGCAGATTATATTCCATCTGCCTTGCCCTTGTTCACTTACTCCGCCAGTCTATATCTCCCAAAAGTCTATTTTCTCTTCACATTCCACACTGCCACCTAGCTTTGTATTATCAGCAGACTTGAATACTTTGCATTCCCTCACCTAAATCATAGCTACAGATAGTGATGAGCTGGAGCCTCAGCACCAATCCCACTGGAATTATACAAGGCTAAAAATAAACGGAGATAAATCTGTATATTGTACACATCTGGAGCAGCTGCTCTGAAACTAAAAATAAAATCTCAGTAATCAAAGCAGCACAACAAACTATTCACTTTCTTTGCTCAGATTAAAGTTTTATACATGTTAAAAGACTGCACCTTACCACTTTTGAATTCTCTTTATAGCAGAATGCTAGTTGGTAGGCAGCAAAAACTAATGGTGGTAAAGTATAACGTATGCGTTGATTTCCACCAGCACCAAAGTGTTTTCTGGCACTGTTTAAAATCTGATGGAAGAGAGATTAAGTTAAATCAAGAGTTAAGAGTGTTTTATTGTCATATGTCCCAAAATGGAACAATGAAATTCTTACTTGCAGCAGCATAACAGATATGTAAACACAGCACTGTGTGCAATCATTGAAATTATTCAGTATTCAGTATTTCTTTAATATCATTTTCACTGAGTACCCGCATACACAGAGGAAACGAAAAAACGTTGCTCGATCAGTTTCCATTCAGTGTAGTTAGTAAAAAAGGATAAATACATAGAGCTTTATTAACAAATTAAAATTACCATGTCTAAAAACAGGAAGTAGGCCTAAAATTTACAATAGAATAAAAACAGACATTCCGACCGACAGTGGCTTTACTTTGACAGGTGCCTAACTGTCAAAGTATGGACGAGGTTGATGAACGATATTTGGGGAGGGGACACAGTCCGTTAATCAGTCTTATTGCCTGTGGGAAGAAGCTGTGGAGCATCCTACTGGTTTTATGAGAGGGATAGACAGAGTTGACGTGGATAAGCTTTTTCCATTAAGAGTAGGGAAGATTCAAACAAGAGGACATGATTTGAGAATTAAGAGACAGAAGTTTAGGGGTAACATGAGGGCGAACTTCCTTACTCAGTGGTAGCTGTGTGGAATGAGCTTCCAGAGGAAGTGGTGAAGGCCGGTTCGATTTTATCATTTAAAAATAAATTGGTATGAAATACATTTAGGTTAAGATGCAGGATGGATTCTTAACTCCTACAGTATATTGCTAGCATATTTGAAGCATTGATGATTTTGGAAATAGAGAATTAACTTAAATCTTTGGACAGAGGCTTTTATAGTGATAAAGAATAAAAGGCTTCTGCACTCCCACCCCAGTTGTAACATTGACGCAGGTAAAAGAGAGATAAGCAGAGTTTGTATTTTCACTATAACATGAGAAGCTAACATGATCCTGTGCAAGCACTGTTCTAGAAAGTTCAGCCACGTGTTCGTGAACATTTGAAGCACTCGAGAGGGGAAAGGGATGTCCTCTAGTCATTATCATCAGTGAACTTGATCATTCATTTGTAATCAGTGAATTTCTTTGCCACGGCTGCCTCCTCATTAGGCAGCACAGGGATCTTTGCAAACCACATACACATCAATTCAATAATCAAGAATGAACAAGATAGGTCTTTATTCTTTGGAGTGCAGAAGGTTAAGGGGGGACTTGATAGAGGTCTTTAAAATTATGAGAGGGATAGACAGAGTTGACGTGGATAAGTTTTTTCCATTGAGAGTGAGGAAGATTCAAACAAGAGGACATGATTTGAGAATTATGGGACAGACGTTTAGGGGTAACATGAGGGGGAACTTCCTTACTCAGAGTGGTAGCTGTGTGGAATGAGCATCCAGTGGAAGTGGTGGAGGCAGGTTCGATTTTATCATTTAAAATAAATTGGATAGGTATATGAACGGGAAAGGAATGGAGGGTTATGGTCTGAGTGCAGGTAGATGGGACTAGGTGAGAGTAAGTGTTCGGCACGGACTAGAAGGGCCGAGATGGCTTGTTTCCGTGCTGTAATTGTTATATGGTTATAAGAGTACTAAATTCAGACACATAGAGATCAAAGTGAATTCTCTAAGAAAACCAAAACTGGGAAGTTATTTTAAAAAGTAAAGAAAGGCAATGAGGTATCCTAGAAATGAACCAGGTGTAGCTCAGCATTGGTCTTTTTGTTTGAAAACGGCAAGTTAACTTACAAGATATTGCTGGTCAGGATCCTCAGATTGAAGTAAGTGGATGAATCTACCAACAAGACTTTGTTCTTCACCAAAATCCTCTGGGTCAGGATCTTCTGCCGGCTGATCAGGCTGATCTTGAATCAGTGTCGATACCAGGTTCAGTATTGCATCCACCTATTTATAAAGAAAGCACAAAGACATAATTTTACAATCCACGCTGGCAGTAAGGACCGGAAGAGTCAAGAGTGTTTTATTGTCATGTCCTGAAACCGAACAATGGACAGGTATACAAACATAGTGTTCATTTGACATAATAATAAACAAAAAGTAGTTCAATAAATAAAAACAATATAGCGCTAAGATAAATACAATGCCCTCCCAGTCCCTAGTGCAACTAAGACAGTTTATTGTTCAGAGTTTAGCTGGAGTTCGTAGTGTTCAATAGCCTAGTTGTTGGGAAGAGGGTGTTACCGAACGTTAGTTTTCAGGCTCCTGTACCTTTATCCCAATGGCAGGAGTGAAATAAGAGCATGGCCAGGGTGGTGTGGGTCTTTGATGATGCTGGCTGCCTTCAAGCCAGTGACTGCCGAGATCCATATCATCAATGATAAAATCCAATTATTATCCTTGAAGATAAGGATATCCTTATTTTGACTAAGGTCAATGATCATTACGGAATGTTAGCTCAATACAGAAGATGATCAGAACAAATCTTTTTGACAACAAGTCAACAAAATGTGAACTCTTCCACTCCATCCCCACAACAAGTAAAATAAAAATTGTTACAGAGGCTTTGTAAGGTTAAAACTTTGCAGTAGGAATTTTCCTGGAAACCAAGTTCCACAAAAAGCACCAAAGCCAAAAGATTATTTTTCTTCCAAAATATAGATGTGTTAACAAATTAAACTTTAAATCGGGGTGGAAGATTGTGACCTTCACGTGGTCCGCCCTGTTTCGACTAATGCAATCAAGTCGACGTGCACACACAGAAGATCAAATAGAACAAGTTGTCCAACTTTAGGCTGTGCACGCCACACGAAAGAAGACAAAACTTTAAATCCCCAAAAAGTTTAAACAGTCCCCAAGTATAGATTTATCAACTAGCCATACCTTCAAAACCTTTAAATCAGCAGAAAATATAAATACTTTTCAAGATTCAGAATGCATTTCGAAAATGAGTCATCTTTTACATTATACCCAATTGCTATTACAATCATGCTGGAGAAACTCAGCGGGTGCAGCAGCATCTATAGAGCGAAGGAAATAGGCAACGTTTCGGGCCGAAACCCATCGTTTCGAAACATTGCCTATTTCCTTCGCCCCATAGTTGCTGCTGCACCCGCGGAGTTTATCCAGCATTTTTGTGCACCTTCGATTTTCCAGCATCTGCAGTTCCTTCTTAAACACAAATGCTATTACAATCAATTGTTTAAATACAGATTTTCCCCCATTGAAGATAAAATAAATGATCTCACCTGTTCCTGACCATTTATTTCTGTGTTGTACTCAAGAGCATTGCTCAGTATGTAACAGCTCATATTTTTGCGTGATTCATAGTCAAAGTATTCGAACAAAGGATGGAAGTGTTTCAACTTCAGGACAGTAAGTATATTATTGTAGGTGTCGATGGGAATCTTCAGAAGCCGTGTTAACTCTTTCGAAACTGCACTGCTCGTGGCAATACTATTGGCAGAGAGGAAAAGAAACGGAAAATTCAATCAAGGTTTTCAACACCTAATATATTTGTTTAAAGATCAATAGTTGGTTCTGATAATGTAACAGAATCTTCAATTATCAATTCCGCTACAAGCATATAAAAATACATACTGTTCAAGATTAAGTTTGTTGAAAATATCCACAGTGGTTTCAAGAACCTTATCAACATAGTCCACCCGTTCTGGATAACACTTCATGGCCAAGTTGATAAGAGACACTTGTAAAGACACCACATCCTCGGATGGCATATCCTGCCTTGACTGAAAATATAAACAAAGTCACAGAGCGTTGTTTTTTGGACAAGTAACTCCAAAGATTACTTTTTAGTAAATGGAAGAATGTCAAAGTAAGACCAAGATGATACCAGTTACTTATATTCTCCAAGTAAAATATTTACAACAAAAAAGTTATGATGTTTATAATTCTACGCCAGCATTTTAAAAGTGAATTTCAAAACAAATCTTATATCTTTGTAGCTTTACTTCAAAAATATGTCACTTCCTCATTCATGATACAATGACTCCTACTGTGAATAATCCCTAAAGGGAAGTTATCCACGCCTCAGCAAAAACATACACAAAGTGTAAACATTTCCATGTACTTTATAGGAATGGATTCAAAAATTGACATCAACACAAAAGGAACTGATGTTTGAGCTGGTGACAGAGCTAAGTTTTAAATGAGACAGAAACAGAGATTCAGGGAGAGAATTTGCGTTGAGTCTAGAAGATGCACGTCCACCATTGGTGAGACAAGATAAGGAGGGTTCAAGAAAGAAAGCGTTGGAAGATCAAGAAATGAAATGCCTGCAGAGGGATTGAGGGTCACAATTAATGTGCTAGAAAGGGGAGAACAATGAAGAGAATCTCATAAACACAACATTTGAAGCAAACATGTAAATGTCTTGTGTTGGTGAATTGAAGATTTCTCAACTACCCAGCCAAAGGTAATTTTGTTTACAAAATTTTCAAGAGATTTCTTAACCTTTCTCTGCTTCAGAAACACAGGATTACAAGTTTCACTCTGTAGTCATGGTTGATTGTGGGCAAATCTACACTTAACAATGTAATAGATACATTCAATGTATAAATCAAGAACTATTTCACCACATGACTGTGTTTTTCCAGTCACCTTTATTGAATTGTGTGCACCTTTGTGTACAAAAAAGCATCGGTAATTGTGGTGGATTTGCAGTGATTGTGAGGAAAAAACGTGCTCAAGGGTGTAAGCAATCAATGGATTGCTACAAGTAGTGAACGCAAAGATGCATTTGGTTGCGGAAAAATAACTTGTCCATCCACAAAATTATAGATATGGTGGCACGGTGATATAGCAGTAGAGTTACTGCCTTACAGCGCCAGAGACGCGGGATCGATCCGACTATGGGTGCTGTCTGTACTGAGTTTGTACGTTCTCCCCATGACCTACATGGGTTTTCTCCAAGATCTTCGGTTTCCTCCCACACTTCAAATACGTACAGGTTTGTAGGTTAATTGGCTTGGTATAAATTGGTGCGGCACAGTGGGCCGAAGGGCCTGCTTCCCTGCTGTATCTCTAAACTAAACTAAAATGCTGGTTGGAATGACTGATATTCTAGCAGTGTCAATTTATCGACCAGAGAAGAGCACATACACACGGTTTTATCCAAGTTAGCATTAGTGGGTTTAATCAAATTTTAAAATGGTAAAATTCTAACAATCATGAATAACTGAAGTAACCAAATAAGGATCCAAGGAACAGGAACCACTCTTCTAATAAGAACAGAGTTTTCAACCTTACCTGGATTACTGTGGCGACTTGTTGAGAAAATATGTCAAACAACTTTATATCAGCAGGAATCCCGGGACCGTCCTCACGATGCGCAAACAAAGCCAACCTAAAATTTGCAAAATGATTCAAAATTATAAGCACAAGCATTACATTTCTCTCAACGTCAGAACATTGCAAAATAATTTAAGGTTTATATGACCTCTGAAGTGCAGTCACTGTAGTAATCTTGAAATCTCAAAAGCCAATTTGTTTATAGCATGTTCTTATTAATTGCAATATAGTAAAAATCACAATATTTTGCGAATAAAGTACAGGCTTAACATAGAAAATAGGTGTAGGAGTAGGCCATTCGGCCCTTCGAGCCAGCACCATCATTCAATATCTTCATGGCTGATCATCCAAAATCAGTACTCTGTTCCTGATTTCTCCCCATATTCCTTGATTCCATTAGCCCCAAGAGCTATATCTAACTCTCTCTTGAAAACAAACAGTGAATTGGCCTCCACTGCCTTTCAGTGGACGAGAATTCCAGAATCACAACTATCTGGGTGAAAATATTTGTCCTCATCTCAGTCCTAAATGGCCTACCCCTTATTCTTAAACTGTGACCCCCTAGTTCTGGACCCCCCCCCCCCCCCCCCCCCCCCCCCCCCCCACCCCCCACAAACATCAGGAACATTTTTCCTGCATCTAGCTTGTCCAATCCCTTAAGAATTTTATATGTTTCTATTCTATAAGATCCCCTCTCATCTTTCTACATTCGAGTGAATGAAAGCCCAGTCGATCCATTCTTTATAAGCACAAAACTCTCCTGCTCCTCAAGTGTGACATCTTTCACAGCCAGCCTCAAAGACAAGCCAGCTGACAAAGCAGCATTCTCTCAATATTGCATATTCTCTCCTAGACTTACACGTCTATCACTGATGTGGATCTTTTTTATTATTATCTATTTATTTATTTATTTATCTGTTTATTTTTAGGATTATTTTTATTAGAAGCAATTGTACAAGGATAAAACATTCGGCATCTAAAATTATATAATTATTGTACAGCTTCAATTTTAACCTTTTAACCTGAAAATGAGAGAAAAGAAGAAAGAAGAGAGGGAAAAAGTGAGAAGTGAAAAGATAGCTCGAAAAAGCACATAGAAAAGACCCCTAGACTACCAAAGTAGTGTGGCCAAAAAGTGAATAAAGATGTAAGAGAAAAAAAGGAGGGAAAAAAAAGTGGAGATATACCTACCTGCCCCTCGTCCCCTCCGCCCACCTCACCCAACCCAGAATCGGATTTAAATCTAAATTTGTGTTGCGCCATACTATCCTTGTAAGAATTCGGTGAAAGGTGTCCATGTCTTGAAAAATTGATCTGGTTTTTCTGCCAAGACAAGCCTAATATTTTCCAAATGTAGTGTCTCGGACATGTTTGTAATCCACATCTTCACAGTAGGGACTTTCAAAATTGTGTGTTTCCAAAATGTAAGTATTGTTTTTTTGGCCGTTATCAGGCCATAATTAAGGAAACGTCTTTGAAATAATGTTAACTCAGAACTGATGTGGATCTTGCATGAAATATGATTCAGAAGATTTTAGCAGTAGCTAAACAGAGGTGCCAATTTCACAAATGAGTTCCCATGAATGGAAAAATAACCAGATAACATAGTTTTAAGCCGAGTTCGATTGAGTAGTAAATATTGGCCTGAAATCCACAAACATTTTTACTTAATTAAACTGTAATTGAACAAACTTACTGGGTTCCAATTCACTTGAGCAATCTTACCTGTCAATTAATGCAATGATAATGTTTTTAACATTAACAATTTGGTGGAGCTCAGCACAAGAACGAAGAAATGGGTTCAGCGTCTGCAGGTGAAACTCATCAGGAAACACCTGCAAAAAAAAACAAAATCTAATTTCTAAAAGGATTCACTTCACAAAATGCATGTGAAGACTCATTAGAAGTTATGTAAATAATGAGGGTGATACATTGGTAGTATTGCTGAGAAATCATTGATCACTACTCAAAGAACTAAAGGGGCTTAGATAGTTCAGAGGATGCTTAGCTTGTATATTTTAAAAAAAAATCACAGCTTAATCCTTGCAGGATCAGCACCTCATGTCCAAATACTGGAACTCAGTGCCAAGCCACTTTTCAGATTAAAAGGGGCCGCTTATCCGAGATCCTGTTTCCAATGTTAGATGGGCAACAGAATTCTGTTCAGTCTTTGACTTTTATTTCAATCAACTCAAATTAAAATGATGAACATAAATTGGTTATGTTCCTCTCCTGTTACCAGATTCTCTGTATCATCTGATGCTTTTGATATATTATTACCTACAATATTTAATTAGCACCCTAGGTCTTTATCAATCCATGTTTCGGTTATTTCACGTTCCTACTTCAGGTAGGACGTTTCTCTCATTTGGATTCTTTGTACATCGCTGTGGAGGCAGTCAACACATTTTAATAATTGTCCCTTTTAACAGATTTGCAAAAAGTTATTTCCTACTTCTACCGTTTTGTTGCATTTGCTCCCGACCAGTGACCGACACAAACTACATAATTAAACTGTTGCACTAAAAGAGCAAGTCATTATTCTGCCACTAAATTGCACCCTGCACAAACTGTTGTCTGCCACCATCTTGCAGCGGATCTGCAAATTTGAAACATGCAGAATCTGAGACACTGCAGTAACAGTTTCTTAAACTGCTTTTTTATTAAGCTGCAGCACATGTGAATAAAATTGCAAAAATAAAGAACACGCTACCTGAATAATACATTCCATGAGATACTCCTGAGCCAAACCATCCCTGCAGTTTACAACTTGTTCTAATATTCCAGTCAACACAATCTAGAGAAAAATAAATAACGATTAGTTAGTCAGTTCAAAGCATTCCCAACTCGAAGATTGTAGATTTGAGCCAAGTATTTAAAATCAAAACAGCCTGACATTCCAGTCCCAAGGAAGCAGAGTGTGACCAGAGGCAGATGAAAGTATAAACAGAAACACAATCTACCTGATCTAATAAGTCAGATTTAGTATTGGTTCCAGTGCTGCAATAATATTCCTCTCGCTCTTTACTACCCAAAAGACAAATATTTAATACATTATTTGTAGAATCTCACAAATGGCAAAATCGCTGCACCGTTACTTATAGAGGTCACTGCACTCTGAAGTGATCCTGGCTACGTAAGCACTGCAGAGTGCTTATGGGACGTGGTAAGCTACCAGATAATAATCTTCCAAAAACAAATTCCCACTGTTCCAGTAAATCATATCCTTTTATAACCTAGGATTCTACATAGGATTCAAATCTCAAATGTTCATCTTTCAAATTCAAATGTATTCTATTTAGAATGCCTCAGTGCTTTCTGCATTTAAACATCACACAGTATGATGCATAACTAGAGGCTGAAAGCAAAACCAGTATGGTCGCAGTAAAACCCCAAAAAATAGAGGAATATTCTCAAGCATTCTGCAACATTTAAAAGACACCAGGACAAGTACGCGGATAAGAAACCTTTAGAGGAATATGGGCTGAACACCAGCCAATGGGACTGGTTTAGATGGGGCATCTTGATCGGCATGGACAAGTTGGGCTAAAGGGCCTTTATCCATGTTGTACAACTCATAAATAATATTTCTGTCAGGTTTCAAAAACATTTTTTTTAGGTTTGGGCATTGTTGGCATTTATTGCTCATCTTGAAAATACTCAAGGTGGTGATGGTGACCCTCCTGTAGTCCATGTGGTGAGGATAGTTCCACAATGCCGTCGAGGGGGCAGATCCACAACTTGGATCCAGCAAATGATGAAGGTATTAGCAATACATTTACACCTCAGGAGGGCGTGTAACTTGAAAGGACCTATGCTGTGCATGATATTGCCACGGTGCATGTAGCACACATCTTTCTTGGCGGTGGAGGCAATGGGTTTGGGAGGTGCTCTCTGAGCTATATGGATGATTAAATGCAGTGTATTTTATACACATATTGCAGCCATTGTGCATAGATGTCATTGGTAGAAAAACTCGGGTCAGGCAACTGTGGAAAGATAAACAGTCAATGTCTCAAGTTTGTGACCCTTCATCGGTAATGGGATAGAGTTGGTTCCCAGTAGGACAAGAAGTGTGGGAGGAATATGTAGAAAAGGGAATGTCTGTAATATGCAAGTACTGCCAGTAAGCACATTTAACTTGTCTTTGAGATTTAACATCTGCAGTTTTGTTTGGAATTTCAATTACTGGGAAACATAGAAACATAACGGGTCCTTTTCACAATGGCAGGCAGTGACTAGTGGGGTACCGCAAGGCTCAGTGCTGGGACCCCAGCTATTTACAATATATATTAATGATCTGGATGAGGGAATTGAAGGCAATATCTCCAAGTTTGCGGATGACACTAAGCTGGGGGGCAGTGTTAGCTGTGAGGAGGATGCTAGGAGACTGCAAGGTGACTTGGATAGGCTGGGTGAGTGGGCAAATGTTTGGCAGATGCAGTATAATGTGGATAAATGTGAGGTTATCCATTTTGGTGGCAAAAACAGGAAAGCAGACTATTATCTAAATGGTGGTCGACTAGGAAAAGGGGAGATGCAGCGAGACCTGGGTGTCATGGTACATCAGTCATTGAAAGTAGGCATGCAGGTGCAGCAGGCAGTGAAGAAAGCGAATGGTATGTTAGCTTTCATAGCAAAAGGATTTGAGTATAGGAGCAGGGAGGTTCTACTGCAGTTGTACAGGGTCTTGGTGAGACCACACCTGGAGTATTGCGTACAGTTTTGGTCTCCAAATCTGAGGAAGGACATTATTGCCATAGAGGGAGTGCAGAGAAGGTTCACCAGACTAATTCCTGGGATGTCAGGACTGTCTTATGAAGAAAGACTGGATAGACTTGGTTTATACTCTCTAGAATTTAGGAGATTGAGAGGGGATCTTATAGAAACTTATTAAATTCTTAAGGGGTTGGACAGGCTAGATGCAGGAAGATTGCTCCCGATGTTGGGGAAGTCCAGGACAAGGGGTCACAGCTTAAGGATAAGGGATAAATCCTTTAAAACCTAGATGAGAAGAACTTTTTTCACACAGAGAGTGGTGAATCTCTGGAACTCTCTGCCACAGAGGGTAGTCGAGGCCAGTTCATTGGCTATATTTAAGAGGGAGTTAGATGTGGCCCTTGTGACTAAGGGGATCAGAGGGTATGGAGAGAAGGCAGGTATGGGATACTGAGTTGGATGATCAGCCATGATCATATTGAATGGCGGTGCAGGCTCGAAGGGCCGAATGGCCTACTCCTGCACCTAATTTCTATGTTTCTAAATGGCAGGAGTAGGCCATTCGGCCCTTCGAGCCAGCACCGCCATTCAACATGATCATGGCTGATCATCTAAAATCAGTACCCCACTCTGACTTTTTCCACGTATTCCTTGATTCCTTTACCTTAAGAGCTAAATCTAACTCTCTCTTGAAAACTTCCGGTGAATTGGCCTCCACTGCCTTCTGTGGCAGAGAATTCCACAGATTCACAACTCTCTGAGTGAAGAAGTTTTTCCTCATCTCAGTCCTAAGTGGCCTACCCCTTATTCCTAAACTGTGAGCCCTGGTTCTGGACTCCCCCAACATCGGAAACATTTTTCCTGCATCTACCCTGTCCAATACTTTAAGAATGTCATACTAATAAGTACGTGTTGAGAGTGGACTATAAGATCCCCTCTCATCCAAAATTCCAGTGAAACCACGTAGGATTCTGAAAATTCAGATGGAAAATTCAATTCCAAGTAAAAATCCTATATAACAGCACTTTATTCTATATTATATTAATAAACTGCGCAAATTTGGTGAATTGGTCACCTTTGGTAGATATCGAGAAAATTAATGATATTTAGACACAGAGGCAGAGCGTGTACCTGTTTGTACCGCTCCACATTAACGCCTTCCAGCTGACTAAGTCGGACTAGATTTGTACCGACAAGGATTCTTAGTTCCTGACGTTCTCGTTCACGTTTTTCGCGGTCTCTGCTATGACCCTGGTGCTGCATTCGCACCCAGAGTTTGTTCATTTCTGCAAAGTTCAGTAGCACAAAGTCCATAGAATCATTGATGTCTCCAGTTACAACTTCTCTGCAATTCAAAAGCACAAAGTTGAAAGCTCAGATGTAATTAAGATGACTATCTTTTGGATTACCCGTGAAATAAAATTCCCAAAACATCGGGAAAAGTACATTTTATAACAATTCTATTGCTTGGTAACAATTTGCAGAGATTATGAAAAAATCAGTTTATTTTCAGTAGTGTAAGAGGGAACTATTGGACATTTGTGTTTGGATTTTTTGATGTTTTTTTGATCAAGTTCTACATAGTTGAGGAGGTCCAGCCATGATCACATTGAATGGCTCAAAGGGCCGAAAGGCCTACTCCTGCACCTATTGTTTGTTGTCTATTGTCCAGCAATAATATTAGATCACACAGAATTGGAGGTAACTAATACAGATTGAATATTGGTTAATTGGAGAATACTGAATGAACGTATCTTTCAGTGTGGCAGGCTGTGACTGGTAGTGTACAAGGGAAGGTGGTCAAGTCCCAATTTTTAGCTAGTAATGCAAGAGACTTAGCCAAAAGATCTTATTTCCAATTTTGTCTAATATCTTCACCCATGGTAATCAGGTTCATCAGCCTTTAATAAAATCGCTCATCATGAAAATGCTGGCACTCAACAAATAATTTTGCCTTGATCAATTTATTCCAACATTACAGTCTGCCCATAGTTAGCAAACGTATCAGACTCAGGTTCCAAATAAAAGTCGTCCAGCCCTGCAGCATCACCCCAATTTGTCAACTGTTACAAATCTATTAGAGGGTTCTCATATCTATCTTGGCCTCCATTATTTCGGATGTAATCGAGCAAGACCAAGTCATTTGCTAACCTAACATGATGATAACATTGCTATATTCATCCTTTCCAAGTTATCTATTTTTCTAGGCACTGCACCACAGCCACTTTACAACATATTTACAGATTTAAGTTAAGGAAAACAAAGATAACTTATACCATGCCACTGTCGCACTTGAGACTTGTGCAACAGCACTCAACACGGCAGCAAAATTAACGACAATAAAAATGTTGATGGGAGATAGCTGTCCCAATGATAATGACTACCATGCATCTTAAATCCCCCTGATACAACAATTCAATCTAAAGACACCAATGTTGCCCTGAGATTTCAGCTCAAATTACATCCTCCACTCTCAAGAGGAAGGCTTTTCAAATTAACATCCTCCTGATACAAAGTGAAGGTCAGCCAAGATTGACAACCAGTGAGTAATTGGTCAATATAGATGAGAAACGTTCGATCCCCATTTCTCACCAGCAACGGCAACAATTATAGCTGTCTAATGGAAAGCAGGAAACCTGGGTAGGGAAAGGGAAAACATGTCAGGGTTCTACCTTTGAATAAGTAACCAGCTATCAGTGCTGGAAACGTGATGGGAGAATGAGCAAGATTGTTATTGGAACTTAAATAGCAGGAACAGGTCATCCAGAGCCAGCCAAATACATTACGAATAGTTAGGCCCAATCAAGGTTCTGCAGGCCTCACGAGTCATGGTCTCTCTGTTAACTGACAGGAACCCATTTATTCACAGTTTATGTTTTCCTTCTTTGATTCAACTCAATCCCCACTGGTATATTATCCCCAGTTCCATGTAATCCAATGTTTAGTTTAGTTTAGAAATACAGCCCGGAAACAGGCCCTTCGGCCCACAGACTCCGCACCGGCCAGTGATCCCCGCCCATTAACACTATCCTACACTAAGGACAATTTTTATATTTATACGAAGCCAATTAACCTACAAACCCATACTTCTTTGGAGTGTGGGAGGACACCGAAGTTCTCAAAGGAAACCCATGCAGGTCACAGGGAGAATGTACAAACTTCGTACAGATAAGCGCCCATAGCCGTTTAGCCAACATTCTGCCTTATGAAAATACAAAGATCAGATCCACCAATCCCATCTACTAAATACATATTCTCAGAATTTTGATAAGATTAGTCAAACATAATTTCCTACTCCTAAATCTATGCTGACTTGGTTATCCTATCATTCTTTTTGAGGTGTCTTCATTGATACATTTTTGCAGTTTTCCTATTATTATTAATATCCAGCTAAAAGTCAACAATCCTCTCCCTTCTTTCTTAAAGAGCAAGGTCATTTTGTTACCCTCCAATCCACACAATCCCACTTTTCAAAACTCCTCAAACTAGATCAGTTCTCTTTTACTTTTCAGACAATTCAGAGGTTATTCCTATCAATTCAACACAATTTTCCCCTAACTCAGCAAAATCACCTTATTTAAAAAAAAACTTGGATAAGCGCACTGCTGAATGCAGCATCTGTGGTTGAAAAGGGATGATCAACATTATGGGCCAAAGATCTTGTAGCAGGAATGTCGAGGGAGACAGCCACATTTGTGGTCCAGATTCCAGCAAGTGCAGACTCTCGTCTCTCACCTGGCCCACATTCTGAGGACAAATGCACTCGAACCACAGTACATCTGTGGTGATCAGCACGCACTCACCATCCATGCTCATATCTGAAGAACAGCAACATGGACAAAGGACTGAAGAGCAATCCACGAGTCCACTGCAAATAATACAACATATTTTAGGAAAAACAACCTAGTATTTATTATCGATGTTTTGTGGTTGCTTCAATTCCCTTGCAAACGCAAGCCAAAGTGAATCACCGGTTTAAACACAAGTATACTTACTCTGTCTCTTCCCCTTCATCAGGCAAAATATTTCTGGTACACTGAAGCAAGTAGTTCCTTAAGAAGAGCCCTCGTAATGGATGCTGTACGCCACGGCACATTTCTACCAGATCCTTAAGAATATCCTTCCTGGACTGCGAAAATGACTTGATGTAGACAACTCCAACAGTGATGAGCAAGTAGCTGAACACGTTGCAAAATAAAAACACACATACTCAGCATGGCTGAAAATCCAATTTGATGTGGTACTTCGAAAATAATTACCACATATTGTAGCAAAGTTTCACAACCATTAACTCAATAAGAGCTCCTTTCAGAAAAGATTAACTGATTTAGTTTAGTGCTTGAAACAAATATCAAAATGGAGCACTACATCTAACTTACAATGGCTATAATAAACTTGTAGAACATTTTATTCCACATTACTGGGTTGTAATTTAGCAGCAGGAAGAGCAATTAAAAATATTTTAGAAAAAAACAAGGGAACTTCAGTTAAGTAGATTTGTATTTAAATTCATAAGCCAGTCAGATACTGAACCATGATCAATGGTTAAAACCAGATGCATAAGCACAACAGGGTCGCAGACTGGCACACATAATCACCGTGGAAGGAGGCAATTAAATTGTCATTAACCTACAAAGTAGAATATAATTATAATAATAATAATACACTTTATTACGGACTCAAGGTCCAGACAAGGGGCAACATTACATAAAAATTCATTGCATATTAAAGAATATCATAAAGTACATATAAAATCTTAGTATATCACATAAAAGCACCATAGATTATATTTAAAAAAACACAATACATGAATTAAAAATCCAGACTAAAAGAATGATCAATGTCCTACAACGAGACGATACCAGTGTCTCCACAGCTGGGATTTGTAGCGTGTAGTGCTAACCCTTGTGTTTGACAAGACCACAATAATTACATTTTTACAGTCATTTATCCTGCAAATGAATTTATATACTTACAGCCTTGGAATAATATTGCCAGCGTACTGAACTAGTTCATATAGGTCAGCCACCTTCCTCCCTTTGGCAAATTCATCAGTCAGGTAAACTTCCAAATAATGCAATTCATCTGAAATTGCCATGTCTATTCATGAATTAAGGGTCATTGTACATTCAAAACTTTCCAGAAAAAGCATGGTAAAACTGAACATTTTTTAATCAAACAATCTTAAAACAATCATTGAATCTACTGACCACTGAAAACTGCAGAATGAAGCTGATACAATACATAATATATAGGAATGTAACACTGTTTTCTTGGAAGAATGTGATTATATGTAGGGCATGGTGGGGGAGGAAGAATCAATAATTCTGGACAATTGTAAAATAATTAATTTCTTATGCATTTGGGAATTTGATAGTACGAGTTCATTTTATGAAATGGTACATTTATACCAAGCCAATGAACCTACAAACCTGTACATCTTTGGAGTGTGGGAGGAAACCGAAGGTCTCGGAAAAAACCCACACGGTCACAGGGAGAACGTACAAACTCCATAAAGACAACACCCGCAGTTGGGATCGAACCGGGTCTCCGGCGTTGCAAGTGCTGTAAAGGGCCTGTCCCACTTTCACGACCTCTGCCAAGTTTGCCCTTGACATACTCTCAGCATGGTCGTCACAAGGTCGTAGGTAGGTCGTAGCAGGCCGTGATGCTAGTTGTAAGTATCAGATAGGTCGGGCGTTTTTCTAGCATGATGAAACATTTTCACGAGTAAAAAAGGTTGTGAATTAGGTCGTGAAAGTGGGACAGGCCCTTTAAGACAGCAACTTTACTGCTGCACAACCGTGCCGCCCTGTGGTAAAACATTTCTCATTACTTTCTCTACTGGTGTAATAAATAAACCATCGCGTTTCTCTAGCCTCCCCCCAACCACTTTCCTCACAATGTAAAGATAAATCCAGGATTTAAGGATACAGAGTTCATAATAACTCTTTGGTGACAACATGGAGGTTCGCAGTTCACCGAGCATATTTGAAGCATGTTTTAATGCATCCATCAACTTATTCTTGTCCTGAATCAGAAGAAACAATTGTCTGTTAGAGATATTTTACATAATAAACTGGAAGCTTTTAATGCGAATCATCTCTATAACTTAATGCAAAATAAACTGGCAATATCCAAGCTTTGTCATAGCCATAATAAACCAACAGCACATTCAGCATGGTTATTAATAAAATTGCTTTGACTATGCAAACATAAAAATGCGCAACAACTGGTAACGTTTGGACACATATATAAACCCAACCAATACCACCACTATTGACAAAAATTCAGAAGTGTATCTTCCAATTAGAAGCAGTCCTAATTTTACCATAAAATGACCATTATCCGCTAAACAATATCTCTGGAAATTCCCACAACAATCAAAGTTTATTCTGTGTTCTATTTATATGTAAAATGCTCCACTATTATGTCAATAATATATCAACCTTTCCCCCAGATAGTCACATTCGCTCAAAACTATGCTCTCTTTGATTTAAGCAAAATGATTCATTGTTGAACTGAATGATTTGGTTTGGCATCTCTGGTGAATCCTTGAATGATTAGCCATTGTTTATTCAGAATATTGCACCCCTCCACCCCCACCTCCAAATTCAACTTTGGAGAATACAGGCAATTCCTAATAGTCCACCCAACCCAAACTGCTAACTCAGCAGAAACATGGTTTCCAGTCCATCTTCATGGATAAAACCAGAGCCATCCATAAACCCATATGATGAGGGCACACTGACCGGTTGCAGTTCAGTAACTTGAATGCCTAAGGAAGGAAGTTACAGAAAGTGGTGTACATTGCCCTGACCATCTCAGCTATTGACCTCCTCACCAAAGAGGAAGTGTTGCATCAAGAAAGCAGCTAATATTTCCCTGAGGGGATCAATAAAGTATTTATTATTATTATTATTAATATCAAAGACCCACAACACCTTGGCCACACACATCTTGCTGTTACCATCGGGAAGCCCGAGGATTGTTGGCTTCTGGTTCAAGAGCACCTTCTTCCCTGCAAACAATCAGGGCCTTGAACCACCCTACTTCAGCTTTGAATCACCATAGACTGTGTACAACGGTTGATTATGTACTTTGATCTATGTTTACTTAGTAAAACTGTTCATTTATTTGTTATTTGTTATATTGTGTTTAATGTGCCTGTAAAGCTACATCAAGTAAACATTTCACTCTTTCAGTCCCGTCACATGTGGCAATTAAACATTTTTGATTCTTGACATTTTACTTCTTTCCTGCAACCACATTCAAAAATGTGCCAGAAAAACGGTAACTTACCAAGCATCGTTTCATTTGGAAAGACTGGACCTTAACAGTCTGAACAGCTTCATCAAGCAACTTTTCCTGCTCATCCTGAGGAGACTGCTGAGTCGTAGGCTGCCAAACAATAGAATGACCATTAAGATAAAAAAATTACAATCAACAAGTTCTGCTTCACAAAGACACACATGAACTCTCACCAGTTATGTTACCTTTTCACACTTATCTCCTCCTGTGAAGATTCTCAGATTTTCCTGATTGCAACCCATTTCCCCAAACTCAATGCTCACATTCTATTGACCCAAACCAATCTACTTTAGATGTATGGGGCTGACTTTGCAGACAAATACCAGGAATCCACAGTCAAGGTCTTGGATGAATGTAGCAACTCAGCAGATAAATGAGATAACATGGAATAACAGATCTAGTCCCAGTTACTGGAAACTTACCTAATCAAGTAACAGCCCTAACTTGGATATTTAAGATTCTGCTGAAAAGTCCTTAACCCAAAACTATCAAGGGATGTCCAACTTGCTGCATATTTAACTTTTATTTCAGATTTTCAGCATTGTCCTTGTGACTTTGTGCAGCCTAAGATTTTCGTGGTTTTCAAATACTCCTTTCATTCGGAAGCATTTAATTATGCATTTCATTTTAAAGCTTTTGAAAAATTACCAAAGCACTAAATTAAAAACACTATAGTATATAAATGAAGTTAACATAGCAACAAATTCAACAAAGGCTATGACAGGTGGAATGATAAAGTGAGAGATCATCCATTTTGGCTGCAAGAATAAAGATTTGATATTTTGATATACCAAGATTTGTTCAAGCATAGTTAGCATGGAGATAAAACAAGTGTGATATTGCCATTTGTTGCAAGGGAAAGAGTACAAAAGTAATGGAAGTATTACCACAAGTGTACAGGCCTGATATCACACCAAGTTCATGATCTGCACAAGGTTTTGTTCAACTTAAAAGAAGTATTTACATTCAAGACGATGTGATCAAGTTGATCATATAGGCATAAAGTAAGCACCTTAGGAGGAAAGATGAAGCCAGTCTTTTGCTTGCATGGGTTTCAAAGTAGGAAATGTGATTTTATTGAAACAATTTGAGGAAGTTGTTGCTGTACAGGGCATTTCCTCTGGGGAATTGGGGGATTTTCATTGGGGTTGAGGAGAGAAGGTGAATTTCACCCACAGAAGATGGGGGATTTATTCTCTCACAGCATGATGAAATACTGAAATTATGTGTCCACCTTGAGACCTTGAGGCTCCTTCATCGTGTATTCAAGGTCAAGATAGATGGATTTTACAAGTTTTGGGAGAATGCTAATGGGGAACTGGCCGGTGACCTGGATATGCTCAGTCATGTTATTGAATGCTGGAGCAGGTTCCATGTACTCGACAGCCTATTCCTGCTCCCATTCATTTACCTTTTCTCTGCACACCTACAAATGTCCGGTGCTAGATCTAATATGTTACAGGATCCAACAGCAAGTTGCTCAGTCCCCGTGCAAAGAAATCTTACCAAGCTTCTGCTACACCTCACGCAGAGAGCAGCTAAAGAGCACCGGTGGGAAATTAATAGCAGAGATTAGTCAAGTTCAGGACTTTTGCATTTTGCAGAATCCCCAAAGTGCTCGCACTTGTGTTTTACTTCCAGCAGCTACAACATAACTGCTAGCAAATTCAGACTATTATCTTTCTTTGGAATATGGCAAAAAATGGACTGCAATTACAGAAAAGGTGCTGGCAATTTGATACACCACCTCCTTGAATCTAAAACTGTGCCCAATTTCTGTCCTTGGTTGATCTCTTTCTACCCTTCTCTCCCCCACTGCCCAACTTACTTTAGGAGAGAATATATGAATGAATAATTGTTGCAATTCATGTCTTATCCATGACCTACCCAAGACAAATTACAGAAGTGGCTTGCTTTCATGATCCATGAGATCTACTGGGCGCCACCACATTTTCCTTTAAGTCAGGGTGCGGTGGAGGCAGGTACTCTGGATGCTTTCAAGAGAGAGCTAGATAGGGCTCTTAAAAATAGCGGAGTCAGGAGGCATCAGTCTGAAGAAGGGTCTCGACCCGAAACCTCGTTATTCCTTTGCTCCATAGATGCTGCCTCACCCGCCGAGTTTCTCCAGCTTTTTTGTCTACCCATTCACACAAGTTCTGTTATCACAATTTCCTCACCCGCTCCCTACACATTAGGGGCAACTTTACAGAGACAAGTTAACCTACAAAGCCAATGCATCTTTGGGATGTGGGAGGAAACGCACACGCTTGCAGGAAGAATGTGCAAATTCAACACAGACAGTGCTCGAGGACAGGATCAAACACAGATCTCTGGTGTGTGAGGCAGCAAGTCTACCAGCTGTGCCACTATATTTTGTTTTCCAACACACAAAATATTATACATTGATAACTCTGGTCACTAAAAAATATAAATTATCCATTTTCAGTCTTAAATTTCCAAGTGATGCTATGTCCCCCTTTACAGCTACTGTATGTTTTAATTCAGTTCAAGACTACAGGCAGTACATTGACCATAAAGTTGCTGCCTAAAAGTGCCAGAGACCCGGAATTAATCCTGAATATGGGTACTTATTTACAGCCAAGAACATGAGACCAGATTGCAATCAAAATGAAGGATTCAAAAATGGAGGAAAAAATTCTATCCTGCAATCAAGACCCCATTCGACAGTCAGGTTTCCAGGGTTCCTTGACACCAATTCAATTCAAGGGAAAACATAATGTGTGGAAGGAATTGCAGATGCCGGTTTAAACCCAAGATAGACACAAAATGCTGGAGTAACTCAGCGGGACAGGTAGCATCTCTGGAGAGAAGGAACAGGTGACGTTTCAGGTCAAGACCCTGCTTCAGACTAGTCAGGTAAGGGAAAGGAGAGAAATAGACAGTGATGTAGAGAGATATAGAATAAATGCATGAAAGATTGGCAGACAGGAAACAAAGAGTAGGGATTAACAGGTTCCTTTCAGAATGGCAGGCAGTGACTAGTGGGGTACTGCAAGGCTCGGTGCTGGGACCGCAGCTATATACAATATACATCAATGATTTGGATGAAGGGATTCAAAGTGACATTAGCAAATTTGCACATGTCACAAAGCTGGGTGGCAGTGTGAACTGTGAGGAGCATGCTATGAGAATGCAGGGTGACTTGGACAGGCTCGGTGAGTGGGTAGATGCATGGCAGATGCAGTTTAATGTGGATAAATGTGAGGTTATCCACTTTGGTAGCAAAAACAGGAAGGCAGATTACTATCGAAATGGTGTCAAGTTGGGAAAAGGGGAAGTAAAATGTGATCTGGGGGTCCTTGTTCATTAGTCAATGAAAGTAAGCATGCAGGTACCGCAGGCAATGAGGAAAGCAAATGGCATGTTGGCCTTTATAACAAGAAGAGTTGAGTATAGGAGCAAAGAGGTCCTTCTGCAGTTGTATAGGGCCCTAGTGAGACCACACCTGGAGTATAGTGTGCAGTTTTGGACTTTCTTGCTATTGAGGGAGTGCAGCGGAGGTTTACAAGGATAATTCCCGGGATGGCGGGACTGTCATATGCTGAGAGAATGGAGCGGCTGGGCTTGTATAATCTGGAGTTTAGAAGGATGAGAGGGAATCTTATTGAAACATATAAGATTATTAAGGGTTTGGACATGCTAGAGGCAGGAAACATATTCCCGATGTTGGGGGAGTCCAAAACCAGGGGCCACAGTTTAAGAATAAGGGGTAAGCCATTTAGAACAGAGACGAGGAAACTTTTTCTCACAGAGAGTTGTGGGCCTGTGGAATTCTCTGCCTCAGAGGGCGGTGGAGGCCAGTTCTCTGGATACTTTCAAGAGAGAGCTAGATAGGGCTCTTAAAGATAGCGGAGTCAGGGGATATGGGGAGAAGACAGGAACGGGGTACTGAATGGGGATGATCAACCATGATCACATTGAATGGCGGTGCTGGCTCGAATGGCCAAATGGCCTACTCCTGCACCTATTGTCTATTGTATGCAAAAAATTAACGATGATAAAAGAAACAGGCCATGTATAGAGAAATCAATATTCATACCACTGTCGAGACCAAACGTAGACTAAGCGATCGTTTTTCTGAACACCTTCGCTCAGTTCACCTGGACCTACCTGATCTCTTGGTTGCCAAACACTTTAATTCCCCTTTCCATTCCCATTGACCTTTCTGTCCTAGGCCTCCTCCATTGTCAGAGTGAGGCTAAACACAAATAGGAGGAACAGCATCTCATATTTCACTTGGGCATCTTACAACTCAGTATAACCCCTGCATTCCCCCTCGCTCCATGCTTCCCCTACCCAAGTCGCACCAGGTTCACGTTCTCACCTAGCAATCAGCCGACAATGGCCTGTTTCCTTTAACATCGTTACTTTTTTGCATATCTTTCATTCATTTGTTCTATATCTCTCATTTCCATTTCCCCTGGCTAGTCTGAAGAAGGGTCTTGACCCAAAACATCACCCATTCCTGCTCTCCTGAGATGCTGCCTGTCCCGCTGAGTTCACTCCAGCATTTTGTGTCTATCAAGGGAAAACATATCTGGTTGGCTTCACACCTGCAGAAAGAAAAAGGCATTTACTCATTGGAGCTCAGTCTTAGCCCACAGCAAGAGTTCTTTCGGCAGTGTCTCATCTATCAGCTGCTTCAGTGACCTTTGCACCAGAAAGTTAAAAAATGCATAAGTTCAGTAAAGATTCTGAAGTGTTGAGTTCCAAGCACAGCTCCACAGATAATTAAGCAATCCATGCTCTCATGTATCATGGTTTGACATCCAGACAATGGTTGATAAATGACAAACATCATTGCCACACAATTACCAGTTCTAACAAGAGATTATGACTAACTAGCCTTGACACCTCAGCAACAGCAAGCCCATCAAATGACACCATGGAATACCAAGAAGCCAAAGAAATCCAGTGCAGGGAATCAAAAATAAAACAAGATGCTGGAAATAAACAGCGGGATAAACCAGGTGACCTATTAGCAGAAGTGACTAGTCCTGATGAAAACTGAGAAAGGGGTTCAAAACAATAGTAAGTACACAGACATATGACTGAAAATGATGGAGCTAGAGAGACAAACGGTGGTAGTGCGTATTTCTATTCTCATTTGAGATTTCTGGTATTTGCAGTATTTTGCTTCAGTAAATTATATCCCATTCTACATTTCCATTACCTGCATCATTTAACTTGTCAAACATCCAGTTTTTTGATGAGTTACCATTTTATCTCGCTGACAATTGAAATGGCTCAGGTCATCACCCCAAACCATTCTATAAGCTTAGTTATTCCATTTCACCCCAACGTAGACACACCCTGAATTACGGTGACATCATCATAAGTTCATAAATGATAGGAGCAGAATTAGGCCGTTCAGCCCATCGTCTACTCACCACTAAATCATGGTTGATCTATCTTTCCCTCAACCCCAATCCTGCCTTCTCTCAATAACTCCTGACACCCATATTAATCAAGAGTCTAACTATCTCGGCCTGAAAAATATCCATTGATTTGGCCACCACAGCCTTCTGTGGCAATGAATTCCACAGATTCACTACTCAGACTATAGAAATTCCACCTCATCTCTTTCGTAAAGGAATGTCCTTTTATTCGCTGCTCCTAGAATCACCCACTAGTGGAAACATCCTCTCCACATCCACCCTATCCAGGCCTTTAAGTTTGCCAATTATACCACTTGGTTACTGGATCTACAACAACAATGCAATGAAGTACGGGAAAGAGATCAAGAACTTAATGTCTCATGGGGTCAAAACAATAATCAAGCCCTTAATGTCAGCAAGATGCTTGGGAGGAAGTGAGGGGGTGAACAAAACCATGTCCTTATCAACAGTGCTGCTGTAGAGATTCAAGAGAGTTTATAAAGGAATCAAATC
Organism: Amblyraja radiata; assembly: GCF_010909765.2. Lineage (NCBI taxonomy): Eukaryota > Metazoa > Chordata > Chondrichthyes > Rajiformes > Rajidae > Amblyraja > Amblyraja radiata. Next base: position 47,667,738 of record NC_045972.1, on the reverse strand, counting down.
AAATCAAATATTGTCATGTGTCCCAGATAGGACAATGAAATTCTTGCTTTGCTTCAGCACAACAGAATATAGTAGGCATAAATAAATACAGAACAGATCAGTGTGACCATATACCAATGAGTATATATATATACACACATAAATAACAGATAAAGTGCAATGGGCTATTTAACGATCAGAGTTTTGTTGAGTTGAGTTTAATAGCCTGATGGCTGTGGGGAAGTAGATATTCCTGAATCTGGATTCCTGAACTTGCAAATTTCAGGCTCCAGTACTTTCTACCTGAAGGCAGCGGGGAGATGAGTAAGTGGCCAGGATGGTATGGGTCTTTGATGATAAATATATACGATACATAAACCATGCGAAGAAAATCATCCGACGTTTTCGGAGGCTATACAAATTATTCAATACAGTCTACATACATTGCTCAAATTTCACAAATCTGTCCCCCACCCTTGTCACTCAAGTGGCCCACTGGGGTGAAATCCCTTCCCTTATTTTGAGGGGCGTCTCCACCATACCCTGCCCCCCATGTCCAGCAGCGGAAGGACCCTAGACTGTGGTCCTCCTCCACCGAGCCTTGGCGTTGGCTGCACCGAGCTTTAGTGCATCCCTCAGCACGTACTCCTGCAGTCTGCAGCGGGCCAGTCTGCAACATTCCCTGACGGACATCTCGCTCCGCTGGGTGGTGAACAACGCTCGGGCAGACCAAAGAGCGTCTTTCACCGAGTTGATGACCTTCCAGCAGCACACGATGTCAGTCTCTGAATGCGTCCCTGGGAACAGTCCGTAAATCATAAAGTCCTCTGTGACGGAGCTGTTTGGAATAAACCGTGACAGGGACCCTTGCATACCTCTCCAGACTCTCTTTGCAAATCCACACTCTGCAAAGAGGTGGGAAACCGTCTCCTCTCCATAGCAGCCGTCCCGAGGGCAACGTGCGCTGGTAGTGAGGTTCCGACGGTGCAAGAAGGATCTAACTGGGAGGGCTCCCCTCATCGCCAGCCAAGCCAGGTCTTGGTGCTTGTTGGTGAGTTCCAGCGATGATGCATTTTGCCAGACAAGCTGGGCAATCTGCTCTGGGAACCACGCTACCAGATCCATGGAGTCCTGTCCCTGCAATGCCTGCAGGACGTTCCGTGCTGACCACTGCCCGATGGACATGTGGTCACAGGTGTTGGTCCGGAAGAACCTTTCCACAAACGACAGATGGGGCGGCAATGTCCAGCTGACTGGCACATTGCATGGCATCTGCGTCAGGCCCATCCTTCGTAACACCGGGGACAGGTAGAACCTCAGCAGGTAGTGTCACTTGGTGCCCACGTGCCTTGGCTCTACATTCCGCCTGATGCAGCCACACACAAAGGTGGCCATCAGGGTGAGGGCAACGTTGGGCACACTTTTACCCCCGTTGTCTGCCGACTTGTGCATTGTGGCTCGTCACACCCGGTCAATCTTTGACCCCCAGATGAATTGGACGACGGCCCGGGTGATCCTTGTGGCGAGGGAGGGACAGGCCACACTTGCGCCAAGTACAGCAGCCCCGCGAGCACCTCACACCTGATGACCAAATTTTTCCCCGTTATGGAGAGGGAGCGTTGCCTCCACAGCTCCAGCTTCTTCCCCACCTTGGCTATCCGCTCCAGCCAATTCTTGTCACACGCTTCAGCCCCACCGAACCAGATCCCCAGCACCTTCTAGAAGTCAGACTTGATGGTGAAGTGGCGGAAGATCAGTCGGGCAAGTTGCCAAAGAGCATGGCCTCGCTCTTCCTGCCCTGGCTCCTGTGGCCGACTCAAACTGGTCGCAGATGCTGATCAATCTGCGGACCGACCCTGGATCCGAGCAGAAGACGGCAACATCGTCCATGTACAGGAAGGTTTTGACTTGAGTGCCCCCACTGCCTGGCAATGTCACTCCTCTTATGCTCGCATCCTTCCTGATGGACTCGGCAAAAGGTTCAATACAGCAGTCTAACAAGACAGGGGAGAGAGGGCAACCCTGCCTGACTCCAGATCTGACAAGGAAACTGTCTGATTCCCACCCATTGATTTGGACTTCACTACGGATATTGGTGTAGAGCAGTTTGAACCAATTTCGGATTCCCTCCCCAAAACCCATTTTGGAGAGCACGTCCCCCATGTACGTGTGCGATATCCTATCAAAGGCCTTCTCCTGGTCCAAGCTGACTAGGCAGGCATCCACCCGTCTATCCTGCATGTAGGCAATTGTATCTCTCAGCAGCGCTAGGCTGTCTGAGATTTTCCTGCCAGGTACAGCACAGGTTTGGTCCGGGTGGATCACCTGTACCGGAGCAGACCTGACCCGGTTGGCAATGGCCTTAGACAGGATCTTGTAATCAACATTCAACAACGTGATGGGTCTCCAATTCCTTATATCCTTCATCTCCCCCTTCTGCTTGTAGATTAGGGTGATGCTGCCCTTCCTCATGGAGTCTGACATGCTACCGGCTAGAAGCATGTCGTTGTACACTTCCAGCAGGTCCAGGTCCACCCATTCCCAGAGCCGAATACAACTCGGCCGGTAAGTCATCGCTTCCGGGTGTTTTACTCGAGTCAAAGGAACGGATGGAGCCAGTCAGCTCCTCTAGGGTCAATGGTTGGTGCAGACTCTCCTGCTTGCTGTCCTCCAAGACCTCCGTGATAGAGGACAGTAAGTTCTGGGAGGCGGTGCTGTTTGTGGCCTTTTTGTCGTACAAATCCGTGTAAAAGGATTTGCAGATCCTCAGCATGTCCGCCTGCAATGTTACCAAGCCGTCCTCCTCCCTAAGAATGTTCATCACAGAGCTCCCCCTGTGAACCTTACGGAAGAAGAAGCGTGAGCACATCTCATCCTGCTCCAACTGGCGGACCCTGGATCGGAAGATGATCTTGGAGGATTCAGAGGTAAAGAGCCGAGCTTGCCGGTCCTTCACCTCTCTAAGTTCCTCCCTCACATCCCCCCCTCTCGACTGCAGAAGGAGCAGTTGCTGCAAATCTGTCTGCAGTTGACACAATTCCCTTTAACTGTCTTGCTCTCTGAACCCCTTTAAATATGAAGAACCTCTTAATGTTCTCCTTGGTTGCTTCCCACCAGAGTGTCGGGGAGTCAAAGAGGGGCTTCACCGTTCTCCAACATGCGTAGTCCCTCTTTAGCTCCTCAATGTACTCTGGGGTCAACAGCTTCACATTTAACTTCCACGTCCCTCTGCCTGCCTTCCGGTCCTCCTGTAGGTGACAGGAAGCCTGAAGGAGGCAGTGGTCAGAGAAGAACACTGGCGTGAGGTTGGTGTGTCTGACCGTGACGGCCTTCGTCGTGAAGAGGAAGTCTATCCGGGACCGGACTGAACCGTCCGATCTCGACCAGGTGAAACGCGGCTGGGACCCGCCTGCAGGGTCGTTGAAGGCGTAGTGCAGTTTTGCATCTTTTACCGTTTCATCTGTAGTCAATGAATAACAGCCTGACATATGAGTTTTTGTTGTCCAAGGGGTCCAGAGCGGAGTGGAGAGCCAGCGAGATCGCATCCACCATTGATCTGTTGTGGCGGCAAGCGAGTTGATTTGCGCCATGATCAACCTCTCAAAGCACTTCATCACCACCGACGTTAGTGTCACTGGTCGATAGTCATTGAGGCACATCACCTTGCTCTTCTTGGGCACCGGTACAATTGATGCCCTTGGGCACCGATATAATTGATACGTTGATTCAAGATTTTCTTGAATCTTGAATCAATGTTCTTCAGAGATGCTGCCTGACCTGCTGAGTTACTCCAGCTGTCTTTTTTGTATAAACCAGCACGAGCGGTGCTTGTATTGCTCAATTATATCCTATTTCTCTTTTTTTCAAAAGTTTGCATATATTTAGAGTTCAAAATATTAGGTTTTAAAACCTTTTGCTATCATTTGGTAGTATCACATTTTTATTAATCCAATTAAGTACAAATCAACTAAACTATAGCATGCACAGTTCATTTCAAAAATGCTCCATGAGGAAATTACAATTGCATAATTACAACCAGCTTCCCTAGAAATTTGAAATTGTTCAACAGCCAAATCACCATAGGAGATATTATTGGCAATGATATTTTACCTTGTTGAAGCATCGTTGCTGAAATCAGTATGATTTTGCTTATTTACAACATTTGAAAAATATACAATTTTTCATCAAGTACAGCAGAATTGCATAAAAGCAGACAGCACTTTCTAAATAATTGAGGAGTCATGATTGAAAGGACATCTGAAGTAAATAAATCCAGCAGAATATGCTGGTGTGAACAGTTTACATACCAGCTCTATTCACTGACATCTATAATTCAACATAAAACAAATAACCCCATACTGCCAAACTTGTATTTATTGACCAGGAACAAACAGCACTCAGCATTACTGATGCTAATTCTTAGGTTCATGGGAAAGGAACCTGCAAATAATGCATATTATTTTGCCATTGTCTAAAAGTAATTACTTTCAAGCTAGAATGATTAAAGACAGACGAGTTCCATAAGAGTCAGCAAGAAGCTACAAACATATGGCGGCAGGTTGGGTGTTCCAACCCTCGTATGTCTTAATGATCTTAAGTGTAGCAAAAATGATGACATGGATAATAAACATATGCATAATAAATCTCACACACATTGAGCGGACGGTGCTGGGGCTGGTCCTATTACAAACCAATCTGCTACACATCTTGTTTAAAGAGATGCTACTATGAAGCAAATATAATCTAGTTAGACATTAGCTGCTGTTACTGGGGATTGAAGTATACTTCTAAGATTCCTTCCTGCATGCAGATTTACCATTCAAACTCTTGACATTTGCATTTGGAATGGGTGCAACATCTGCAAGCGTGCATTTGATGCAATTGCAGGTCTTTAGACATACGAGAGTGCAGCAAAGAGAACAAGAGAAAAAGAACATTCTGCCAGATATCACTCGTTTCAAACCAACTACTTAAAAGTAGAGAAATACCTGGCTCCCACTCACTCTGCATAGACAAACTTACGAAGTACAAAAGCATGAAAATCCCACAAAGTAACTGCAGTTACTGGTTTACACAAAAGGACACAAAATGCTTTAACTCAGCAGGTCAGACAGCATCTCTAGAGAACATAGAATGGTGGCGTTTCAGATCAGAAACCTTCTTCAGTCTGAAGACAGGTCCAATCCAAAACGTCAGCTGTCCATGTTCTCCAGAGATGCTGCCTGATCCACTGAGTTACTGCAACACTGTGTCTTTTCCAATAAAGGAAAGCTGTTTTGACTGCAATCCAACTTCTAATTTGAGTATGAAATTATTCAATTTCTGTTTAAAACGTCTTAACAAAACATTTAAAATTCAACCTGCATCTCATTTCTAAAGCAACATCGTTATCTGGGAAGAAACACTAGTTTTGGCATCTGAAAACCTTGGAAACAACTGTTTTTAACATCCGCAAACTACAAATGTTTGCAAGTCCCAATTCAATATATGTCAAATGGGAAAGGAAAAATATAGAAACAATTATAAAATTGCCCTACATATAGGAATGTTTAATACATCAAATATTCTTCAAACTTTCATTTCAAATTGGGTCTAATTAAATGTTCTTTTACTTATGTCCAATTATTATTTAATGGATACATTGCAAATTCTATATAGTGAAGAGTCAAATTGAATGTTCCAAACCAACATGTACATACAAGGCGTTTCGGCCCGAAACGTTACCTATTTCCTTCGCTCCATAGATGCTGTTGCACCCGCTGAGTTTCTCCAGCATTTTTGTGTACATACAAGGAATTGGTTTAGAAACATAGAAAAATAGGTGCAGGAGTAGGCCATTTGGCCCTTTGAGCCAGCACCGCCATTCAATATGATCATGGCTGATCATCTAAAATCAGTATCCCGTTCCTGCTTTTACCCCATATCCCTTGATTCCTTTAGCCCTAAGAGCTTTTGAAAACATCCGGTGAATTGGCCTTCACTGCTTTCTGTGGCAGAGAATTCCACAGATTCACAACTCTCTGGGTGAAGAGGTTTTTCCTCATCTCAGTCCTAAATGGCCTACCCCTTATTATTAAACTGAGATCCCTGGTTCTGGATTCCCCCAACATCAGGACCATTTTTCCTGCCCAATCCTTTAAGAATTGTATACATTTCTATAAGATCACCTCTCCTCCTCCTAAATTCCAATGAATACAAGTCCAGCCAACCCATTATTTCAACATATGTCATTCCCGCCATCCCTGGAAATAATTTGGTGAATCTACGCTGCACTCCCTCAATAGCAATAATGGCCTTCCTCAAATTAGGAGACCAAAATTGCACACAATACTCCAGGTGCAGTCTCACAAGGGCCCTGTACAACTGCAGTAGGTCCTCCTTGCTCCTAAACTCAAATCCTCTCGCAATGAAAGCCAACGTGCCTTCTTCACTGCATTTCTTCACTGTGGTTCATCTACATTCTACACACAATAGCGAAAGTGTTAGCGGTGGACAATAACTCACATTGGTAAGTGATAATCCCACAATCATTCAATTTGACATGGTTCAGATGCTGACATTTACTAGACAGGGTGAGCAAAGGTTCAAACGTGACATACTTCTGCTGTTTATGAATTAATAACACTTTAAAATACTCAAGATGACCCAGACATTTGTTTACTCTAGTTGCACCTATGATGAATGCCAATATTTGGTATTCAAATGCACTAAGACGTAATTAACGCCCACTTTGAAACAGACTGTAGTTTCTGTATGAGCCTGTACCAAATTACAGAATGTTGTGTCTCAACGAAGGGGACATTTAAGATGAGGGGAGAATAAAAGACTTGCAGGTCAAGCTTGAACTAAATTCCCATCAGAATTGATGACACATAAGGAGCAGGTTACCTATAAAGGCCAAATAATGCCAGATTAATCCAGGAGTCCTCTTAGTTCGGAAAATACAATCAATTTAACCCTTCCTCTTTTATCACCGTCGTTTAATCAGCTGCCATTTGGCTTCCTCGTTTATAAACCCAGTCACTCACTCACTATCCCCGGCGGCCTCAGCTGCTGTCAGCAGCGAGCCCTGAAGGTGCAGGCCGAGGCCGGGCCCAGCCCAGCAACGCCCATTCACCAGGTTGAGTGGCGAGAGCTCGGAGGGCCGGCGGCTGCGGCGGCTGCTGCTTCCCCCTTCAGCCCGGATCAGATCAGAACAGGGCCCGTCATTATCGAGAGAGAACCCCGGCTCCACAGGCCTCGGGGTTAATGCGCCAACACACACACACTCACTCACCATGGTCGCGGTGCTGAGCGGAGCGGGCGGGCGAGCGCGGCGCCAGTCACCTGACACTCAGCGCCTCAGGCCCAAGCCGGAAGCCCCCGCCCATCCACCCCGCCCCCCCCCTCGGATGATTGACGCGCGCACCGACCATTCACAGGCCGCGATGCCCACGCGTCACCGCCACCGCGCCAATCAGCCGCGGAGGGGAGAGGGGCGGGTGCAGGATACCCAACGGCTTCCGGTGCCTGCCCCCGCCTGACCAATGGCGGGTCAGGCTGCGGGTGATGGACGGCCGGCGCGTCCAATGGGCGGCCAGCGGCGTTTGGGCGGGAGATCACGGCAGCGGGCGGCCGGCGGTGTGTGTGTGCATGTGTGCGCGAGCGGCTGTGAGGCGGCGGCAGATGGAGCGGGACGTGGTCGGGCGACTGGCGCTGCGGCTCGGTCTGCAGGCCCGTAATGTCGTGGGGTGAGTGCCGGACGTCTCGACCCGAAGCGTCACCCATTTCCTTCGGCCCAACCTGCCCATACTGACCAACCCGCCTGCGTTTGTCCCATATCCCTCCAAACCTGTCCTATCCATGTACCTGTCTAAATGTCGTTTAAAAGATGGTCCCTGCCTCAACAATTCCACACGCCCACCTGTTGCCACACTGGTGTCACTGTCACCTGCTGACCCATTTGAGTTTAGTTTAGTTTATTGTCACGTGTACTGAGGTACAGTGAAAAACTTTTTTGTTACGTGCTATCCAGTCAGCGGAAAGACAATACATGATTACAATCGAGCCGTCCACAGTGTACAGATACATGATAACGGTATGATGACCTGAAACATCACCTATTCCTTCGCTCCATAGATGTTGCCGCACCCGCTGAGTTTCTCCAGCATTTTTGTCTTCCATGATAAAGGAATAACGTTTAGTGCAAGGTAAGGTCCAGTAACGCCTGATTAAACATAGTCCGAGGGTCTCCAACGAGGTAGATGTGAGATCAGGACCGCTGACATCCATGTATCCCGGAGAGCTGCACGTGTGGAGAGAGTATCCTTGGGAGCCGCGGCATGTAGACTGAGGACCCGCCCGGCAGGCCCCGCCCGCTGCGGACAGAGGACTCATGCCGTTAACCGGAACCTGCACAGAAAGCCCAGCTCGCCCGCCGTAGATCGAACCACAACTGGAGGGCCGGTAAACAGACCGGCTGTGGAAGAGTGCATCGACAGGGGAGTGGACCGCTGGAGGCCCTGCAGCTGCCTGGGGCTTGGCTGGACCGGACGCCGCTCCAAGAAGCCGAGCGTGTGGACGGCACATGGCCTACCGCAGTGGAGCAGATGCGGAGTGTCAGATCCTCGCCGTGAACCGAATGTAATAAATGCGCTTCGTGGACGCTGAACATAAACGCCTTGTTTTATTCGTCTGCCATTCCTTTACATCCTGGCAACATGAGTCCTCTGACCTTTCTGACTCATAGTAACACATAATGCACTTAAATACAACGTCAGTTACCATGACATCCTTCCCTTACCAAACAAAAAGTATATCCGCATCATCATACTGTAAACTGAACATTCCAACATCATTTGGGATATGGTATTCGTTACATTGATAACACATAATTTTCACATGTCGATAGTCCTCTTATCTCTTGGGTGTTGGAATGTTTTGGTCTGACCACTGCCTCTGTTTGCACTGGTACTGAATTCTGATCTGTTCCACCAGTTCATCATCTCAATCTGGTTTCGCATAGTCTCCTAGTTGCACAGACTCGTACATTCTTGGTGCTCAATTTGATAGTCCTGTGTCTGATCCTCCACAGTCTTAATTTTTAAGAAGGAACTGCAGATGCTGGAAAAATCGAAGGTAGTTAAAAAATGCTGGAGAAACAGCGGGTGAGGCAGCATCTATGGAGAGAAGGAATAGGCGACGGGTACCATGAATAATGATATCATCTGAGATGTTTGCAGATCCAGAAATCCCTTGAATTACCTTGTGAATTTCATATTGTTAAATCTCTGGTGTGGAATTGACTCCGAACAACAACCTCATATCGGTAGAGTCTGCAATGTGTGACAAGGTCTATCTCATGTCCACGCAAAGCCTTATCGCTCCGTTTGGTTTTGGTACTATTACAACTTTTCTGTGGGATGCCACAAGGCTCCATCCTTGGCCCCATTCTCTTTTCTCTGTACATGCTTCCCCCTCGGCCAAGTCATTCAAAGGCACGGCATTTCTTTCCACTGCTATGCAAATGACACACAGCTCTATCTCCCCCTGAAACCCAACAACCGGTCAAATTTAAGCAGCCTCATGCACTGCCTTGGGGACATAAAATGTTGGATGGCACAGAACTTCCTCCAACTAAACGAGAGCAAGTCTGAGGTCATCCTACTCGGCCCCTCCGACTCCATCAAAACGATAACAGGCAGCCTTGGAAGCCTAACCTCCTTAGTCAAACCGCACGTCAAAAACCTTTTCTCCTTATCCAAATGGAGTTTTTCCTCAATGGTTGTGCTACAGGCTTTACATCCTGGCAACATATGTCCTCTGACCATTCTGACTCGTAGTAACACGTTATATTTACCATGTCAGTTACCATAACATGGAGGACACCGCGGCTACACTTGCCCAGGCTGACTCTGCAACGCCGCCAGGACAACAGGCCTTCATGGTCAGATCAAGATCCCTGCACTTGCAACAACGGGGTCGTGAAAATGGCACCAAACTGGCGACTTCATTTCACTGCACTTTATGTGCAAGTGACAAATAAAACTTGACTTGTATACTGTCTCAGTGTCCTACTGCTATAAACCTGTACTGTCTCTGAGATGCTTATCTAATATGTATTTGCTTATGTATAGTGATACTTGTACTGCACTGTACAAAAATGAATTTCACTGTATCCTAGCACATGTGACAAATAAAGTACCATACCATTCCATAGTTGATGATAGGATGGTTCAGTTACCTTGTTAATCTGAAGGTGTCTCTGAATCTGAAGGTGTTGTTAACTCGTGCCTGATGGGAGAGTGAAGAAGAGGAAGTGAGACTCATCCTTGATTACCACATCCTTTCCACACCAGGGCATCGGAAATGTCCTCGTTCTTCAGGGAACGGGGATTCCCCTCCGCCACCATAGATGAGGCTCGCACCAGGGTCTCATCCATACCCCGCAACACTGCTCTCTCTCCCCATCCCCGCACTCGCAACAAGGGCAGAGTCCCCCTGGTCCTCACCTTTCACCCCACCAGCCGGCAAATACAACACATAATCCTCCGCCACCTCCAACGTGACCCCACCACTCGCCACATCTTCCCATCTCCCCCTATGTCTGCCTTCCGCAAAGACCGCTCCCTCCGCAACTCCCTTGTCAATTCTTCCCTTCCCTCCCGTACCACCCTCTCCCCGGGCACTTTCCGTTGCAACCGCAAGAAATGCAACACCTGTCCCTTTACCTCCCCCCTCGACTCCATTCAAGGACCCAAGCAGTCGTTCCAGGTGCGACAAAGGTTCACCCGTATCTCCTCCAACCTCATCTACTGCATCCGCTGCTCTAGATGTCAGCTGATTTACATCGGGGAGACTAAGCGGAGGTTGGGCGATCGTTTCGCCGAACACCTCCGCTCAGTCCGCAATAACCTACCTGAACTCCCGGTGGCTCAGCACTTCAACTCCCCCTCCCATTCCCAATCCGACCTCTCTGTCCCGGGTCTCCTCCATTGCCAGAGTGAGCAACACCGGAAATTGGAGGAACAGCACCTCATATTCCGCCTGGGTTGCTTGCGTCCCGATGGCATGAACGTTGAATTCTCCCAGTTTTGTTAGCCCTTGCTGTCTCCTCCCCTTCCTTAACCCTCGAGCCGTCTCCTCCCCTCCCCCCCCCCCCCGGGCCCCCCCCCCCCCCCTTTTCCCTCCTTCCCCCCCCCCCCCCCCCCCCCCTATCAGTCTGAAGAAGGGTTTCGGCCCGAAACGTCGCCTATTTCCTTCGCTCCATAGATGCTGCTGAACCCGCTGAGTTTCTCCAGCATTTTTGTGTACCCTCATCCTTGATTATGTTGGTGTCCTCTATAGTTGGGTGTTTTAGTAAATTTAAGGAGGTTGTGTGCAAGTATTATTCTGTGTATATTACTGACGCTACTGTGAAAGGTCGGATTTGGCTTGTATTTGCATTGCCGAAACAGGCACGCACAGTTATTGATTCTCTATTCAAATGGTATGAAAATAAACTTTTGTGTCTTATTCCTCAGGAAAGCAGAAGAGTACTTGCGCTTGTCTGAGGTGAAATGCACAGGGTTTTCTGCACACGTGACAGCAACAAGTGGCGCCGCAATGTGTCTTGATCTTGCAGCAACTTCACTTAAACATCCGCTTGATAAAGTAAGCCTTAAGCATTTAAACCTCAAATAGGGATTCAGCATAAAGATAGTAGATCAATTACATGGCACCCCTCATAATCTCACTCTCCCAAATGAGTGTACAGCTCTGGATTTTTTAACGTGCAGCTAGTGATGTAGTATGGAAAGTAGACAAAATTGCTGGAGAAACTCAGCGGGTGCGGCAGCATCTGTAGAGTGAAGGAAATAGGCAACGTTTCGGCCTGAAACATTGCCTATTTCCTTCGTTCCATAGATGCTGCCGCACCCGCTGAGTTTCTCCAGCAATTTTGTCTACCTTCGATTCTCCAGCATCTGCAGTTCCTTCTTGAACATGTCGTATGGATAACTGAGACTAATTTGCGTACAGAAAGCTACCATCAACAACAACAAAAATAACTGATTGCAAATTTTCAGCAATGGTTGAAGAATAATTCCTCTGCTGGTAACAGTGCAATAGAATAGTTAATGTTTACTTGAAATATCCTACTGGGAAGAAAGGTAATTTATTGTGTAAAATACAAAGTGCTGGAGGAACTGCTGCCCACGGCTCTGGCAGCATCTGGGGAGGGAATGGACAGACAATGTCTCTGAACGGGACCCCTCTTGTCTCCAGTCTCCACTGTAGCGTTGTCCTGTGGGTGAATGCATCTCAGACAGATCTATAAAGAGTGAATATTCTATTGGATTCATAACCAATCAGTTTTAATAATTCCTTTTATTTCAATCTTGTCAAGCATGACAATGCAGTGATTATTTGTTGTTTGTCACTGAGAAGGAAATGATTTGTAATTTCTTATTCTTTGTCAAGGATTTTATCATTAAGCTATCTGGATTGAACAAGACAGTTTACCAGAGCCATCTGAAAGCCTTGGAAAGTATCCTTGGTCTTCATACTCAGCTAGGAATCCGAGATCTGGCAGTGCAGTTCGGCTGTATCGAGGCAGTGGATGCATCCAGTAAAATACTGCAGAGGTAGAATTTCTTCTTTGTTAAAAATATCCTTTGCGCAACGTTCTGAACCTCCTGACTGCAGGCCTCCTTAAGTAATGTCTTTGATAATTTAAAACTTGTCTTATTTGCACTGGTACAGATATTTAAGCCATAATGTAATCTGTTTGGCTGGTCTCCAAGTTTGTTTGTAGCCAATCTGAGCTACTTGCCGTTCTCTTTTGGGTAAAATGTGTATGACTGTTTAGCATGCATCCAGATTTTTTTTAAAGTTCATTGTTTGAATGCAGGAAACTGGCCTGTTACGTTGTAAGATCCCAACGCGTGGGTTATCATGAGCTTGACGTTGACCTGGAAAAGGATAAAAGAAATGAAACCGGTTTATGAAAAGAGAATGCAGTTCTTTTGATGTTTATAATGAATAATTATGTAGCTAGAGGCTGCTATGTGAATGGAAAAAGCAGTCTTCATCCCTTGCAAATGTAAAACAGCGGTTTCATGGTAGCCAAATTAGGCCTGCCTTTGGGGTTTTGTGTTATTTATGCTGTTTGGTGTTGTACTGCAAGATGATTAAGGGAACTCAGTTCTTCACAATTCTTTCAAAGAATCCGTATTAATTATATTTAATTGAAATGTACTCGTATATGACCATTCTCTATCATCGCATCGGGAAGTGGGAAGTATTGCTTTATAGAATTTGAGGAGACATCTCCCAAAATGTAGATCCTCACAATGAAAGCATCACATTACGGACTCGTAGTTGTAAGTTTTAAGATAGATCTTTCTCACAACAAATTCAGATTGAGAATTAGAATCTGCCAAGAAGGCTGTTTCTGACTACATTCAAAATTGGGATTGCTAAATTTTAAGATATTAAGAGAATCTGGGAATGAAGTTAAGGAAGGTTAATTAAGTTACAATTACTGCAGGACAGTGAGACAGGTATTGAACATTGGAGCAGACTTTGGAAGCCAATTGACATATTCCTGCTTTTCTTTTTAATATTTCTTATATTTATGCTCCTTCAGATATGAAAGCAGTCTGTCAGAAGCTCAACAAGATGAGCTTGATTTCTCAAAGCCCCTTTTCACTACTGCGGCTCTATATACTGCATGCAAGTGAGTATCATTGTTGAGGCCCTAATTTCGCAATATGTTTTACATATGTTACACTTTCTGTCTGATATGTCTATATTGTTGATTGTTTATGGAAGTCTAACAAAGGAGCAAAATGTAATCTCAAATTATTTTAATGCAAATTTGCACATCATGTGTAGTTTGTTAGCAAATGGTTATGTTATCATGCCAGTAATGCAATAGCTTGGTCATTTATTTAACTATAGTTGGCTAAAGTTGCTCTAAGGATGGCTCTGGGCATTGAGCTTATCGACTGTGGGTGAATTTACAGTCAACTGGGGCAAAAGGCACGGATCGTGTGGATCCTCTGGATTTGAGGGGAAATTGGGTTCAGGTTGGGTGGAGTGGGATAATAATCCATACATGTCATTAGACATTTACTTTGATAGACTTGCTGACACTGCTTGGAGATATGTGGACACACAGCTGGTCAGCTTAGCACGATAAATCATCCTCCATTTTATTTCCCCCAATCATTTCTGCTCTATTTTCACCCAGTGTGTTATCTTTCGAACATTAACATAGAAACATAGAAAATAGGTGCAGGAGTAGGCCATTCGGCCCTTCGAGCCTGCACCGCCATTCAATATGATCATGGCTGATCATCCAACTCAGTATCCTGTACCTGCCTTCTCTCCATACCCCCTGATCCCTTTAGCCACAAGGGCCACATCTAACTCCTCCTTAAATATAGCCAATGTACTGGCCTCAACTACCTTATGTGGCAGAGAATTCCAGAGATTCACCACTCTGTATGAAAAAAACATTGTGTGGTTTTACAAATAAGCTAGGGTTACTAATTGCAACTAAAGCACAATTAAACGCAAAATGTTTTTGATTCCATCATATTTTTGAAGCCTTGTCAAAAATGTTATTTCACAACAGTATTTGTGAATTTGTCAATGGTACCAAACTAAATTGTAGATTATATTTTAAAATATACTGGATTCACTCAGCAGGTTTGGGTGTAATAAACAAAATTAACATTTTGGGTTGAACACTGTTCATCAGAAGCACTTGACCAGTTCTGATGCAGGGTCTTTGACATAAAGTGTTAATCCTTCCGCAAATGCTGCCTGTACTGCTCTTATTCCAAATTTCCAGCCTCTGGTGTTTTGTTTTTAACTTTTACTAATATTGTGGATTGGTTTGATGCTCTTTAGATGTTTGAAAATCAAGATTGATAAGATCAAGCTTGTTGCTTCATCTGGTGTGAAGAAGGCCATCTTTGATCGACTCTGCTCTCAGATGGAAACGTTTGGGAAAGTTGTTTGCAGTGAGTTTTGAGCACTACTTTGTTAGATTATTTTAAGTACAGTCATTACAACAAAGGTAATAGTGTTTGATTAACAATTGTCTAATTATTCTTCAAAGATGAATCTGCTGAAAAATCTAAACAGAATAAAAGGCAGAGGACATTCCTAGAATTATTAGAAAAGGAGGAAGGTAAGAAATTGTAAACTTTTTTTTTTCTGAGAAATAAAACTCCAAAGTGATTTCCTCACCCCAATCCTCTCAAGAAAAGTCATTTTTACTAGAAGATATGTTTGTCTGTTCATTGAGAGTTATGGATAATGCACCATATTACTATCTAAAGTTTGCATCGGAAAATAGTTAAAGCCTGAATTCTGCTGTGCTGTGATCTTCTGGATTGCTGTTGTGTTCTACATTGTATATGCATCTGAATAGGATCACTGAGCTGTGTGCACTGCTATGAGCAAATCATTTACTAATCTAGCCAGGTTCAAATGGAATCTCGAGCCATGCTTGAAGAGACCAATTATTTATTTTTGTGTCTATCCAATCATTTCTTTGTCCAGTGTATATTTTCTTCAAGCTGACCTGTCGAGTTACTGAACTTACCGTGACATTTCATTACTCATTTTCAATAAATTAAGAGATACTGTTAAAATACTACTTACAATGAATGAACCATTATTTTTGCAAAAAAAAGAATAAAGCTGTTCTAATTGTTAACAGATGAAGAACCAACAGAACCCAAACGGGAAAAAGCCGAACCCGAAGTCACAAAAAAACAGGATTATGAAGACTGGAAAAAGCGAATTCTAGAAAATGCAGCCAAGGCCAAGATGATGAATTCTTAGTTTCTCAACTTGCGTTCAGCTGGAATGCAGCAATTTTACATGGAATAACCTACTGGGTATCAGGGAAGATGCCGATTGTTTTATGACTGTTGACTACATTTTAGAAACCAAGCTTTCAAACTATGACCACATAACTTGTGCAATCCAGTCTGTGGATAGGTTGGCTCGCTTCAATTACAATCATCGTCAGGATACGTAGATTAAAGGGACTTGGCAAACTTTGCAGTTGTGGTTTCACTGCTCAAGGAATCTGTGTAAGGAAGACTTCAGATCCATCTCCTTCTGAAAAATTATCTTTACAATTTTAATTTGCCTTGTGTGCTTTTTAAGAGCCTGCCTGATTTAATATTATTCCTTCAGTTTTATTGATTTTTCAAATTATGTTTTAAATTTAATGATATTTTCAGAGAAATAAAATGGTTTATCATGTCCATGTTTGGGATTCACATGCTGGAATTCTGGAGAAAAAGCATCGGAATGCTCAGCTGGTCAGGTGGAGTGTCTGAAAAGGAAAACGCTCTTCCCCATCTGCATTTGTATTCCACCTTTTTTGTGGAGAGTTAATGTCTCGAGTCAATGACACCTCATTAAAATGCCTGACAACTTATGATATACCTCAGAGAGCGGGAGTGCAAGGAGTGAGCTGATTGCATAGAAACTGCTAGACTTTGTTGCGATCATCTAACAATGTGGTCAAAAAGACCGAACCTGGAGGCGTCCTGTCTTTGTGTGTTGCCCTCGGCACACGCAGTAGTAAACTCACTGTGTCCCCCTCTGTGGTTCCTCCTGATCTTCACCCATCTTCTGAACGGGACTCGTTCCCACAACCATGTGTGTATCCTCTCTCCTGCACCGCCACCTGGTGCAACTTGGCTTCCAGGCCCATAGGAGATATTTATACGCAGATGGTGGTGGGTGCCTGGAACATGCCGCCAGAGGTGGTAGTGGTGACAGATATGATAGTGGCATTTACGAGGCGTTTAGATAGACATATGGAACGGCAGGGAACGGACAGATAGATATGCAACGTGTGCAGGCAGAGATCAGTTTAACTTGGAGTTGTGTTCAGCACAGGCACTTTGGGATGAACAAAGGAGAAGCACTGACTGAAAGTTATTGCCTTCCATCACAGTGAAGAATGTTGATTCCACTGGTGGATGTTCATGTTATATTCTATTGTGTATTGTGCTCTTCCGATTGTGTGGCTGCATGGTAAGTCAAACTCCACTGTACCTTAATCGGTGCATGTGACAATAAATGTGAACGTGATCAAGAAGGAACTGCAGATGCTGGAAAATCTAAGGTAGACAAAAGTGCTGGAGAAACTCAGCGGGTGCAGCAGCATCTATGGAGCCAAGGGGTTTCGGCCCGAAACGTTGCCTATTTCCCAAGGTTTTCGGCTCGAAACGTTGCCTATTTCCCTCGCTCCATAGATGCTGCCGCACCCGCTTCTCCAGCACTTTTGTCTAAATGTGATATTGAAGGGCCTGTTCATATGTTTGTGCTGCCATGTGTTAATAGCTTGTAGGATGGTATGAGATTTCAACGATGACATGACAGGCGCTAACTGTTTATATCAACTCTTATCCATGGTATAACTTGGAAACCTCAGCCCTCCAAGTGAGTGCCTTGAGGGGTTTCATAGTTCTGAATTAGCTTTCTCTTCTTTGAAATAATAGTCCCCTCAACTGTGTACATCCAGTGTATAGAGTTGTAAAAGTGCACTTAAAAAGATAGACAACGTACAAATTCTTAAGACTATACAAAGCTTTAATTTAACGTCCGACGGGTGTGGACCTAGAGACCCAGAGGCAACCGTTTTACCTCCAGCAGCACACACACAAAGAAATACCAGAAAACCGGAGTTAATATACGTTCAGCCACCTCCAAATATGGAGTTGTTTTTCACTCTTTGCCAAAAGCCAGTCATCCCAATGGCATCCTCTGGCCCCTTCTTATCTGATGAACCTCTTCAACTTACATAAAAAAACTTGTAAGAGAGCTGTGAACTATTCAACTTACGTACGAAAAAAAACCTTGTCATGATGATTTTTTTCAAATCCCCTCATGGTTTACAATTGGCTTATTACAACAGGAAAGCTTAAATATGACAACAATCAATTAATAACTAACTATTTCAGAGTTATCAATATATTGTGCTGTCTCAACTGCTATGGCTACAGTAGCGAATATACAACATCGAACGCATCAGATATGCAGCACACAATCGGGCCTTTCGACTCATCTAGACCATGGTGATATTCATGTCGCAGTTGAGCCTCCTGTCATCACCCTAAATCATACAGTGTATCCTTCAATACCCCTCTCTACCATGCTTGTCCAATCTTACCTGAAATGCATCTGCACTATTCGCTTCGGCCACACACTGTGCAACAAGTTTTACATTCCAACTGCCCTTTAAGTAAAGAAGCTGCAAAATTATCTTTTGGATTTCTTAGTGACTGTCTTATACTGAGGATGTTCAGTTACACTCTCCCTCACAAGTGGAAATGTCCCATCAAAAGTTATGAGTAACTTTAAAGAATTAATCACCTCTTGGCCTTTGTTTTTTCAGTAGAATAGAGAACAGATCTATTCATCATTTCTTGATACATGCATCCTCCTTGTTGATCAGCAGGCCAACGTATAGAAGCGTTTGATCACTGTTAACACATGCAGAGCGGAGCTTCTCTGAGGAAAGTGTATTTTAAGCAGTTGTCAAAGTGTTTTAAGTCGAGTCCCATTGAGGGAATATTGTAGCAATCCATTTTAATAATTGGACCTAATATTAATGTTTTGGCCTGTTTTCAGCACTGCAGGTGGATCTGTAAAACAGCATGTGGTAGAGAATTTTATATCTTCGTGGCTTATAGCTACTCGTGTATCATGGTTTATGTAGTTTGGAGAAGGTCACTTGGTTCAATTCACAGACCTTGAAGTGAAAAGCACTATTTAAACTAGCATTGTACCTGGGAACTATAGGCCAGTGAGCTTAACATCTGTAGCCAGAAAGTTACTGGAGAGTATTCTGAGGGATAGGATATACAGGCATTTAGATGGACAAAGACTGATTAGGGATAGTCAGCATGGTTTTGTATGCGGGAGGTCGTGTCTCACAAATCTGATTGAGTTTTTGGAAGACGTGACCAAAAAGGTCGATGAGGGCATGGCTGTAGATGCTGTATACATGGACTTCAGCAAAGCATTCGCCAAGGTTCCGCATGGTAGGCTGCTCTGGAAGGCTAGATCGCATGGGATCCAAGGAGAGATAGCTGAATGGATAGAAAATTGGCTTCATGGAAGGAAGCAGAGGGTGATGGTGGAAGGTTGCTTCTCGGACTGGAGGCCTGTGCCTACTGGTGTGCCTCAGGGTTCGGTGCTGGGCCTGTTACTGTTTGTCATCTATATCAATGACGGATGAAAACATACATAGCAAGATTAGCAAGTTTGCTGATGGTTTTGAAAAATTGCAGCAGGATCTTGGTTGATTGGCCAGGTGGGCCGAGGAATGGTTGATGAAATTTAATACAGAGAAATGTGAGGTGTTGCATTTTGGGAAGTCTAACATGGGCAGGACCTACACAGTGAATGGTAGGCCTCTCTGGGGAGTGTTGTAGAGCAGATGGATCTAGGAGTACATGTGCGTGGTTCCTTGAAGGTCGAGTCGCAGGTAGATAAGGTGGTCAAAAAGGCTCTTGGCACATTGGCCTTCATCAGTCATAGTATTGCGTATAGAAGTTGGGAGGTCATGTTACAGTTGTATAAGATGTTGGTGTGGCCACATTTAAAGTATTGTGTTCAGTTCTGGGCACCATGTTATAGGAAAGATGTTGTGAAGCTGGAAAGAGGTCAGAGATGAGTTACGAGGATGTTGCCAGGACCAGATGGGTGTGAGCTATAGGGAGAGGTTGAGTAACCTGGGACAATATTCCTTGGAGTGCAAGAGGATGAGGGGTGATCTTATAGAGGTATATGAGAGGAATAGATCAGGCATCAATGGTGGATCTGTATTTGTAAATCAGTGAGAGTGTCTCGTGCCAGAGTAGGTGAGTCGAGGACCAGAGGGGAGAGGTTTAAGGTGAAGGGGAAAAGATTTAATAGGAATTTGAGGGGTAACCTTTTCACACCAAGGGTGGTGGGTCTATGGAACAAGCTGCCAGAGGAGGTAGTTGAGGCATGGACTATCCCAACGTTTAAGAAGCAGTTAGACAGGTACATGGATAGGACAAGTTTGGAGGGATGTGGGCCAAAAGCAGGCAGGTGTGACTAGTTTAGCTGGGACATGTGTGCAAGTTGGGCCGAATAATCTGTTTCCACGCTGTATCACTCTAACTCAAAGTCAAGATTGGAGCATAAGGATGAGATTACAGTAGAAACTGAAATATTAAAAAATAATTGCATATTTCAATTTTTAGAAGTATGTTTAAATCATTACATTTTTTAGTGCCAGGGACAGTGTAGCATGGTAATTATGTTTAATATGCTGTCAACATTTTATGCAACAGAGCATTTTTAGAATTCATTTTACAATGAAATAGTTCATAAATAATTGAAGTTCTGGTTAGTTCACTTATTTGATAGTGGCGTTGTAGTCTTTTGGATAGGCTTATGGATATGGAGAGATTTGAATCACATGCTAGCAGAGGAGGTTAGTTTATATCAACATTGTGTTCGGCACAGACATTATAGGTCAAAGGGCCTGCGCATGTGTTGTCCTATTCTATGTTCTGAAAATCAGGCCAGATAAAGTTGCATGGTAGTGGAGGAGCAGAGAATTGTGGACATCAACTCCTGGAACTCCACATGAGAATATTCCAAGAGTTGTACATTTCAAGGAATGATGCCAGTGCCTTCATGGCAAAATCGTGACTTCCATGGCCTGGAATGTTGCATTCTGTGTACAGAGGTTCACTTTCAATAGGAATTGTTTTTAAGACAAATAATCTGTAATATGAGAGCAATTAAATTTAATGAGATGTTTAATTTGTGAACGTTGGGTTACATTTCAAAGTTAAGCATTGCAATAATAAATCTGCATGTGTTTACCAATAAAAGTAGTCGTGATTTTTAAGTTTGCCTTCATGGAAGGTCATACATATACTTTTACTGTATCATGGAGGCTATGATGCTGAAAACAAACCATGTTCCATATTCAGTTACAAAGCATAAATTTCATGCAGTTCACATTTTAATTCTCAAAAGTAGAGCAAAAAAATGCACATGTTCTTAATTCTGTTTCTTAAATATGCATGCAAATAAAACTTCCCCAGTTCTAATTTTATAGAATGGTTTAAGTTAAAACAAAATAAAGTGCTGGAGGAACTCAGCAGGCCAGGCAGCATCTGTGGAGGAAATGGGCAGGCAACGTTCCAGGTCAGGACCCTTGTGTTAAAGCATATGGTTGACTCTCAGAAAAAGTCAGACACAAGATGCTAGAGTAACTCAGCGGGACAGGCAGCATGTCTGGAGAGAAGGAATGGGTGACGTTTCGGGTCGAGACCCTTCTTTTATCAGCTTTTCCCTTTCATTCCAAAATTGATGTGGGACCTTGGCTGCATTCTGACACATAATCATGTGGAAGGTAAACCAAGTTATTTACCCCTGTTGAAATCTTGACCTCAGTGAAGTGTGTGGGTGGCTGCAATGTTAATTGTTTGCACTCACAGCGGTTTAAATTATAGTGCACGCAGGCATGTTGGCGGTTGTCACTTTTCGTAGTGCACCGTCATTTTGTTCAGTTATGCAAAGCAACAGCTATGCTTGCTATGCAAGGTGCTGTTGTGTCGCGTTTGCAAGGATGAAATATTTTCCTAAGCTTTAAAATCCGTGATTTTAATATCACTAACTTTCCAAAAATACATTTTATTTTTTGGACATTGTCTTCAACTCTTCTTGGACTCTTCCACTCATCTGCACACTGGGAGAAATTTACAGGTCCAATTTACCTACCAGCCTATGCATTCATGTGGAGAATGTCTAAAACCTTTTAAGTTCCGGGATTCATACCAATCCACAAAACCACACACTAAAGTAACTGCGTGCTATTACCACCAGAGGCCAGTACTGAGCTTGGTTATATGAGGCATGAGGCAGCAAATCTGTGCTTCTCCACCTCTTATCGGGTTGCTAAATTAAAATATTGGACAGAGTGAACACACATGTGATAATTCTCACTGCTGTCGGTTGGGACCTGGGAGTGTCCATGGATTGTCCTATCTGTAAAAGAAACAAAGTGTTGGAGTAACTCAGCAAACCTACCCATTACTTTTTAGTCCAGTTCTGAAGGACAGAGCTATATCAAGACCTGGTTCCAAAAACAAAACACTTGTGGTACTTTTCTGATCCTGTGAGCCTTATTATAATTGTAATAATCACATTTAATCTGTAAAAACAACATTTTCTTTTAAGATAAAAGCACCCCTTAACGAAGCCCGAAAGAGGTCTACCCAAGCAGTACAGAGATGGTTATTTTTTTTGAAGAGCACAAGGTGCTGAAGCAACTCAGCGGCATCTGTGGCGAACATAGTTAGGTGACACTTCGAGTCAGCGCCGTTCTTCTGACTGATTGTAGTAGGAGGAAGAAAGCTTGGAGCAAAGAGATGGGGGGTGGGACAAAACCAGAGAGGGAAGGAGAAATTCTTCAAGGTAGACGTATTTTGAGATTTTGCAGTGGAGCAGCAAAACGGAGGCACAAGAAACTGCAGATGCTGGAATCTGGTGTAGAACACAAAGTGCTAGAGTAACTCAGCATCTCTGGTTGGGGTAAAAAGGCATGGTTAGTTTCTGAAACTCCACTATTTCCTTAATTGGTACACGTGACAATAAACAGACCTTTGAACAATTCCCCAAAGCCCATCCCACCATCGACAAGGCTCCAGCAGGAGTGTGATGGAGTACTCTCCACTGGCCTGGGTGAGTGCAGCTTCAACAACAGTCAAGACATCCAACATCACACAAGACATAGCTGTCTGCTTGATAGGCGCTCCATCTACCTCTATTAACTCACTCCACTACCAATAAAGAATAGCAGCGGTTTGTACCATCCACGGCACCAACCCACCAAGAGTCCTGAGCACCTTCCAAACCCATCACCTCTACTCGCTGGAAGGACAAGAGAAGCAGAAGCACGGACAACACCAACAAATAGAAGTTGGACTCCAATCAATGCGCCATTCCCAATTTGAATTTTTTTGCTGTTCCTTCACTGTTGCTGAGTAAAAAATCTTGAATTCCCTCCCTAACAACGGTGCAGGTGTATCCACCCCTCAAGAACTGCAGCAGTTCACGAAAGCTCAGGGCAATACTTCAAGGACAACAAAATGCTGGCTCAGCCTCTGAAGCCCACATCTCTAGAATGAAATTTAAAAAAACTTGTACCAAAGCATTAAAATTAATTTTTTAATAGATAAATGTCTGATATTAATTTGTGCACTTTATTGTAAGCCGAGATCAAGACATTGAGGTGCTGAGGGAGATTCTTCCTCTACCAGTTTGATAATCACATTATAAGCTTCCCAGAGGAAGATCGAACAACACAGCACAGGGACAGGCTAGTCAGCCCACAATGTCCGTACTCATGACGGAGACTTGGTTGCAAGAGGGACATGGCAGGCAGCTCAACTTTCCACGTTTTCAGTGTTTCAGACGTGATCGAGAGGTAGAGCAGATCTCAGAATGTCACGGTGGCACTCGCTCGGAGAGGAGGTACTGGAGGAAGAGATGCCGTTGATGCAAAGATAGGGACAGATCTGGGCAGAGTTGATGGGAAGGTGGAGAAAATAAAATGGCATTAAAAGTGGAAGAGTGGTTGATGTCGGCACGGGCTCAGCGGGCCGAATGACCTATTTCTGCACTACTTCTCTGTATGACTGAAAACATCCACGGCCTCAGATATCCCTTAAGCACACACAGCAAGTATGACTAAGTCTGCCAAGTCTGTTTTCTACATGCATAGGTAATACAGAAAATAATTTCAGAGCTTTAGAGAAGGAAGGGGAAAGGGTAGGAAGATTAATGTAATGACGTTAGAATCAATTGCTTTGCCTGAGACTGGAATGTGACCCTAATCTTGCATTGCCACAGTGATTAATGACCTATTTCTTTACTCAGCTGTGAACAAAAGGTCAGGAACACTGAGAGTTCTTGGATATTGCATTATTACAATTTATTATTGTGCTACTTGCAATACCTTTATTTATAATGCTATACAGCATTAATAAAATATATGGATTTTTCCAGTGTAGTGCCCACTTGGTTTTACATTTGAATAGATTAATACTGCCATCAATGCAATTATCTACCTTATCTGTAGTGAATAGTTTCCATATCGATATTACTGATGCAGAACAAATGAAAAATGCTATTGACTGCTCAGACTTCATTTTAAAAGCAGCTCAATTATTTCCTTGTGGATTAAGGAGCTGATTTCACTGTTTCGAGAAGGTGGGGGTGGGGAAGCAATGCCCAACGTTATTTTTACGAGGCTACTTGGTTGACAAAGTTTGTGTTGATTTTCTTTCACCATCCCGCCAATATTGTTGAAAACACAGAAAACAATATCACGGGAAAATTGATAAATTGATCACAATACAAAGCTACTGGCAATTTCATTTGCAGGTTCCCCAGAGACTAACTATTAATACGCCTGCCAAAATGTTATTACATGTTGTAACGTTAGCAATAAACCAAACGTTACCTGAAAAAAAAAATCTATTACAACTTCAATTGAAATCTATGTACTCAACATGATTAATACAAAAGGACCTTGAGGTATAGAGCTATGGCTTATTCTTTACAGCAGTAACATTTTGATTCTCAGGGTTAAGAGACCCCACACTTTAATTACATAAGTACTTTAATAATAAAGCATTTTAAAAAACATCAAAGAGTACTGAAGAATTAGATTGCTAGCGATTCATCCCTCAAGGGATCTCAGTTCACTTTATACCGATCAAAAGCTAGTACAGTTTTCTAGTAATTTATCTACAACAATTTGCTACATTGTGGTGTGAAGTAATATTTTTCAAATGCAGTCTTATTAGATTCTCACTTTGCAAACTAGTAATGTATGCATACTTGTCAGTGGGCAGTAGAGTGTATGTAATTCTCAAATGTAATTTGTCATAGCATTCCATGAAGATATGGTTTCAATTGAGACATGGCTTTTCATTAGAAATGTGGAGAATGCTGTGCCAGATATCTTTTCATGCTGCTAAACAACTCAGGAACAGCTTCTTCCCCTCTGATATCAGTCTTCTGAACAGTCCTTCCATGATAGTCTGTTTCACCTCTACCCCATTGCAGATGTTGGACTTTGTCTGTGGAACTGATGCGCTACAATGCTGAGAACTACATTCTGCACTCTGTATCTTCCCCTTTGCTTTACCTATTGTACTGGAGTTTAACTTTATAGTATTATGTAGACCATTATCTGACCTGATTGGATAGCATGCAGAACAAAACCATGATAAACCTAAACCTGATTTGTCAGGGGGAAAGGAGAACGTTGCACGTTTCTGCTGGTTATAGGTAACACTATTAATTTCATCATACAATTTGGCCACATTTTTAAGAGCAGTGTCCCAAAGGTTTAAAACACAGCATATGAATGCAATCAAGACAAAATAGAATTAATTCATAGTTCCACCACTTCTGATATGATAATATATTGGATTTTTCTTTCACCAGATGGTTCCATTTCTTCTGTTGTCACACCCCAAGGCACTGACTAAACATCCTTGCACGAACTCTGCTGTCTGATCTTTTTGAACCTGTTGGCTGCAGCAACTACGCAATAATTTTTCTGTAAACACAAAGGAAAATTAATCTTTAGGCTTAACTGCGTTCTAAAGTGATTAGCATGTTTTTCCCTCTGTATTTTCCCTTCTTATGTGAACTCTCATTCTGAGAAAATATGCAATAACATCCTGTGGTAACACTATCTACATTTGGTCTGAAACTAAGCTTGCTTTAGCTTTTTCTCAAAAAAAGGCTCAAAGTGCTGGAGTAACTCAGCGGGTCAGGCAGCATCTCTGGAGAACATGGATAGGTGATGTTTCACAGAGTGCTGGAGTAACTCAGTGGGTCAGGCAGCATCTCTGGAGAACATGGATATGTAACGTTTCACAGAGTGCTGTAGTAACTCAGCGGGTCAGACAGCATCTCTGGAGAACATGGATAGGTGACGTTTTGGATCGGGACCCTTCATTCCACATCTGCAGTTCCTTGATTCTGTAAACCAGAATCTGCAATTCCTTCTGTCTCCTCAGCATTTCCTCACATTGGTCTTGTCACCATAATCAGAAGAGGAATTGCATGGGTTTAAGGTGAGAGGGGAAAGACCCTGAGGGGCAACCTTTTCACTTGGCGGGT
Organism: Amblyraja radiata; assembly: GCF_010909765.2. Lineage (NCBI taxonomy): Eukaryota > Metazoa > Chordata > Chondrichthyes > Rajiformes > Rajidae > Amblyraja > Amblyraja radiata. The sequence goes on along the minus strand of NC_045972.1, from coordinate 47,641,569 downwards.
GGTCGGTATATGAATGAGCTGCCTGAGGAGGGAGTTGAGGCAAATACTATGACAGCATTTAAAAGATGCTTGGACAGGTACATGGATGGAAAGGTTTAGTGGTAGATGATGGACTAGAGACTGAGCTAAATGGCAGATGGTTGACAAGAGGACATAGCTTTAAGGTAGACAATAATAATAATAATAAATTTTATTTAATGGGCGCCTTTCAGACATCTCAAGGACACCTTACATAGTAATCGGAATAACATACAATCGGAATATAACAAGTAATAAAGACATCACAGACACAAATTAAAAACAGAATTCAGGAGTAGGTCACCACCATTCAATGTGATCATGGCTGATCATCCCCAATCAGTACCCCGTTCCTGCCTTCTCCCCATATCCCCTGACTCCGCTATCTTTAAGAGCCCTATCCATCTCTCTGTTGAAAGCATCCAGAGAACCTGCCTCCACCGCCCTCTGAGGCAGAGAGGCTCTTAGGACGGGCAAGGAAATGTATGGGGGCAAATGCTTTTACACAGGGGTTGGTGGATGCCTGGAATGCACTGCCAGATTTAGTAGAGGCATATATGACAGTGGATGTTGGATAGGCATATGGACATGCAAGGAATGGAGGGATATGCAGGCAGATGAGATTAATTTTTCATGTTCAGCCCCAACATTGTGGGCCGAAGAGCCTGTCCCTGTGCTGTATGTTTTATTACAAACAGTTGGAAACTAGTTAAATAGTTGAACAAAACTTTTGAAACTATTTAAAAATATTTTTAATTCATCAGAAGCCGCGTTCAATATCTATGAATTATGAATACATTAATATTGATTATAATAAGGTAAAAATAAAATTCTAACTTCAACATTTTATTGAAGGTCTATTTAAATGCCAGCCATGGCCGGTGGAAAGCTGAGAGCGGGTGAAGTGAGCATCATGGAGTTAGTGGTTGAGCAGGTCAGATTCACCTGCATCTGACCTCAACATCAGAAGGCACTGTCACACAGTAGCCGCTGCCTTTGTGTGGGATAGCTAGTTAACCGTTTGTGTGATTTGGTCCAATATGTTGAGCATTAATCCAGTCCCAGCATTAAAACATGTACAGGATATTCCCAGACGAGTTCAGACTGAAAACTTCATGGAGACTGAAAACTAGGGAGGCTATTACTAAGGGGAAGGTGTTTGGGAAGCTGAAAGGGCTGGAGGTGGATAAGTCACCTTGGCCGGATGGACTGCACCCTAGGGTTCTGAAGGAGGTGGCTTTAGAGATTGTGGAGGCATTGAAAGTGATATTTCAGGAATCACTGGAGTCAGGAGTGGTCCCAGATCATTGGAAAATTGCCAATAATACCCCGCTGCACAATAAGGGAGCACGGAAAAATAGTGGGAACTATAGGTCGGTTAGTCTGACATTGGTGGTTGGTAAGATTTTAGAGTCCATTATAAAGGATGAGGTTATAGAGTACAATGAAATACGCCAAAGTCAGCATGGATATGTGAAGGAGAGATCTTGCTTGACAAATCTGCTGGAATCAGCAGGACAGACAAAGGAGTCAGTAGATGTTGTTTACTTAGATATTCAGAAAGCCTTTGATAAGGTGCCACACGTTAGGCTGCTTAGGAAGATGAGAGCCCATGGTATCAAAGGGCAGATACTAGCAAGGATAGCAGGTTGGCTGGATGGCAGAAGGCAAAGAGTGGCAATAAAGGGGGCTTTTTCTGGTTGGCTGCCAGTGACTAGTGGAGTTTCGCAAGGGTCGATGCTGGGGTCGCTACTCTTCACTTTGTATATTAATGATTTGGACGAGGGGATTGAAGGCTTTATGGCAAAGTTTGCGGATGATACGAAAATAGGTGGAGGTACAGGTAGTGTAGAGAAAGCAGGGACTCTGCAGAAGGACTTGGGCAGGTTGGGAAAGTGGGCAGAGAAGTGGCAGATGGAATATAGTGTAGCACAGTGTGGAGTCATGCATTTTGGTAGTGGGAATAAAGGCGTGGACTATTTTCTAAATGGGGTGAGAATCCAGAAATCAAAGGTGCAAAGGGACTTGGGAGTTCTGGTGCAGGATTCCCAAAAAGTTAATCTGCAGGTTGAATCGGTAGTAAAGAAAGCAAACTCAATGCTAGCATTTATTTCAAGAGGGCTTGTGTACAAAAACAGGGATGGAATGCTGAGGCTCTATAAGGCGCTGGTTAGGCTACATTTGGAATATTGTGAGCAATTTTGGGCACCCTATCTGAGGAAGGATGTGCTGGCTCTGGAGAGGGTCCAGAGGAGGTTTACAAGAATGATCCCAGGAATGAGTAGGTTAACTTAGGATGAGCGTTTGTCAGCACTGGGCCTGTACTCACTGGAGTTTCGAGGAATGAGGGGGGGCCTCATTGAAATATACGGAATAGTGATAGGCTTGGTTTGAGTGGATGTGGAAAGGATGTTTCCACGTGGGAGAGTCTAGGACTAGAGGTCATAGCCTCAGAATTAAAGGACGTTCTTTTGAGAAGGAGATGAGAAGTATATTTAGTCAGAGGGTGGTGAATCGGAGGAATTCTTTGCCACAGAAGGCTGTGGAGGCCAAGTCAGTGGATATGTTTAAGGCAGAGATATAGATTCTTGATTAGTACGGGTGTCAGGGGTTATGGGGAGAAGACAGGAGAATGGGGATAGGAGGGAGTGATAGATCAGCCATGAATGAATGGTGGAGTAGACTTGATGGGCCGAATGGCCCTAATTCTACTCCTATTCCTTATGACCTTATGGATTGTTCTAACAGTGGTGCAGCTGGTAGAGCTGCTTTCTCACAGCGCCAGACGCAGGTTCGATCCTGACTACTGGGGTGCTGTCTGTACGGAGTTTGTACACGTTCTCCCTCTGACCGCGCGGGATTCCTCCGGGTGCTCCGGTTTCCCCTCACATTCCAAAGGTGTGCGTGTTTGTAGTTTAATTGGCCCTCTGTAAATTGCCCCTAGTGTGTGGGGAGTTGATACGAATGTGCGATAACAGAACCAGGGTGAACGGGTGATCGATGGTCAGCGTGGGCTCGGTGGGCTGAAGGGCCTGTTCCCATGCTGTATCTCTAAACCTGAACCAAACTTATATAAGCATTCTGCCCAGGATTTATTAAATATTTCACACTTAAAATTCTTAAGGGGTTGGACAGGCTAGATGCAGGAAGATTATTCCCGATGTTGGGGAAGTCCAGAACACGGGGTCACAGTTTAAGGATAGGGGGGGAAGTCTTTTAGGACCGAGATGAGAAAAACATTTTTTACACAGAGAGTGGTGAATCTGTGGAATTCTCTGCCACAGAGGGTAGTCGAGGCCAGTTCATTGGCTATATTTAAGAGGGAGTTAGATGTGGCCCTTGTGGCTAAAGGGATCAGGGGGTATGGAGAGAAGGCAGGTACAGGATACTGAGTTGGATGATCAGCCATGATCATATTGAATGGTGGTGCAGGCTCGAAGGGCCGAATGGCCTACTCCTGCACCTATTTTCTATGTTTCTACAATCAGAATTAATGAAATTAAAGTAAACGGCATTTTACCTTCCATAAACGCTGTGTTATATACTTTTGCAACAGCACCTGGGATCTGAGCCGGACCCTATATCTGTTTGCTTTTTCTGGTAGGTTATTCAGCCAGTTGTGTTTGAGGCACTTTGATGCACTGGATCTGCTGCTGGTGACATAGACACATAAATAAATGCAAGGCTTTAGATAATGTAGACCACATTAAAAAGCAATACAAAACCATTTGCGGAAAAGCTCTGAATTCAGATTTATTTTTTATTTTTTAATTTAATAACTCATTTTGTGAAGCACCCATGGTCACAGGAAACTTCAGATGGAGGAAATTCAAGAGATTTTCCCCGGAAGCTGAAAATCACACATAAACAAAAGCAGATCAGCACTGGCTCAAGAGGGTGGCGCAGCAGGTAGGGCCACTGCTTCACAGCGCCAGAGATCTGGGCTCGATCCAAACCTTGGGTGCTGTCTCTGTGCAGTTTGCACGTTCTCCCTGTGACCGCGTGCGTTTCCTCCAGGTGCTCTGGTTTCCTCCCACATCTCAAAGTCATGCAGGTTTGTAGGTTAATTGCCCCCAGTGTGTAGGGAGTGGATGAGAAAGTGGGATAACATAGAACTAGTGTGAACGGGTGATCGATGGTCGGCATGGGCTCGGTGGGCCGAAGGGACTGTTTCCATGCTGTATCTCTAAACTAAGCTCTAAACCAATCTCTTAAAGCAGGAAAACCTTGCACGGACAATTATGTTTTATATGTCTTACCACTTTTCCTTCACGAGCAGGTCTGAAACAAATTCTTTTGCTTCTTCAGACACTTTATCAAATCCTTCAGCATCAAAGTCCCAGTTTGAATTGATAATATTGTTCATGGTTTCAGTGTCGTGGTCGCCCAGGAAAGGAGATAATCCACTCAGCCTGAAAATGCAAGCAGCCATCATTATTCAATTGTAATGAATCAATCATTATTCCCTCCATCTGTTTAACATTGGCATTTGACCCAGCGCAGGAAGGATGTTGAGGCTTGGCATTGTCGGACTGTACTTCAAGGTAGTCTCCAAATTTGCCACTTAACCCCAACAGAATTAACTCGCAGCAGCAGGGCTGAGGGGGAAAGGAAAAAGAAAAGGCAAATGGGCTTTATTTCGGGCAAGTGTGAGGTGTTGCATTTTGGGAGGTTGAATGCAAAGGAAAGTATGCAGGATAATAGCAAGACCCTGAACAGCATTGATGTACATGGGCGTGGAGAAGGGACTCAACCCGAAAAGTCACCACTTCCTTTTCTCCAGAGATGATATAGACAATAGGTGCAGGAGTAGGCCATTTGGCACTTCAAGCCAGTACTGCCATTCAATGTGACCATGGCTGATCATCCCCAATCAGTGCCCCGTTCCTGCCTTCTCCCCATATCCCCTGACTCTGCTATTTTTAAGAGCCCAATCTAGCTCTCTCTTGAAAGCATCCAGAGAACCTGCCTCCACCTCCCTCTGAGGCAGATAATTCCTCAGACTCACCACTCTCTGTGTGAAAAAGTTTCCTCGTCTCCTTTCTAAATGGCTTACTCCTTATTCTTAAATAAGGTGTTGCACTTTGGGAGGTTGAATGCAAAGGAAAGTATGCAGAATAATGGCAAGACCCTGAACAGCATTGATGTACAGGGGGCGTGGAGAAGGGTCTCAACCCAAAACATCACCACTTCTTTTTCTCCTGAGATGATGTCCGACCCACTGAGTTACTCCAGCTTTTTGTGTCTATCTACGGGGGGATCTGTTGATCTCCACTGTATTCCAGGTGTGGTGTAGGGGTCCGAGCTACACAACAGCTCAGGAAGCACGACACGTACTGCAAGGAAGAATCATGCCAAGACCTGTGAACTTTTCACCAAGGTAGCCCAGTGTTTCCATTAACGTTGCCCAGCTTAACAGCTGCAGAATTGTTGTTGTGGGACATCGCCAGTTGTATTTGTGCGCAGGAGGAAGACGTAGCTGAGGAGGTGTTGCATATCTGGCTTTACTGAGAGCTATTTTAGTTGTGTGTAGCCATACAAACCACAGCAAGGCAGTTACTCATTTAACGGCAACCGTAACATAACAAAACTGCAGCTTTCCAGCCAAGCATCAGACATCTGACAGTAATCCCAGTACTCATAATCTTAGAGATGTATTCGTGTTTGACAAGAAGAACGATTATATTGTCGTCAGTACCAGGGACAAAATGTGGCTTTCACAATGTTTGCAATTGTAGAATTCCTTTCCTGTGATATAACGAACAACGTTTTTGAAATTAATGTAGCTGTGAGCTGCTGCCTCACTGCGCCAGTGACCCGGGTTCGATCCTGACCTCGGGTGCTGTCTATGTGGAGTTTGCACCTTCTCCCTGTGACTTAGTGGGTTTCCTCCCACATCTCGAAGACGTGCGGGTTTGTAGGTTAATTGGCCTCTTGTAAAAACTGCTCCTGTTGTGGAGGGAGTAGAGGAGAAACTGGGTAAAATAGAACTAGTGTGAACAGGTCAGCGTGGACTCGGTGGGCCGAAGGGCCTGTTTCCATGCCGTACCTTTCAATCTATTTAATCAATCAATAATGTATTATTGATTTATTATTCATCCATAATTGTGCTTGGGAAGGTCATAATCAGCCACCGTCTTAAATTGCTACAATTCTCTGTGGTGAAATGGACCCAATATCAATGATGGAAGATAATGCACCTCCAAGTTAGGGTAATGCATGATTAAAATGGGCAGTCGTATTCCTCTGGAGCCAGTCCCCTTATCGTTGTAGACGTTGGCTGTTAGGTAAGTACCGTCAAAGAAGCTTTGTAGTGCATTTTGTAGTTGATATTGGTTTGCTGGTGGGAGAGGGAGGTGATGTTTAGCACAACTGAGTGTCAATTAAATGCAATCAATGCAATTAAACCATACTCTATCAATTAATTGTGTTGTTTGATTAAAGAGCCATTAAGTTGTATCTTGAAATAGATTGTAAATTGATCCTGAGGTGACCAGTGGAAAGGACATTGCAGCTCATCAGAAATATCTGTGCGATCACCAAATCAGCTGCTCAAGATGTTATCCAACATGGGTACAGGCATCGTGTGTAGGAAGGAACTACAGATGCTGGTTTAAACCGAAGATAGACACAAAAAGCCTGAGTCACTCAGTGGGACAGGCAGTGTCTCTGGAGCGAAGGAATGGGTGATGTTTCGGGTCAAATGGGTGACGTTTCGGGTCTGTAGAAGGGTCTCGACCTGAAACATTACCTATTCCTTCTTTCCAGAGATGCTGCCTGAGCCTGAGTTACTCCAGCGTTTTGTGTCTATCGTGGTGGACTGTTCCGAGTTCTAGAAAATCACTCCTGCACATGTTCCATCTGGGGTAGAATATAACTTACATGGCATTTGATACTCACAACATATAGGTGATAACTCCCACACTCCACATGTCTGTGGAGAATGAAACATAATCATAATTCACCACTTCTGGAGCAAGGAATTCTGGAGTACCAAAATTAACTCGTAGTTTTTCTCTTGGTTTATACCTACAAAAAAAAAAGAAACAGCCTTCCTTCAGCAACCACTAGATTTGGTTTAGTTTATTGTCACGTGTACAGTGTACACGTGTACAGTGACAAGTTGTTTTATTGCGCGCTATCCAGTGGGTGGAAAGACTGTACATGATTACAATGAAGCCATCCACAGTGTACAGATACATATAAAGGGAATAATGTCAGCGCATGATAAAGTGCACTAAGGTCCGATTAAAGATAGTCCGAGGATCTCCAATGAGGTAGATAGATAGTAGTTCAGGACTGCTCTCTAATTGTTGACAGAATGGTTCAGTTGCCTGATAACAGCTGAGAAGAAACTCCCTGAATTTGGAGTAGACAAAAGTGCTGGAGAAACTCAGCGGGTGCAGCAGCATCTATGGAGCGAAGGAAATAGGCAACGTTTCGGCACGAAACGTTGCCTATTTCCTTCGCTCCATAGATGCTGCTGCACCCGCTGAGTTTCTCCAGCACTTTTGTCTACCTTCAATTTTCCAGCATCTGCAGTTCCTTCTTAAACGCCATGAATCTGGAGCTGTGCGTTTTCACACGACTGTACCTTTTGCCTGATCAGAGAGGGGAGAAGGGAGAGATCAGGCCAGCCTTGGCAGACTGAGCACAAGTGTCGGAAGCAGTCGCCGAGTCAGCATAATCTGGAATTTGGCCTGAGATGAAAAGGGAGAAAGGCCCCAAACTGAAATACCACCTATCCATTTTCTCCAGAGATGCTGCCTGATCTGCTGTTACTCCAGCACTCTGTGTCTATCTTTCATTTAAGCAGAGTCAGGATCGGTCAAACTAGGCATGGGTTTATGAAGGGGAAATCATGCTCGACTGATCTTCTGGAATTGTTTGCAGATGTAACAAGTAGAATGGATAAGGGAGAGCCAGTGGATGTGGTGTATCTGGATCTTCAAAAAGCCTTTGACAAGGTCCCATACACGAGATTAGTGTGCTAAATTAGAGCACATGGTATTGGGGATAGGGTATTGACATGGATAGAGAACTGGTTGGCAGACAGGAAGCAAAGAGCAGGAATTAACGGGTTCTTTTCAGAATGGTAGGCAGTGACTAGTGGGGTGCAACGAGACCTGGATGTGCTTGTACATCAGTCACTGAAAGTAAGCATGCAGGTACAGCAGGCAGTGAACAAAACTAATGGCATGTTGGCGTTCATTGCGAGAGGATTTGAGTTTAGGAGCAAAGAGGTCCTACTGCAGTTGTACAGGGCCCTGGTGAGACCACACCTGGAGAATTGTATGCAATTTTGGCCTCCTAATTTGAGGAAGGACATTCTTGCTATTGAGGGAGTGCAGCATTCATTCACCAGGTTAATGCCCGGGATGGCGGGACTGACATATGATGAAAGAATGGGTCGGCTGGGCATATATTCACTGCAATCTAGAAGGATTAGAGGGGATCTTATAGAAACATATAAAACTCTTAAAGGATTGGACAGGCTAGATGCAGGGAAAATGTTCCTGATGTTGGGGAAGTCCAGAACCAGGGGTCACAGTTTAAGAATAAGGGGTGGGTCATTTAGGACTGCCATCTGCCAATCAACCTGTATCTGAAGAAGGGTCTCAACCCGAAACGTCGACTATTCCTTCGCTCCATAGATGCTGCTGCACCCGCTGAGTTTCTCCAGCATTTTTGTCTACCTTCGATTCCAGCATCCGCAGTTCCTTCTTAAACCTGTATCTACCTATCATTTTTTACACAGAGTGGTGAATCTGTGGAATTTTCTGCCACAGAAGGTAGTTGAGGCCAGTTCATTGGCTATATTTAAGAAGGAGTTAGATGTGGCCCTTGTGGCTAAAGGGATCAGGGGGTATGGAGAGAAGGCAGGGATGGGATACTGAGTTGGATGATCAGCCATGATCATATCGAATGGCGGTGCAGGCTCGAAGGGCCGAATGGCCTACTCCTGCACCTATTTTCTATGTTTCTATGTCCTGCCCCCACCTTTCTTGACCAGTTTTCTCCACAACCATCTCATCAGTCTGAAGAAGGGTCCTGGCCCAAAACGTCTCCTGTCTCTGTTTCCTCCACTGATGCTGCCTGACCCACTGAGTTTCCCCAGCACTTTGTGTTTGGTTCAGGATTCCAGCACCATTGTGAATCCACTAACTACACTGCAGGAGTTTCATTTACTCCACAATGTCCAGTTATAGCCACCGGGTGGCACCATGGATCAGGAAACTTGGCGATATTTGCTTGTGTCATTGAAAGTAATGAGTTTCAAGTGAATATTGATTTCTCTCATTTCAAGTCACCCTTGCATTCCCTCTCTCTCCATCGTTCCACTATCCTAGTTGTCCTACTAGTTTCACTGTTTGTATCTCTTCCTTATCACCTCCTCCATAGCCAACAATGGACCATTGTGGGCTCCTTGGCCATCAGTGCCAGCTCTGATTTGTTCTGTGCCTTTTTATACCTCCAGTTTCCCTCTCAAAGTATCCAATATATACATCAAGAGTACGTGCTTCATTTAGACCTGAAGGTACTTTTTACATTTCTCCATTTAGAAATATAGCATTAAACGTTTTTATTAAAAATCTAATTGCTTTTGTGGATTCTCGATTATTCAATTTGATTCTAGATTCTATTTTCAGTTTTCCATCTTTGATTTGTAACTAGTTTCTTGGTAATGAATGGTAGACAAAAATGCTGGGGAAACTCAGCAGGTGAGGCAGCATCGTCTATGGAGTGAAGGAATAGGTGACGTTTCGGGTCGAGACCCGAAAGGGTCTCGACCCGAAACATCACCTATTACTTCATCAGTCTGAAGAAGGGTCTCGACCCGAAACGTTACCTACTCCTTCTCTCCAGAGATGCTGCCTCACCCGCTGAGTTTCTCCAGCATTTTGTGTCTATCTTTGGTGTGAAACTGAATCCGCCGCTCCTTCCTACACATGTCATACTTCAATATTCATTAAACATCAGATTATCTTGGTCATTTCTATTCTGCAGCAGCCTGGGGTTTACCTGGATCGAGGGAGCTCCGGTATTTCCAACATGTGAACGGTGCCAAAATATGGCGACTGTGCATTTGTGGGTTGTGCAAAAGACTTTCACTGTGCTGTGCACACATGACAATAAAGACCCATTGAACCATTGGCAGTATCTGTATACAATGAACCAGACTTTTTGCAAAATGTACAATTTTAGATTACACTCAAATATAACTTAGTTACCAATTAACTAGGCTTCATTGCAATTGTTCAATATAAGATGCTTGGATCATAAGGAGTAGACGTAGGCCATTCGGCCCATCAAGTCTACTCCGCCAATCAATCATGGCTGATCTATCGTTTCCTCCTAACACCATTCTCCTGCCTTCTCCCCATAAACTCTTGACACTCGTACTAATCAAGAATCTATCTATCTCTGCCAAATATCCACTGACTTGGCCGCCACAGCCGCCTGTGGCAAAGAATTCCACAAAATCGCTCTGACTAAAGAAATTTCTCCTCATCTCCTTCCTAAAAGAACGTCCTTTAATTCTAGTCCTAGACTCCCACTAGTGGAAATATCCTCTCCACATCCAATCTATCCAAGCCTTTCACTATGCTGCATGTTTCAATGAGATCCCCCCTCATTCTAAACTCCAGCGAATACAGGCCCAGTGCTGACAAACGCTCATCATAGATCAACCTACTCATTCCTGGGATCATTCATGTAAACCTCCTCTGGACCCTCTCCAGAGCCAGCACATCCTTCCTCAGATATGGTGCCCAAAATTGCTCACAATATTCCAAATGCGGTCTTACCAACGCCTTATAGAACCTCAGCATTACATTCACGGTTTTGTATACAAGCCCTCTTGAAATAAATGCTACCATTGAGTTTGTTTTCCTCACTACTGATTCGACCTGCAGATTAACATTATGGGAACTCCCAAGTCCCTTTGCACCTCCGATTTCTGGATTCTCTCCCCATTTAGAAAATAGCCTCCGCCTTTATTCCTACGACCAAAATGCATGAGAAGTACTTTATAATAGTACAGGAATAACTACTTCCCCTCAGCCATCAGGCTATTAAACCTGGCTCGGACAAAACTCTGATTATTAGCAACCACTTTCTGTTATTTGCACTACCAGTTTATTTATTCATGTGTGTATATATTTATATCATGGTATATGGACACATTTATCTGTTTTGTAGTAAATGCCCACTATTTTCTGTGTGCTTAAGCAAAGCAAGAATTTCATTGTCCTATACAGGGACACATGACAATAAACTCACTTGAACTTGAACTTATAACAAATTTGAAGCGGCATTACCTTCTGGCCAGACCAAAGTCGATAATCTTGATTTGATTTCCCATGGTGTTTACACACAAAATATTCTCTGGCTGTAAACAAAGGAAAGGCATTTTTCATTAAATCACAGCACAACAAAGGTTCAAAGGTTGATTTATTGTCACATACACCTAGATGTAGTGAAATTCTTTTTGCCAATCTATAATAATCAAAATATATTGTTTTTGCAAGAGGTTTTTGACTAACATTTAAAACTAAATTTATTTGGTGGAAGAGTCATATAACTCTACAGCACGGAAACAGGCCCTTCAGCCCAATTTGTCCATGCTGACCAAGATGGATTATCTTTGCTTGCATTTGGCCGTTAATTCTCACAACCCTTCCTACCCATATAAATGCCTTCCATACGTTTATAATTGTATCCACTTCTATAGCTTCCTGTGGCAGTTCATTCCAGATACGGACCACCCTGAGTGACAAAGTAGCCCCTGCGATCCCTCTTACATCTTTCCCTCCTCGCCTTAAGCCTCAGCTCTCTAGATTTAGAATTGATTAGCCTGGGAAAAGCACTGCGATTGATTCTTGATTGAATTTAGAAGATTGAGGGGGGATCTTATAGAAACTTACTAAATTCTTAAGGGGTTGGACAGGCTAGATGTAGGAAGATTATTCCCGATGTTGGGGAAGTCCAGAACTAGGGGTCACAGTTTAAGGATAAGAGGGAAGTCTTTTAGGACCGAGATGAGAAAAACATTTTTCACACAGAGAGTGGTGAATCTGTGGAATTCTCTGCCACAGAAGGTAGTTGAGGCCAGTTCATTGGCTATATTTAAGAGGGAGTTAGATGTGGCCCTTGTGGCTAAAGGGATCAGGGGGTTTGGAGAGAAGACAGGTACAGGATACTGAGTTGGATGATCAGCCACGATCATATTGAATGGTGGTGCAGGCTCGAAGGGCCAAATGGCCTACTCCTGCACCTAGTTTCTATGTTTCTATGTTCACCATACCCATGCTCCTCATGATCTTGTCCACCTCAATAAGGTCATCCATCGACCTCCTACACTCTAAAGAAGGAAGTCCCAGGCAGCGCAAACCCCTCTCTATAAAGCAAAGATCTTTGAGCAGAGCTCTGCTCTAAGATCTTTGCTATAAAGGGCCTGTCCCACTTACGTGATTTTTTTCGGCGACAGATGCTGCCTGACCCGCTGAGTTACTCCAGCGCTTTGTGTCTACTTTGTATTAAATCTCATTATTACATCTCCCAGTGAGTAAACATAATTTAAAAAATTAATAATCGAAGGAAGGTTCTGTATAAAAGTTGAACTAATTTTACCAAGGTTGCTAAATTACAAGAAAAAACTCAGCAACCCGCTGAGTTACTCCAGCACTTTGTGTCATTTTTTTGCCGGCAGATACTAGTTTCAATTTTAAAATTAGCATAGATTACCAATGTTTAAGAAGGAACTGCAGATGCTGGAAAAATCGAAGGTAGACAAAAAATGCTGGAGAAACTCAGCGGATGAGGCAGCATCTATGGAGCGAAGGAAATAGGTGACGTTTCGGGTCGAGACCCTTCTTCAGACTGATGAAGGAATAGGTGACGTCACCTATTCCTTCACTCCATAGATGATGCTGCCTCACCCGCTGAGTTTCTCCAGCATTTTTGTCTACCATTCATTACCGATAAACCAGTTACAAATCAAAGATGGAAAACTGAAAATAGAATCTAGAATCAAATAGAATAATTGAGAATCCACAAAAGCAATTAGATTTTTAATAAAAACGTTTAATGTTATATTTCTAAATGGAGAAATGTAAAAAGTACCTTCAGGTCTAAATGAAGCACGTACTGTTGATGTATATATTGGATACCTTCACAGATCTGCTTCACAAAGATGATTGTATCCAATTCTGTCAGATTATAGTTTTCATCAATAATTCGATCAAATAGCTCTCCACCTCCAACACTACAATCAACACAAGTTAAATGAATAACACTTTCAATTTGGTTTCGTTTAGTTTAGTTCAGAGATACAGCGTGGAAACAGGCCCTTCGGCCCATCGAGTCTGCGCCAACCAGCGATCCTCGCACACTAACACTATCCTACACACACTAGGGACAATTTACATTTATATCATTCCAATTAACCTACAAACCCAAACCTTCAAACTTTGGTGTGTGGGACAAAACTGAAGCACACAGAGAAAACACATGCGGTTACGGGGAGAACGTGCAAACTCCGTACAGACAGCACTCGTACTCAGGATCGAGCCTGGGTCTCTGCCGCTGTGAGGCAGCAACTCTACCGCTGCGCCACCGTGCCGCCCCAATTAGTTTGCTCTTCTTCAAACAAATATGTAGTAAAGTAAACAAGTGATCTTTAAAGAAAGAACGCAAAGAGGATCTTATAGAGGTGTATAACATCAATTGATAGGGTCAATGCACTGTCTTTTACCCAGAGTAAGAGGAATTAAGAACCAGAGTACATAGGTTTAGAGTTAGAGGGGAAAGATATAATAGGTACTTGAGGGACAACTTTTTCATTTGGAGAGTGGTGGGTATATAGAACGAGCTACTGGAGGAGATAGTTGAGGCAGGTACAGTAACAACATTTAAAAGACATTTAGACGGATACATGGATATGAAAGGGTTAAAGGTATATGGACAAAATGCAAAAGGTTTAGAGGGATATGGAACAAATGTAGGCAAATGGGACTGGGGTATCTGGGTGGGCATGGGTGGGTGGGCATGGGCAAGTTGAGCCACAGGACCTGTTTCCATGCCATTTAGTGCAAAATGCTGGAGTAACTCTGGGTCAGGCAGCTTTTCTGGAGAACATGGACTGGCGACGTTGGGATCATTCGTCAGAGTGATTGTAGTAAGGGGGAGAAAGGTGGAAGAGAGGCCTAGATATCACACAACAAAAAAGCTTTTCACTGTACCTCGATACATGTGACAATAATAAAACTAAACTGCTTCTGTTAAAGGTGCTCTAGATATAACAACTGCAAAAACAGTTACCCGTTCACACATCTGTCGCACGGTGGCGCAGCGGAAGAGCTGCTGCTTCACGGCGCCAGAGACCCGGGTTCAATCCTGAGCTCAGGTGCTGCCCTTGTGGAGTTTGTACGTTCTGCCTGTGACCTCGTGAGTTTTCTCCTGCCACATTTGTAGGTGAATTGGCTTCCTAGTGTGTCAGAGAGAACTAGTGTATGGGTGACCGCTGGTCAGCGTGGCCTCGGTGGGCCAAAGGGCCTGTTTCCAGGCTATATCTCTAAACACTTATCTACACTGCCCTGACATTAGAAGTCTTAAAGGCCTGTCCCACTTACGCGACCTTGGCTCGCAAATTACGCGACCTTGTGGTCGCTTGAGGCATACGGGCACCGTATGGCCATGCAGGGCCGATCCCACTTAGAAGCGTGGAGTTGTGCGGGGCTGGTCCTGACATCACGAGGAGCTCCTAAATTCTGGCAGTGGCCGAAATCATCGCGCGCCAACGGGCTGGCGGCAGGCAGGCGCATTGTGGTCGTACACAGCGTCTTGACGGCGTACGCCTAGCGCGTGGCATTGCGCGATGATGTCACCGCCCGGCATGACATTGCGTGATGACGTCACCGCCCGACGCCGTGCGATGCCCAAATTCAGTCGGCCCGCCTCCTGCCCAGCTGATTGGTAAGCATGACGCAAATGACGTCACGCGCAAACTTAGCGTGTACTTAGCGCGAACTTCATGTGAACTCCGCTTCCGTTTGGTCGCGCCAAACGCACGCAATCGCATGCAAGTGGGACAGGCCCTTTAGTCTTGTGCGAACCCCGCAATTTTGAGGAGATCCACCACTCTCTGGTGTAGCAGGGGCTACGTACTGAGTGATGTGCGTGGTATGCAGGATGGGACTTATTCATAAGTAGAGTCTTATTCATAAGTATTCTTATCACTAAAATGTTTTAAAATAAACTCTGTGCTGTCATTGAGAGGGTGTTGGTGAGGATCACACACAGCACTCGCATAACACCCAGCGTGGAGCCACTCAGCACAGAAACAGGCCCTTCGGCCCGACGCATCCATGCCGACCAAGATGCCTCATCCAGTCTAGTCCCACATTTGTTGACTCATTGAGGCGGGGTGGGGTGGGGGGAGAAAGCTGTAAGAGAGGAGAGGCGTGGCAAAGTGTGGTGAGTGATAGTTGGACACAGCTGGGGGGGGGGAAGAGATGGTTGGCAGATGGGTGGACAAAGTCCAGGGATGAAAAGGAGACAAAAGGGTATCAGATATGAGAGAAGAGGAGTGAAAATGTGAAGCCAGAGGAAGGAATATGGGTAGAATGGGAACAGGGGGATGATATTAATTATCCTAGATTAATTAGATTCCAAGAGTTCCATCTCATACTCTGAGGCTAATGCATAGATTCATAAACAAATATAATTTCAAGTAAAATTGTTCCTCAAATCAATATTTTTCTTTATCTATTTTGATCTATTTGAATTGCAAACAGTTTCAGATGGCAATAAGTAATTAAACCTAGGATTAGCGTAAATAACTTTGAAGCACAAACAATGTTCAGAGTTAGACAATAGGTGCAGGAGGAGGCCATTCGGCCCTTCGTTTGAACATCTTGTTCAGTGCAGTGATGCAACCACTTACTATTCCATGATCAGAGTGACATTGTTCTTGGCTTCGAAGGCATCGTAAAGCTGGATTAGGTTGATGTGACTCAACTGGTTCATGACAGTTATTTCATTCTTTATTTCTTCCTAAATCAGAAGAGAATTCAGATTAACAGCAGAATGTTCGGTATTAAGTAAACACTTATTCTAGAAATGTTATGTTTTTGTAAAGACTCTTTCAATGGTGCCTGTTTATCACGGTGTGTACACGCACACACATACACACACACACACTGCACATGCATCCATACATGCATGCACACACCACACACACACAGGCATGCGCACACACACGCACACGCACACGCACAGAAATATGCATGCACAGATAGACAAAAGTGCTGGAGAAACTCAGCGGGTGCAGCAGCATCTATGGAGTGAAGGAAATAGGCAACATTTCGGGCCGAAACCCTGAATCTGTGGAATTCTCTGCTGTGGAGGCCGGTTCTCTGGATACTTTCAATAGAGAGCTAGATGGGGCTCTTAAAGATAGCGGAGTCAGGGGATATGGGGAGAAGGCCGGAACGGGGTACTGATTGGGGATGATCAGCCGTGATCACATTGAATGGCGGTGCTGGCTCGAAGGGCCGAATGGCCTACTCCTGCACCTAGTGTCTATTGATCATCCAAAATCAGTACCCCATTTCTGCTTTCTCCTCATATCCTTTGATTCCGTTAACCCTGAGAACTAAATCTAACTCCCTCTTGAAAACATCCAGTGAATTGGCCTCCACTGCTTTCTGTTGCAGAGAATTCCACAGATTCACAGTTTTTCCTCATCTCAGTCCTAAATGGCCTACCCCTTATTCTTAAACTGTGGCCCCTGGTTCTGGACTCCCCCGATAAGGAAGGCACGTACCCTGTCCTTTGCTCCTTTCACACTTATTGTTTTGGCAGCAAGTTCGAGGCCTGTTGATGTTTCTGCGCACTTATGAACCTGGCCAAACCGACCCCTGGATAAGAAAGAAAAAACAATTACTGTACATGTTACAAGAAGTTGGTAGACCAGGTTACAACAGAAGCTTTGTTAAGAATCTCAGTTCCCCACCTCCCCTCTGCCCCACCTGGACTCAGACCCATATCTCCCCTTCCACTACATTCCTTCTTCCAGCTTCACAATTCGCAACCGTCAATATTTTGTCTCGTACCTTCTGCCTTTTCATCAGTCTGAAGCAGGGTCTCATAGAAACATAGACAATAGGTGCAGGAGGAGGCCATTCGGCCCTTCGAGCCAGCACCGCCATTCATTGTGATCATGGCTGATCGTCCCCTATCAATAACCCATGCCTGCCTTCTCCCCATATCCCTTGACTCCACCAGCCCCTAGAGCTCTATCTAACTCTCTTAAATCCATCCAGTGACTTGGCCTCCACTGCCCTCTGTGGCAGGGAATTCCACAAATTCACAACTCTCTGGATGAAAAAGTTTTTTCTCACCTCAGTCTTAAATGACCTCCCCTTTATTCTAAGACTGTGGCCCCTGGTTCTGGACTCGCCCAACAATGGGAACATTTTTCCTGCATCTAGCTTTACCAGTCCTTTTATAATTTTATATGTTTCTATAAGATATCCCCTCATCCTTCTAAACTAGGAGACCAAAACTGTACACAATACTCCAGATGTGGTCTCACCAGAGCACTAGACAACTGCAGAAGAACCTCTTTACTCCTATACTGAAATCCTCTTGTTATGAAGGCCAACATTCCATTAGCTTTCTTCACTGCCTGCTGTACCTGCACGCCAACTTTCAGTGACTGGTGTAGAAGGACACCCAGGTCTCGCTGCACCTCCCCCTTACCTAACCTAACCCCATTGAGATGATAATCTGTCCCCTTGTTTTTGCCGCCAAAATGGATAACCTCACATTTATCTATATTTATCTATATTATACTGCACGAAACGTCGCCCATTCCTTCTCTCCAGAGATGCTGTCTGTCCCGCTGAGTTACTCCAGCATTTTGCATCTACCTTCTGTCTTTTCATCTGTGGCTTTGACCAACATCTGCCGATCAAAACTATTTTCTACCAGACTTTGTCCTGCTCCTCCTCTCTTCCAGCTTTCTCCCCCCCCCCCCCCCCCATTCCCTACAATCAGTCCGAAACGTCACCTATTCATATTCTCCCCAGATGCTGCCTGACCCACTTAATTACTCCAGCAGGTTGTTCCATTGTCGGTACATATGACAATTAAACACACTGGACTCTCAACTCCTGAACATATTAACACAGTTAGACCTTACGGAGAATTTTTAGACCACTTGATAGACTACATGTACGATGCGTTTGGTAGAAATTGTGACACGAGGAACTGCAGATGCTGGATTCTTGAGCGAAACACAAAATGCTGGAGGAACTCAACGGGTCAGGCAGCATGTCAGTGGAGGGAATGGACAGGCAACGTTTTGGGTCAGGAAGAAGTGACCTGACCTGAAACATTATCTGTCCATTCTCTCCATGGATGCTGCCCGACCCACCGAGTTCCTCCAGCACTTTGTGTTATGCTCAAAATTACAGCATCTGTAGATTCATAAGATCATAAGACACAGGAGCAGAATCAGGCCATTCGGCCCATCAAGTCTACTCCGCCACTCCAGCATGGCTGATCTATTACTCCCTCCTAACCCCATTTTCCTGCCATCTCCCCATAACCCCTGACACCCACACTAAACAAGAATCTATCTATCTCTGCCTTAAAAATATCCACTGACCTCGCCTCCAAAGAATTCCACAGATCCACCACCCTCTGACTAATGAAATTGCTCCTCATCTCCTTCCTCAAAGAGCTTCCTTTGATTCCGAGGCGATGACCTCCAGTCCTAGACTCTCCCACTAGTGGAAACATCCTCCCCACATCCACTCTATCCAAGCCTTTCACTATTCAGTACGTTTCAATGAGGTCCCCCACCTCTTATTTTTCTAAACTCCAGCGCGTACAGGCCCAGTGCCCTCAAACTCATCTTATGTTAACCTACTCATTCCTGGTAGGCAAAAATGCTGGAGAAACTCAGCCGGTGAGCCCCACCCACTGAGTTTCTCCAGCATTTTTGTCTACCTTCGATTTCCCCAGCATCTGCAGTTCTTTCTTAAACTACTCATCCCTGGGATCATTCTTGTAAACCTCCTCTGGATCCTCTCCAGAGCCAGCACATCCTTCCTTAGATATGGTGCCCAAAATTGCTCACAATATTCCAAATGCGGCCTTATCAGCACCTTATAGAGCCTCAGCATTACATCCCTGTTTTTGTGTACAAGCCCTCTTGAAATAAAAGCCAGCACATTCTTCCTCAGATATGGTGCCTATGATAGCTCGCACTATTCCAAATGTGGCCTGACCAGCGCCTTATTCTGGAGTCCCGCTTCATATTCACGTCTTCCCCGATCCTTTTGTTCATCAGTAACTGTCCAAGATGGACTGGAGACCTGGAGGCAAACCTACCCGCCTAATACCTCATGGTGGTGAACCGTGTATGAGGATGCTACATGGACTTGTTTGGCGGTCACAATGCGATGACTGAAGGGTGCGGGAGGCGACGGACTGTCGTCTGAAAAGGAAAAGGAAATCTTTACAACCGGGCATTACGAATGGTTTCAGAAATATGACTGAAAGTGATTTATTATTTTATTAAAATCTACACAAGGAATTTTTTTTTTTTTAATAAATAAATAAAAGGGGGGAAAAAGAAGAGGGGGGGGAAAAAAAAAAAGAAATATGACTGAAAGTGAGGCACGCTGGAAATAATATCTGGAGTGTGAAAAATCAATTCACCAATAATGATCTTGTAATCTTCTGGCATTTCAACATCTCCCTTTGTTTTCTCTGCCTCCTCGGCTGTGGTCTCTGTGGAACCCTGCTTTTCTCGTTCATTTACCAGGTCAGCTTCTTTGCTGGTTGTCTCGGCTGCTTTTGAAGCCTGTGATTCAATACCTTTCTCCGGATCGCCGCTGGGTTCCGCTTCACTTTGACACCTCTGGATATTTTCCTCGCTCTCTTGGCTTTTGACGTCTGGTGAAGCTTTTTCCTGGTGTTCGGGTGGTCTGCTGACTCTGGCGTCCGACACCGCGACGGGCTTTGTTCCCTTTGCTGTTTTTTGCGATAAGTTTGCTTTTGTGGGTTCTTTGGGTTCTTTCAGCTTTTTGAGGGGTTCCTTCAACCTATTGAAAGGTGCAGGCACAAGGACTTTGCTGGCTTTAATGTCCATAATGAGCCCGGCTGTGAGCTTCGATGTCTTTCCCTTTATCGAGTCAGAAGTCCTGTAAAATAGGCACAGTACAAAATAACCGCAGAATAGTGAAAGGCCTGGAATTACAGTGGATATGGAGACGATGTGTCCACTGATGAGAGAGTCTAGGACTAGAGGCCATCACCTCAGAATTAACGGACTTCCTTTAGGAAGGCGATCAGGAGGAATTTCTTTAGTCAGAGGGTGGTAAATCTGTGGAATTCTTTGCCACGGAAGGCTGTGGAGGCCAAGTCAATGGATATTTTTAAGGCAGAGATAAATAGATTCTTGATTAGTACGGATGTCAGGGGTTATGAGGAGAAGGCAGGAGAATGGAGTAGGGAGGAAGAGATAGATCAGCCATGATTGAATGGCAGAGTAGACGATGGGCCAAAAGGCCTAATTCTGCTCCTATCACTTATGCTGCTTTACAACAAAGACAAAAGGTGCTGGAGTAACTCAGCGGGTCAGGCAGCATCTGTGGAGAACATGGATAGGTGACGTTTCACAGAGTGCTGGAGTATCTCAGCGGGTCAGGCAGCATCTGTGGAGAACATGGATAGGTGACGTTTGGGGTCGGGACCCTTCTTCAGCCCAAAACGCCACCTATCCATGTTCTCCACAGATGCTGCCTGACCCGCTGAGTTACTCCAGCACTCTGTGTCAGTTTATCTAATTAATTTTTTTCTCACTTTAATAGTTTACATTTTAATTAGGGTTTAGTAGAGAAACAATAATGGAAAACAACATCCTTTATTCTGATTTTTCTAATTAAATGACAATGAATTGAAGCGTAAGGACTTAGCGTTTGATGTAAGGGCTCAAGGGTGGACGCATTACTTTAATTGTTTAATTGTTACCTCTCTGGAAGTATAGAGCTTGCGTCAAACTTTGAAGGACTGGTCGCCAGACTGATCCCCGCAGCTTCTGTTGTGCCAGCAAACTTCATCTTATGGGCCTCCTTCCCCTGACTTTGTTCAATCCTCTGTACTTGATGTTCCTCATTCTCTTTGCTCGCTTCTTCCCGGTGTTTTCCCGTTGTTTTGAGACCCTGCGGGCATCCCCCATTTCCCCCGGGAACATCTTTTCCTCCCCTTGTTGCTAAGCACGTCTCTTTGTCACTGGGTGCTCCAGACCTTGTTGCCGCAGCAGGAGTTGGTGGAGGGGCCGAACATACTGACACTTTGCGCTTGGCTGCTGACTCCGAGGTGTCTGCCTCTTTACACTGCAACCTTGCTGGTGATGCAGGTACAAGGCGACTGTCCTCACTCACGTGTTCATCGTTACCTTTCTTGTTCTTTCCACAAAGCTCTGTGCCATCGTTGCTGCCTGCTAAAGCAATGTTAAAAACAAACGTTAAAAAATTCTTCATTTCATTGATAAATATAGACAAGTAAGTAAGTAAGTTTATTGGCCAAGTATTCACATACAAGGAATTTGTCTTGGTGCTCCGCCCACAAGTAACAACATGACATACAGTGACAGTTACGAATGACTCAGAAAACACTAAACATTAATAATAATAAAACATGAATGTTAAAATACCATTGATCAACAGGTGCAGGAGTAGGCCATTCGGCCCTTCGAGCCATCACCGCCATTCAATGTGATCATGGCTGATCATCCCCAATCAGTACCCCGTTCCTGCCTTCCTTCCTCATATCCCCTGACTCCGCTATCTTTAAGACCCCTATCTAGCTCCCTCTTGAAAGCATCCAGAGAACCTGCCTCCACTCCCCTCTGAGGCAGAGAATTTCACATCTCATCACTCTGTGAGAAAAAGTGTTTCCTCGTCTCCGTTCTAAATGGCTTACTCCTTATTCTTAAACTGTGGCCCCTGGTTCTGGACTCCCCCAACATCGGGAACATATTTCCCGATGTTGAAATAGTACTATCATGTGTAAGAAGGAACTTTGTTTGAGTTTATAGATACAGCGTGGAAACAGGCCCTTCGGCCCACTAGGTTGGGGCCGACCAGCCATCCCCGAACACTAGAACTATCCTACACACACCAGGGACAATTTACAACCAAGCCAATTAGTCTACAAACCTGTACGTCTTTGGAGTGTGGGAGGACACTGGAGCACCTGGAGAAAACCCACACGGTCACAGGGAGAACGTACAAACTCCGTTCAGACAGCACCCGTAGTCAGGATCGAACCCGGGTCTCTAATGCTGTGAGGCTGCAACTCTACCGCTGCGCCACTGTTCTGCCCAACTGCAGATGCTGGTTTACACCGAAGATAGACACCAAATGCTGGAGTAACTCAGTGGGTCAGGCAGCATCTCTGGAGAAATGGAATAGGTGACGTTTTGGGTCGAGACCCTTCTTCAGACAGTACTATCGTGTAGTATTTACTTAATTCAGATTACAATGACAGATCCGTCACCTTGTGTGCAAACAATATATTGTTTTAATATCACTACTTGATTTACATCTAAAGTAGGGCCAAATTTTTTTTTTTTTAAAGTCAAGTTAAACAAATATACTTAGCAAAAGTACTGTAAGAGAATGAAGAATACAGCTGACTCCTTTGGTGTGAAGAAGAGTCCTGACCTGAAACATCACCTATCCATGTTCTCTAGAGATGCTGCCTGACCCGCTGAGTTACTCCAAACGTTTGTGTCTTTTTTTGTTAGCCTGTATCTAAAGTTCTTTGATTAAGCATTTTAATGCATTTGTAAGCATATGTGTGGTGGAAATTGATCATATTGATTCACCAATATTGTTAATATTACCCTACTGGAGATTTCTGTTCATGTAATGTAGGGCAAGGTCACAGAAGCAAAGTGTGGCTTGGAATACTTTGTCTCAGTTTGTCTTGCGGTGTTTTGTTCTCTCCACAGATGCTGCTGCACCCGCTGAGTTTCTCCAGCACTTTTGTCGACCTTCGATTTTCCAGCATCTGCAGTTCCTTCTTGAACCTGACCATAGATGTGGTCTTTGTGGAGTTTGCACGTTCTCCCCGTGACTGCGTGGATTTCCTCTGGTTGCCCCGTTTCCCTCCCACATCCCAAAGACGTGCGGATTTGTGGGTTAATTACCCCTCTGTAAATTGCCCCCTCGTGTGTGGGGGGTGGATGAGAAAGTGGGATAACATGGAACTAGTGCGTAGGAAGGAACTGCAAATGCTGGTTAATACTGAAGATAGACACAAAGTGCTGGAGTAACTCAGCAGGTCAGGCAGCATAGAAACATAGAAATTAGGTGCAGGAGTAGGCCATTCGGCCCTTCGAGCCTGCACCGCCATTCAATATGATCATGGCTGATCATCCAACTCAGTATCCCGTACCTGCCTTCTCTCCATACCCTCTGATCCCCTTAGCCACAAGGGCCACATCTAACTCCCTCTTAAATATAGCCAATGAACTGGCCTCGACTACCCTCTGTGGCAGGGAGTTCCAGAGATTCACCACTCTCTGTGTGAAAAAAGTTCTTCTCATCTCGGTTTTAAAGGATTTCCCCCTTATCCTTAAGCTGTGACCCCTTGTCCTGGACTTCCCCAACATCGGGAGCAATCTTCCTGCATCTAGCCTGTCCAACCCCTTAAGAATTTTGTAAGTTTCTATAAGATCCCCTCTCAATCTCCTAAATTCTAGAGAGTATAAACCAAGTCTATCCAGTCTTTCTTCATAAGACAGTCCTGACATCCCAGGAATCAGTCTGGTGAACCTTCTCTGCACTCCCTCTATGGCAATAATGTCCTTCCTCAGATTTGGAGACCAAAACTGTACGTAATACTCCAGGTGTGGTCTCACCAAGACCCTGTACAACTGCAGTAGAACCTCCCTGCTCCTATACTCAAATCCTTTTGCTATGAAAGCATCTCTGGAGCTAATTGATGGGTCGTGAGCCTTCTTCAGCGTGCGAGACTAATGTGAACCGATAGAACTAGTGTGAGTGGCCGTTCGATGGCCAGAGTGGGCTTGGTGGTCTGAAGGACCTGGTTTCCATGCTGTATCTCTAAACCTACACCAGACTGTAACTGTGCAGTCATGAAGATATCACACGCAATCTCGCAACCACTCACTGTTTATTTCTCGATGAGCAGGTGTTTTTATGTCCGTACCTTCAGACACTTCACTGCTTATCTGCACTTGGACTCCCTGGCTGTTAAATCCACGCTTGGCTTTGGAGTCTTTTTCTTCAACTTTATTCTTTGCCTGTTAAGAAAATGGTTTACTAAGTAATGCAACAGCAAGCAGTTAGAAACAGCTTCATCCCCAGAGCTATAGCTGCTCTGAACCGGTCCTGCTGAGTGGCCCCACCCCCCATGAACTGTCTCCCTCAGATGGTCACGTCGCACATCGACCTGGCACAGACCTATTTGCACTTTATTCACTGGAGTTTAGAAGGATGAGGGGGAATCTTATAGAAACATATAAAATTATAAAAGGACTGGACAAGCTGGATGCAGGAAAAATGTCCCCAATGTTGGGCGAGTCCAAAACTTTTTCACCCAGAGAGTTGTGAATTTGTGGAATTCCCTGCCACAGAGGGCAATGGAGGCCAAGTCACTGGATGGATTTAAGAGAGAGTTAGATAGAGCTCCAGGGGCTAGTGGTATCAAGGGATATGGGGTGAAGGTAGGCACGGGTTATTGATAGGGGACGATCAGCCATGATCACAATGAATGGCAGTGCTGGCTCGAAGGGCCGAATAGCCTCCTCCTGCACCTATTTTCTATGTTTCTATGTATACTGTTTTTTTTGTTTTTTAATATAAATCATGTTTCTCTGGGTATCTAAATTTTTAGTTGATTAAGTTATGACATCGGATGGAATCTGCATACCAAATCTCGTTGCACCTCTGTGCAATGACAATAGAAGATATTATTATTATTATTATTAAATGACACAAGAAAACCTCCACCTTCACTCTGTGCACCTGGTTTGGTCCAAGGAAGCAAATAACAAACGGTGAGTGTGGAGAATTGGTGAGAGAGGGACATCTTACTGAGCAATCCGTTTAATAGTCAAGAATGTTTCATTGTCATGTGTAACGACGGTAGAACAATTAACTTTTCACTTGCAGCAGCATAACAGCATATGGGAAGCCCCATACACACAGGTAATATATAAGAATCAAAAATTCGATAAAAATAACAGGCACACATGATGTATTGTTTAAGAAGAAACTGCAGATGCTGGAAAATCAAAGGTAGACAAAAATGCTGGAGAAACTCAGTGGGTGCAACAGCATCTATGGAGTGAAGGAAATAGGCAACGTTTCGGGCTGAAACCCGAAGGAAATAGGCAAAGTTTCGGGCTGAAACCTGAAGGAAATAGGCAACGTTTCGGGCTGAAACGTTGCCTATTTCCTTCACTCCATAGATGCTGCTGCACACGCTGAGTTTCTCCAGCATTTTTGTCTAAGTTTTGTCTTCGGTTTCGGCCCGAAACGTTGCCTATTTCCTTCGCTCCATAGATGCTGCTGCACCCGCTGAGTTTCTCCAACGCTTTTGTCTACTACACATGATGTATTCAAGAGAAAGTTAGATTTAGCTCTTCGGGCTAACAGAATCAAGGGATATGGGGAGAAAGCAGAAATGGGGCACTGATTCTGGGATGATCAGCCATGATCATATTGAATGGCGGTGCTAGCTCAAATGGACGGACGGCCTACTCCTGCACCTATTTTCTATGTTTCTAATACTTATGCATATCAACAAAGTTCTTAGTGTAACCGAAGACAGTCCATAGTTGAGGTTAGTGTTGTGAAGTGTTCAATAGCGTGATTGATGGCTGTTGGGAAGAAGCTGTTCTTGAACCTGGAGCTCGTGGTTTTCAGACTCTTGTACCTTCTTCCCACTGGTAGGAGTGAGATGTCAACGTGGCCAGATTAGGATGATAACGGTGGAGATAATGAGGCAAGAAGTCAGAGTAATAAGAAGTAATAATGTCAGGAAAATTGGTGTGGGTCTTTGATGATGCTGGCTGCCATCCTGAGGCAGTGCCTCATGTTAATCCCTTCGGTGGTGGGGAGGTCAGTACCCGTGATGGTCCGGGCAATGTCTACCCCTCTCTGTAATCTCCATCATTCATCGTGATAATCGGGGAGCAGCGTTAATTGGAGAGGGCGACGGTTGTGATGGGGAATGGGATGTACGTGATTGATCTGGAGGTCCACATCCTTTGAATGTGGGATTGAGTGGGACACTTCTCTCCACAGCTCCACTAGGAGTACATAGAAGGAAATTGCCTTGCTAATTGTGGCCGGCGCAGGCTGTGAGAACCCATTGCATTCTCCACACAGAAGAAAGCCAGGTCTGCTCACGGCCAAGTGTCTATTCTTGGCATCTGTGACACTGGCCAATTTTGTGACCTTTATCAATCTGGCCCACAGTACATTTATGGCTCACAACAAACATGCGCTGCCATTCTGAAGGTTAACAGCCGAGGACAGGTGTTGTACGCCCAAATTTCCAAGATGCAGTAACTCACAGCCTTGCTAAGTCAACGTACCGTTCAACAATTTGTAAAAAAAAAAGCGTTTCTAGAATATTTTACTTTTATTTCTTATTTTGACAATTATCCGCAATTATTCTTGGTCTTTTTTAGCTAAGGTTCTGCTTCTCCCATTTATGTTGCCCACTCTTTAACTTCTTGTAATGTTACATCCATTATTACTGTCCGCTTTCTCCCTAATCTATATATGTAGGAAGGAACTGCAGATGCTGGGTTTTACACCAAAGATAGACAGAATAAGTTGGAGTAACTCAGCCGCCCAGGCAGCATCTCTGGAGAGAAGGAATGGGTGACATTTCGGGTCGAGACTCTTCTTCAAACTGGGAGTCGGGGGAAAGGGAACCTAGAGGTGTGAAAAGGTACAGAACAAAGCAGACAGCACCAATGGCCAAGGAGCCCACAATGGTCCATTGTTGGCTGAAGAGGAGATGCAAATAGACAATAAGTGCAGGAGTAGGCCATTCGGCCCTTCGAGCCAGCACCGCCATTCAATGTGATCATGGCTGATCATCCCCAATCAGTACCCCGTTCCCGCCATCTCCCCATATCCCCTGACTCCGCTATTTTTAAGAGCCCTATCTAGCTCTCTCTTGAAAGCATCCAGAGAACCTGCCTCCACCGCCCTCTGAGGCAGAGAATTTCACATCTCATCACTCTCTGTGAGAAAAAGTGTTTCCTCGTCTCCGTGAAGGAAAAAGGACAATGAAACTAGTAAGATGACTAGGGTGGGGGAGGGGCGGAGAGAGAGGGGATGCAAGGGTTACTTGAAATTAGAGAAATCAATATTCATACCTCTGGGTTGTAAGCTCGGGCAGCTAAGGCATTCAAGTAAGGCACTGCTTTTTTTTGTGACAATTGTGAAATATTGGCATCTCTAAGAAGTTAAAAAGTAGATTGATGTACAGTAGCCAAAACCTTCACGTGAACAGTTACATACTGGCACCATATTGTGCAGAGAAAAAACACTGAGTTAATGTCTGTAGAATGGTGTTGACCCGAAACATCACCCATTCCTTCTCTCCACAGATGCTGCCTGTCCCACTGAGTTACTCCAGCCTTTTGTGTCTATCTCCAGTGATGCTGCCTGGCCCGCTGAGTTACTCCAGCATCTGCAGTCCCTTGTGTCTCTATCTGAGTTAGGTTCACCTGGTACTGTAATCATCCCATGGGTTTGGTTCACATGCTTGATCAATGATGTTTTATCATTAATGTTTTAAACTCGCAGATTAGGTCGCCCAAGTGGGACAGCCCCTTAACTGTAACAAAGTACAGTGTCACATCTTACACCTTGTACTGAAACAAGCATGGACAGAGGTCATTTGGCCCATCAAAACCATGCTAGCCCCCAATGGAACAAACCCACTAGCCCTATTCCTCTGCTTTCCCTCTGCATGTAACCTGTTCTCTCATCTGAGCTTCAGTCCCCGACTCTCAGTCTGAAGAAGGGTTCCGACCCGAAACGTCACCTATTCATTTTCTCCAGAGATGCTGCCTGTCCCGCTGAGTTACTCCAGCTTTTTGTCTCTGTCTGCAATAAATACTTTCTTGGACCTTATGGTTTAATTTAAATGCACGCTCAAAGAAATCTAAAACACAACTCTGTCCAAGCATGCGGTTGTATATAAAAAATTCCTTATGGGGTTAAAAATAGTCTCTCTCTAGACAAATACTTTTTGCATTAACTCTTTAAATTTTGGGGACCCACAGTTAAGTTCTGGTTGTCCCCTCTCATTAGACACAATCCACAGACAAAGTGCAATGCCCGCAATGGGGTAGAAATGAGTAGGAAGGAACAGCAGATGCTGGTTTCAACCGAAGATAGACACAGAATGCTGGGGTAACTCAGCGGGACCGGCAGCATCTCTGGAGAGAAGGAAACGTCACCCATTCCTTCTCTCCAACATTTTGTCTCTATCTTCAGTGTAAACCAGCATCTGCAGTTCCTTCCTAAACATTTCCACTCTGGTTTATGACTCGTAGCACACGAGAGCGCAACGGGATTGGAGTGGTACAGGAACTGTATCATCGTTGAAATTACTTTGCTATTATTTTACTGTAATATATACTATATGAGTAACACACTTTCACACAAGACAGCGCCCATGACTTCTCCTTTTATGTTTAATCAAATAAATGCTAAAACAAGGCAACTGTGAGGATGATTTTGATTTTATTCCAGAAGTGTAACACAGACTTTTTCTAGTCAAAGTCAAAATCATTTCCTTGGCTCCTATAACTTGTCAGAGGTTATGGGGAGAAGACGGGAGAATGGGGTTAGGACGGAGAGATAGATTCAAGATACAAGAGAGTTTATTGTCATGTGTCCCAGATAGGACAATGAAATTCTTGCTTTGCTTCAGCACATTGAATATAGAAGGCATGAATACAGAACAGATCAGTGTGTCCATATACCATTGTATAAATATATACACACATGAATAAATAAACTGATAAAGTGCAAATAAACTGATAATGGGCTATTAATGTTCAGAGTTTTGTTTGAGTTGAGTTCAATATCCTGATGGCTGGAGATCAGCCATGATCGAATGGCAGAGTAGACGTGATGGGCCGAATGGCCTTATTTTGCTCCTATCACTTATGAAATTATGAACTATATTATATACGAATAGCAAATTATTTGGTCATAAGTGCGTGATGAACATGTATGTGTTAAAAAAAAGTACATTCATTCTAAACACATCATTTTTAATTAAAAATTATGAAGTTTTGTAAACAATCGCTTGTTATTAAATTGACTGACCTCTGAATATTCTACGAGACTTCCCTTTCTCCACGGCACCGTTCCTTTAAGGATAAACTGGACGACGTGGGAATTTTTGAAGGTTTCGCCCACGAAGTGGACAGCCTTACCGACGGCCGACACGGTTTTCTCGATGCCGTCTAACTTCTCCTTTTGTTTGGCTGCGCCTTCGTGCACTGACATGACCAGCCTGAGCAGCTCGGTGAACAGAGGTTTCATCTCCGGGTGTCCAGGGCAGGGGGTCGGTGGCAGGGGGTCGGTGGTACCTCTCCTCTCTCCCACCTCTTCACGACCTCCTTTCAGCACAATATTCTTTTCCAAGTCACACATTCCCTCAGACATGAGCTCCAGCTTCTTGAGCACCTGCCCTTGGAAGTTCACTATTTGATCTATCTTCTCGTTCAGTAGATTCAGTTTGCCATCCATGGTGCTCAGGTTATTGGCCACGGTGCCTTGATGCGGACCAAATGGTTTCTTTGCTTGTACAATGGACTCGCTTTTACTCTGAGCCTCCACGTTCCCTCCTTCGTACATTCTGGCCAAGCAAGTGGCCAGGGAGACCCGTGCACTCATATTGTCGGGGAATAAATCAGAGACAAAAAGATCTTTTCAAAACACGCCTCGTGACATTGCCCCCGCCCTTCAGTAATCTCCAAAAACAAAACCACCACCACAAGCAAACGCAAGTGTGTTTCTCTCGTTTAATCCCCAGCTCAGTTATATTGCCAGAGACAAACAATAAATCAGCTTTAACATTGTCAGTCTCCTTCAGCTGAGAACTCTGTTGTCTCCGTCACCCCGCGCAGATTCTTAAATAACCTTGCCTGCTTTGTGCAATCCAAATTCTTCGTTGCCATCTGATGTCACAGAAATGTTCCTGAGCCATCAGCATATTTTTTTTTCCTCTGGGCAACCTGTTGATGGACATGTCATCTGCAAAAAGTGACAAATCGCCACGGCTTACATTTATTAAAGACTAAAGTCCTACACGTGTAAACAGGGCCGGCCTTAGAGGGTGCGGGGCCCAATTGGGAACAATTTTGGTGAACCCCAGATTCCCAGCCAAGGTCTGTCAGCCCAGTTATTTAGTATATATTATGAAATTGTACACTAGGAGCTATGGATTCTACACTGTGTGAATCTCTCCTGCTCCCTCCCGTTTGACTGTCAGTAGATCCGCTGGCTTCCAACCTTTACCGTAACTGCTAATTATGTGATTGGACACAATGCCCTTGGAGACAGCGGCTGATTGGACGGGAGGAGACCTATTTGTTGATGGACGGGAATTTTAAGGCAAGCTGGTTGGTGATTGGATGCAACCCCCTTAGAGACAGCGTTTGATTGGCCGCCAAATAGAATTATCGTATAGGAAAACAAAAATCGCTGGTCGGTGCGAACTCAGTGGACTATCCGGTTGTATCTCCAAACTAAACAGTATAACATGCAGGTACATTCATTTACAATTAAATTCAGTGATTATTTCACATGATTTCTCACTGTGTAAAGCTCAATATCTGACCAATTTCTGTTTAACACGTTTGGTCTGCCGTGAGCATTTTTCTCTCCCAAAACAGTTCATATCTAGCAAACTATAAGATCCCCCCTCAATCTTCTAAATTTTATCGAGTACAAGCCGAGTCTATCCAGTCTTTCTTCAGGTTAAATGTGTATGAAGGAACTGCAAATGCTGGCTTAAACCAAAGATAGACACAAAAGACTGGAGAAACTCAGCGGGTCAGACAGCATCTCTGGAGAGAAGGAATAGGCTCTGAAGATGGGTCTCGACCTGAAACATCGCCTCTTCTTTTTCTTCACAGATACTGCCTAACCAGTTAAGTTATAGCCCTGTCCCACAGTACGAGTTCATTCCAAGAGCTCTCCCGAGTTTAAAAAAAAATCAAACTCGTGGTAAGCACGGAGAATGAACGTAGCGGGTACGTCGGAGCTCGGGGACGTCTCTTAGCGCTAACGGCAGGTACTCGGGAAGATTCGCTAATGGCAGGTAAGCACGGGAAGACTCATGAAAATGTTTCAACATGATGAAAAATATCCACGAGAGCCCCAAGTACCGACGAGTGGCCATTACCGTAAATCTCCGAGTTCGAATCAGGGCAAACTCGGGATAACTCTTGGAATGAACTCGTACAGTGGGACAGGGCTTTTACTCCAGTTTTTTGTGTCTATCTCTGGTTTGTAGGTTAATTGGCATTCGGTAAATTGTCCCCTAGTGTGTAAGGGGTGGATGTGAAAATGAGATAACATGGAACTAGTGTGAACGGGGTGATCTATGGTCGGCGTGGGACTCGCTGGGACGAAAGGCTCTGCCATGTGAGACATTACTCTGGTGTAATACGACAGGTATTGTTGTGCGGTGCGCGTCTTTTAATGGGAAATCAACTCAGTAGTTTCCAAAGCAGGCGTTAGTGATGTCAAAGAATTTCACACCTAGCTGCTGCAAGGCAAGGCAAGCAGGCAGGTTTATTCAAAATGGGCTATTTGATAAATGCGATCTTTTAATTACTCATGCACCAGAGGTCAACATTCTTATCTTGCTGCAGAAATGCCGGGGGGAGAGGGGGGGGAATGTAGAATCCCAACCATTTGCATTGACGTTACTTTTGCATTCCTGCCCGACAGATCTGAATGTTATCACCAGAAGCAAATCCCTTGAAAGGTCCCAGGCATTCATTAGCAACCCATCAGATTTCACACTCCTGTACAGGCGACCCACTGAGTCCCTCTGATATTTTTACACAGAAATCATTACTATTATGCTTTAAAACCGTTAACTTAACATGATGAAATGTCAGTGCACCAGCTTTAGGCTTTAGAGCGCGGATACAGGCCCTTTGGCCCACTGAATCCGCGCCGACCAGCGATCCCCCCTCCCCCCGCACACTAGCACCATCCTACACACTAGGGACAACATACAATTTTTACCGAAGCCAGTAAGCCCAGAAACATTAGGATGTTTAAGGAAATCAGAGAATCCGGAGAAAATCCACACACACACAGGGTGAACATGCAAACTCTGCGCAGACAGCACCTGTAGTCAGGATCGAACCCGGGTCTCTGGTGCTTCTTAAACTATCGCAGTGTCATTCACCCTTGAGACTTTATCACAACATTTCATTCACCCTCGACTAACTTTTCGTATGTTTTTTGGTAATTTTCATCTTCTGTATCAGTTTATATATCATTTATTTTGTCACGTGAGCAAAAAAACATAAATTAACTAATTCACCCCAAAATAATTTCATTCACCCTTGGGTGAACCATTCACCAGTTTAAGATGCACTGCCAAGGCAGCAACTCTACCGCTGGGCCACACAAAACAGAAAACATTCAGTGTTCAAGAAGGAATTGCAGATGCTGGACTTGACTGTTTTCAAGAATCAAGATTCAAGAGAGTTTATTGTCATGTGTCCCTGATAGGACAATGAAATTCTTGCTTTGCTTCAGCACAACAGAACATAGTAGGCATTGACTACAGAACAGATCAGTGTGTCCATATACCATTATATAAATATATACACACATTAATAAATAAACGGATAAAGATTTGATAAAGAAACTGATTAAAAAAACAAAGCTGTTGTTCTACTCTGACTGTATGTGTACAACAGAGGCTGTGGAAGGAATCAAATTAACGACTAATTCTGTTTTCAACTAATGTGTTTTCATAAAAGAGTAGTCAAAACTCCACATTTCTAACTAATTTCTGGAGGGAAACTGGATTGCACATCTTCAACTTAACTTTACAACTTAACCTAAATCTAACTATTGGGGACACAACAAACTGTAGATGCTGCTTTACAAGAAAAGACACAAAGTGCTGGAGTAACTCAGCCAGTCAGGCAGCATCTCTGGAGAATATGGATAGGTGACGTTTCGGGTCGGGATCCTTCTTCAGACTCCAGCAGTCTGTGAAACGTCACCTATCCATGTTCTCCACAGATGCTGCCTGACCCGCTGAGTTACTCCAGCACTCTGTGAAACATCACCTATCCATGTTCTCCACAGATGCTGCCTGACCCGCTGAGTTACTCCTACACTCTGTGTCTAAATCTAACTATTGTTCACTACATTGCACCCACGTTTCGGAATGCTCTGAAGATGGATTAATTTAAACCAATCCACCCTTGAAGAAAATGATTGGTTCAGGTACAACGTCTATGTACAACATGGAAAAGTACTCCGACACACAAAGTCCGTGCTGAACATGTTGCCAAGTTCAACTAATCTCATCTGTCTGCACATGATCTATATCCCTCCGTTCCTCGCATATCCATGTGTTTCCTTTGATCGGATGAGCTAACCTGCGTGTCAATGCACTTCTCCTCGGCCCCACATCCATATCCATGCACCTCGCCTGGTTTTACACTCCGCTGAAGTCAACAAAGATAATATTCAATAACATGTTGTGGGAAGGAACTGCAAACGCTGGCTTTAACCAAAGATAGACGCAAAATGCTGGAGTAACTCAGTGGGTCAGGCAGCATCTCTGGCGAACATGTATAAATGACATAAATATAGTAAGTAAATTTTTATTTATATAGCACGTTTAAATCAACTCAAGTTGAAACCAGTGGTTTACATAGAAAAAAATAATTAGGTTTCGTACATCCATAGAAAATTTTTTTAAAAGAAAAAATGACACAACACATTATAGAATTCAACATGAACGCCCCCCCCCCCCCCCCCCCCCCCCCCCCCCCCCCCAGCAGAATCAACATTTTCCACTGTGGGGAAAGGCACCAGAAAGTTCAATCCTCTTCCTCTGTGATCACCCGAGGTCGGGGCCTTGAGTTTAACTTGATTAAATATAATCAAGTTAAACTCAAGTACAATAGGTAGAACCAAGGGGATAGTTCTCAGCATTGTAGCGCACCAGTTCCACAGACAAAGTGTAACGTCTACAATGGGGTAGAGGTGTGTAGGAAGGAACTGCAGATGCTGGTTTAAACCGAAGATAGACACAAAATGCTGGAGTAACTCAGCGGGACAGGCAGCATCTCTGGATAGAAGGAACGGCTTACGTTTTGGGTTGAGACCCTTCATCAGACTGATTCTCGACCAGAAACGTCACCCATTCCTTCTCTCCAGAGATGCTGCCTGACCTGCTATGTTACTCCAGCATTTTGTGTCTATCTTGTTCAATAATATGTCGATCTGATGGTCTAGCCAATACCACCGTTTTCCCTCTTACTTAGTTGAAGGAAATTAACTCCTGGGGAACAGTTCCTGCCAATATAGTGGATGATGTGCAGAGTGCTAGAGTAACACAGCAGGTCAGGCAGCACCTGCAGACGGAATGGACAGTTGATATTTTGGGTGGAGACCCTTAGTCAGACCTTTTGCTCAAGATTCCAGCATTTATAGACAATAGGTGCAGGTGTAGGCCATTCGGCCCTTCGAGCCAGCACCGCCATTCAATGTGATCAAGGCTGATCATTCCCAATCAGTGCCCCGTTCCTGCCTACTCCCCATATCCCCCGACTCCGCTATTTTTAAGAGCCCTATCTAGCTCTCTCTTGAAAGCATCCAGAGAACCTGCCTCCACCGCCCTCTGAGGCAGAGAATTCCACAGACTCACCACTCTCTGTGAGAAAAAGTGTTTCCTCGTCTCCATTCTAAATGGCTTACTCCTTATTCTTAAACCAAATTAGGTGGAAGTTGCTGCCTCACAGCGCCAGAGACCCGGGTTCAATCCTGACCACGGCATTTGTATGTTCTCCCTGTGCCCGCTTGGGTTTTCTACGGGTGCTGCGGTTTCTTCCCACACTCCCATGACATACAGGTTTGTAGGTTAATTGGCTTCAGTAAGAATGTAAATTGCCCCTGGTGTGTGTAGGATAGTGTTAGTGTGCGGGGATCGCAGGTCGGCGTGGACTCGGTGGGCTAAAGGACCTGTTTCCACGCTGTATTCTAAATATGCAAAACAAATTCTGCACTTTCTTGTGTCTCCATTGTGTATGGTGCTGGGAGGTAACATTTCAATTCCTCATATTTGTTTTACATGCTATCCAATCAGATCAGAAAATACTGCACATAAATGCAATCCAGTCAAACTCCAGTACAATGGGTAGAGCAAAGGGCAAGATACAGAGTGCAGAATATAGTTCTCAGCATTGTAGCACGTCAGTTCTGGAGACAAAGTCCAATGTCCCCAATGGGGTAGAGGTGAATCAGACAGTACCCTAGCTTATGGAAGGACCGTTCAGAAGCCTGATAACAGAGGGGAAGAAGCTGTTCCTGAATTCTGTTGACATTAAGATAGACACACAGGGCGATTAAAGTGATCTAATCTGAACAGAATGTGTAGGAAGGAACTGCAGATGCTTGTTTACACTGAAGATAGACACAAAGTGTCATGGAGTGACAGAGTCATAGAGTGATACAGTGTGGAAACAGGCCCTTTGGCCCAACTCGCCCACACCAGCCAACAATGTTCAAGAAGGAACTGCAGATGCTGGAAAATCGAAGGTAGACAAAATTGCTGGAGAAACTCAGCGTGTGCGGCAGCATATATGGAGCAAAGGAAATAGGCAACGTCTCGGCCCGAAACGTTGCCTATTTCCTTCGCTCCATAGATGCTGCCGCACACGCTGAGTTTCTCCAGCAATTTTGTCTAGCAGCCAACAATGTCTCATCTACCCTAGTCCCACTTGTCTGTGCTTGGTCTATAACCCTCCAAACCTGTCCTATCAACTGAAACTGAATAAACTGAATAAGGGGGGTGGGGTGTCAAATGGGATAGTCGAGGATGGAGTTAAAGGGAAAGGGTTTCTTAAATGTGTGAGCGTAGAGACAGAGGGGTGTAAAATGAGGGTAGAAGCAATAGGTAGCAAGGTAAAAAGTAAAAGTGGCAGGCAGACAAATCCAGGGCAAAAATCAAAAAGGGCCACTTTTCACCATAATTGTATAAGGGGTAAGAGCGTTGTAAAAACAAGCCTGAAGGCTTTGTGTCTCAATGCAAGGAGCATTCGTAATAAGGTGGATGAGTTGAATGTGCAGATAGCTATTAATGACTGATATAGTTGGGATCACGGAGACATGGCTCCAGGGTGACCAAGGCTGGGAGCTGAACATCCAGGGATATTCAATATTCAGGAGGGATAGACAGAAAGGAAAAGGAGGCGGGGTAGCGTTGCTGGTCAGAGAGGAGATTAACGCAATAGAAAGGAAGGACATTAGCTTGGAGGATGTGGAATCGATATGGGTAGAGCTGCGAAACACTAAGGGGCAGAAAACGCTAGTGGGAGTTGTGTACAGGCCACCTAACAGTAGTAGTGGAGTTGGGGATGGCATCAAACAGGAAATTAGAAATGCGTGCAACAAAGGTAAAACTGTTATAATGGGTGACTTCAATCTACATATAGATTGGGTGAATCAAATTGGCAAGGGTGCTGAGGAAGAGGATTTCTTGGAATGTATGCGGGATAGTTTTCTAAACCAACATGTAGAGGAACCAACGGGAGAGCAGGCTATTCTAGACTGGGTATTGAGTAATGAGGAAGGGTTAGTTAGCAGTCTTGTTGTGTGTGGCCCCTTGGGCAAGAGTGACCATAATATGGTTGAGTTCTTCATTAGGATGGAGAGTGACATTGTTAATTCAGAAACAAGGGTCCTGAACTTAAAGAAAGGTAACTTTGAGGGTATGAGACGTGAATTGGCCAAGATAGACTGGCAATTGATTCTTAATGGGTTGACGGTGGATATGCAATGGAAGGCATTTAAAGACTGCATGGATGAACTACAACAATTGTTCATCCCAGTTTGGCAAAAGAATAAATCAGGGAAGGTAGAGCATCCGTGGATAACAAGGGGAATCAGGAATAGTATCAAAACAAAAGATGAAGCATACAAATTAGCCAGAAAAAGCAGCCTACCAGAGGACTGGGAGAAATTCAGAGTCCAGCAGAGGAGGACAAAGGGCTTAATTAGGAAAGGGAAAATAGATTATGAAAGAAAACTGGCAGGGAACATAAAAACTGACTGCAAACGTTTTTATAGATATGTGAAGAGAAAAAGGTTAGTTAAAACAAATGTAGGTCCCTTGCAGTCAGAAATAGGTGAATTGATCATGGGGAACAAGGACATGGCAGACCAATTGAATAACTACTTTGGTTCTGTCTTCACTAAGGAAGACATAAATAATCTGCCGGAAATAGCAGGGGACCGGGGGTCAAATGAGATGGAGGAATTGAGTGAAATCCAGGTTAGCCGGGAAGTGGTGTTAGGTAAATTGAATGGATTAAAGGCCGATAAATCCCCAGGGCCAGATAGGTTGCATCCCAGAGTACTTAAGGAAGTAGCCCCAGAAATAGTGGATGCATTAGTGATAATTTTTCAAAACTCTTTAGATTCTGGAGTAGTTCCTGAGGATTGGCGGGTAGCAAATGTAACCCCACTTTTTAAAAAGGGAGGGAGAGAGAAAATGGGGAATTACAGACCAGTTAGTCTAACATCGGTGGTGGGGAAACTGCTAGAGTCAGTTATTAAAGATGGGATAGCAGCACATTTGGAAAGTGGTGAAATCATTGGACAAAGTCAGCATGGATTTACAAAAGGTAAATCATGTCTGACGAATCTTATAGAATTTTTCGAGGATGTAACTAGTAGAGTGGATATGGGAGAACCAGTGGATGTGTTATATCTGGACTTTCAGAAGGCTTTCGACAAGGTCCCACATAAGAGATTAGTATACAAACCTAAAGCACACGGTATTGGGGGTTCAGTATTGATGTGGATAGAGAACTGGCTGGCAGACAGGAAACAAAGAGTAGGAGTAAACGGGTCCTTTTCACAATGGCAGGCAGTGACTAGTGGGGTACCGCAAGGCTCAGTGCTGGGACCTAGCTATTTACAATATATATTAATGATTTGGACGAGGGAATTGAATGCAACATCTCCAAGTTTGCAGATGACACAAAGCTGGGGAACAGTGTTAGCTGTGAGGAGGATGCTAGGAGGCTGCAAGGTGACTTGGATAGGCTGGGTGAGTGGGCAAATGCATGGCAGATGCAGTATAATGTGGATAAATGTGAGGTTATCCACTTTGGTGGCAAAAACAGGAAAGTAGACTATTATCTGAATGGTGGCCGATTAGGAAAGGGGGAGATGCAACGAGACCTGGGTGTCATGGTACACCAGTCATTGAAAGTAGGCATGCAGGTGCAGCAGGCAGTGAAGAAAGCGAATGGTATGTTAGCATTCATAGCAAAAGGATTTGAGTATAGGAGCAGGGAGGTTCTACTGCAGTTGTACAGGGTCTTGGTGAGACCACGCCTGGAGTATTACGTACAGTTTTGGTCTCCTAATCTGAGGAAAGACATTCTTGCCATAGAGGGAGTACAGAGAAGGTTCACCAGACTGATTCCTGGGATGTCAGGACTTTCAAATGAAGAAAGACTGTTATAGACTCAGCTTGTACTCACTAGAATTTAGAAGATTGAGGGGGGATCTTATAGAAACCTACAAAATTCTTAAGGGGTTGGACAGGCTAG
This sequence comes from Amblyraja radiata, assembly GCF_010909765.2. Classification (NCBI taxonomy): domain Eukaryota; kingdom Metazoa; phylum Chordata; class Chondrichthyes; order Rajiformes; family Rajidae; genus Amblyraja; species Amblyraja radiata. The sequence goes on along the minus strand of NC_045972.1, from coordinate 47,602,625 downwards.
ATGCAGGAAGATTGTTCCCGATGTTGGGGAAGTCCAGAACAAGGGGTCACAGTTTAAGGATAAGGGGGAAATCTTTTAGGACCGAGATGAGGAAAACATTTTTCACACAGAGAGTGGTGAATCTCTGGAATTCTCTGCCACAGAAGGTAGTTGAGGCCAGTTCATTGGCTATATTTAAGAGGGAGTTAGATGTGGCCCTTGTGGCTAAAGGGATCAGGGGGTATGGAGAGAAGGCAGGTACAGGATACTGAGTTGGATGATCAGCCATGATCATATTGAATGGCGGTGCAGGCTCGAAGGGCCGAATGGCCTACTCCTGCACCTATTTTCTATGTTTCTATCAATGTACCTGTCCAACTGTTTCTTAAGTGATACAGTCTGGAAACTGACCGACATGTCCCACTACACTTGTCCCACCTGCCAGCATTTGGTCCATATCCCTCCAAACCTGGCCTATCCATGCACCTGTCTAATGCTTCTTAAATGATGGGATAGTCCCAGCCTCAACTACCTCCTCTGGGAGCTTGTTCCATTCACCCACCACCCTTTGTGTGAAAAAGCTGAAGTAACTCAGCAGGACAGGCAGCATCTCTGGAGAAAAAGGATGGGTGACATTTCGGGTCAGAACCAGACTGATAGTAAGTGGGTGGAGACCATCCATTCTTTCTCTCCAGAGATGCTGCCTGAACCCACTGAGTTGCTCCAGCATTTTGTGTCTATCATCAGTGTAAACCGGCATCTGCAGTTCCTTCCCTACACATTCTGTTTAGATCCGCTGCTCTAGATGTCAGCTGATCTAGACAGTGGGCTTGGCGATCGCTTCGCCCAACACCTCCGCTCAGTCCGCATTAACCAACCTGATCTCCCTGTGGCTCAGCACTTCAACTCCCCCTCCCATTCCGAATCAGACCTCTCTGTCCTGGGCCTCCTCCATTGCCACAGTGAGTCCCACCGGAAACTGGAGGAGCAGCACCTCGTATTCCGCTTGGGCAGTCTGCATCCTGGTGACCTGAACATTGAATTCTCCAATTTCCGGTAGCCCTTGCTGTCTCCTCCCCTTCTCAGCTCTCCCTCAGCCCTCTGGCTCCTCTTCATCCTTTCTTCTCCCCCCCCCCCCCCCCTCCACCCTGCATCAGTCTGAAGAAGGGTTTCGGCCAGAAACGTCGCCTATTTCCTTTGCTCCATAGATGCTGCCTCACCCGCTGAGTTTCTCCAGCAATTTTGTCTACCTTCTGATTAGATTAGATCACTTTAATAGCCCTTTGTGTCTATCTTAAAGTGAACAGTGTTCATGAACAGTTTCTTCCCTTCTGTTATCACATCAGGCTCCGAAAATTTAATTTATGAGTCTGAAGAAGGGTCTCGACCCGAAACATCACCCATTCCTTCTCTCCAGGGATGCTGCCTGCCCCGCTGAGTTACTCCAGCATTTTGTGCCTATCTTCGATTTAAACCAGCGTCTGCAGTTCCTTCCAACACGTTAATTTCCGAAAGGTCTGGTTTTCAGCAGTGCTACATATTTTCTAACAGATTACAAAGGAAAACATTGGCATAAATTTGCACCAGTAGGAAGCAGATTGAGGTAATCTTGTGGGTGTCCAGAGGTGATCAAGTGCCTGCTCTGCACAAAACTTTTACTTTCCCCAAAACACCAGTCGTCAATGCTTCCAACCCAGCCTTCCTGCTGGGAAGATAGTTTCAGTGAGAATATTATCGCAACATTTACAGCTTTGTGACTCAGATTAAGTTATTGAACTTTGTTTACTTTTGCCAGCCGCTAAGATTATTACAATTAAATGGAATAAAATAACTTTCATATTTTAAAAAAATGACATTTGTTGCCACGGCAGCATCCAACAAAAACAATCTGTGGGCAAACTTGCTTAATACATCACGTATCCTATTCTGCCTTCAATAATGTGCACCATCTGGCATTGAATGTACATGCACGAATCCTGAGCAGGAGAAAGCTCTCTTGAATGTAAAAACCAACAGATTTGTTTAGTTTAGTTTAGAGACACAGCATGGAAACAGGCCCTTCAGCCCACCAATCCCCCTCTGTCTATATGGAGTTTTCACGTTCTCACCGTGACCACGTGGGTTTTCTCCGGGTGCTTCAGTTTCCTCCCACACTCCAAAGACATACAGGTTTGTAGGCTAATTGGCTTGGTAACATTGTAAATTGTCCCTAGTGTGTGTAGCAAAATGTTAGTGTGCTGGGATCGCTGGTCGGGGCAGACTCGATGGGCCGAAGGGCCTGTCTCCACGCTGTACCTCTAAACTAAACTAAACTTCTGTCTTGCATTCAAACCAAACAACTAACATGTAAACTCAGAAATTTAGAAGGATGAGAGGGTATCCTATTATAAGATTATTAAGGGTTTGGACACGCTAGAGGCAGGAAACATGTTCCCGCTGTTGGGGGAGTCCAGAACCAGGGGCCATAGTTTAAGAATAAGGGGTAATCCATTTAGAACGGAGATGAGGAAACATTTTTTCACTCAGAGAGTTGTGAGTCTGTGAAATTCTCTGCCTCAGAGAGTGGTGGAGGCCAGTTCTCTGGATACTTTCAAGAGAGAGCTAGATAGGGCTCTTAAAAATAGCGGAGTCAGGGGATATGGGGAGAAGGCAGGAACGGGGTACTGATTGGGGATGATCAGCCATGATCACATTGAATGGCGGTGCTGGCTCGAAGGGCTGAATGGCCTACTCCTGCACCTATTGTCTATTGTCTGTAATATTCTGTAATATTAATTCATAAATGTCACCAATCTTCTTTGGGGATAGAAGTGCCTTTGTGCTTCTTGCCAGAGTCACATTGTCGCCTTGCTCCTGACAGCGTTCTAATCCAGTTTGAAGAAACCGTGACTTGCGCAGATGCACCGTGGCAGGAAATCAATGTCTTTCATTATCTTAATAGAATCGTTCACTTTGTAGGATATGTAACATGATCTTTTTATCACTAAAGAGGGAGCTGCAATTTCAAAATCTGCCCTGGGTCACGGTGGACATTTCTCAGATTTACCATCTCCCTTTACAGGAGACCACTCGGCCCATTCAGTTCATGCTGGCCCCCAGAGCCAAGTCATCACTACATTGCTCTGATTTAATTCTAGAAGTCATTCAGCACGGAATCAGGCCCTTTGGCCCAACTCGTCCAGGCCGACCAAGATGCCCCATCTAAACGAGTCCCATTTGCTCATGTTTGGCCCATTTCCCTCTAAACCTTCCCGATCCATGTACCTGTCCAAATTTCTTTTAACTGTTGTTGTTGTCTGAAGAAGGGTCTCTGCCCGAAATGTCACCCATTCCTTCTCCAGAGATGCTGTCTGTCCCGCTGAATTACTCCAGCATTTTGTGTCTATCTTCGGTGTAAACCAGCATCTGCAGTTCCTTCCTGCACATTTCGGCCACTTCAACTGCCTTCTCTGGCAGCTCGTTCCATACACCCACCACATCCTGTGTGAAAACGTTGCCCCTCAGGTTCCAATTAAATCTTTCTCCTCTCATCTTAAACATACGTCTTGTGTTTCTTGATTCCCCTGCCACGGGAAAAAGACTGTTCATTCACCCTATCCTCCCCGTGATAGGGTGAATGAACCTCAATGAATATATACACACCTGTATAAGATCACCACAGCCTCCTGGTTCTAAGGAATCTCTAAGGTCTAAATCTCCCATTCTTTTTGATGTTACAATCATTGCACTCTTTTACTTTGTGTGATTGCGTGTACAGTATGTACTTGGATTGCCTACAAAATGAAGCATTTCACAGTCGACACAAGGACAATGTAGATGATACAGGCAAATTTTAATGTACTGACCCACAGTGCCCTCCATAATATTTGGGACAAAGACCCATCATTTATTTATTTGCCTCTAGAGGAAATGGGGGGACAATGTATAAACACAGCTGTAATTTCTACATGGTGAAACCAAAATGTATAAAAACGGCCTTTATTAAAATCTGACAATGTGCACTTTAACCACATGTGATTTTTTTCTATTACAAATCTCAGATTGCGGAGTACAGAGGCAAATAAATAAATGATGGGTCTTTGTCCCAAACATTATGGAGGGCACTGTCCATGAAGGAACAACTGTATCACCTATCCCACATCCAACAATGGACCATTGTGGGCTCCATCTTTCCCTGATTAGCGTTGCTGGCTTTGATCAGTCTTTATGCATAACGTTCATTAATTTGGTCTCAAGTCAAGAGTCACGAGAGTTTATTGTCATGTGTCCCAGATAGGACAATGACATTCTTGCTTGCTGCAGCACAACAGAATATTGTAGACATAAATACAGATCAGATCAGTGTGTCCATATACCATAGAATATATATATATATACACAGCAGTAAACAGATAAAGTGCAATAGGTTGTTATAGTTCATAGTTTGTTTGAAGTTGTATTCAATAGCCTGATGTCTGTGGGGAAGTAGCTATTCCTGAACCTGGATGTTGCAGATTTCAGGCTCCTGTACCTTCTACCTGAAGGCAGCGGGGAGATGAGTGTGTGGCCAGGATGGTGTGGGTCCTTGATGATGCTGCCAGCCTTTTTGAGGCAGCGACTGCGATAGATCCCCTCGATGGTGGGGAGATCAGAGCCGATGATGGACTGGGCAGCGTTTACCACTTTTTGTACCCTTTAACATACTCTCAGTTCCCTCTCCCCTGACTCTCAGCCTGAAGAAGGGTCTCGACCCAAAATACGTTTTTATGAAGACCCCTTTAAGTGTGTTTAATTGGGGACTGGACTTTCTGTAGCTAAACGCGTATCATAGAGTCATAGAGTGATACAGTGTGGAAACAGGCCCTGCGGCCAACAATGTCCCAGCTACACTAGTCCCACCTGCCTACATTTGGTCCATATCCCTCCAAATCTGTCCGATCCATGTACCCGTCTAACTGTTTCTTAAACGTTGGGATAGTCCCAGTCTCAACTACCTCCTCTGGCAGCTCGTTCCATACACCCACCACCCTTTGCATGAAAAAGCTACCCCTCAGATTCCTATTAAATCTTTTCCCCCTTCACCTTAGAGTGATGCAGTGTGGAAACAGGCCCTTCGGCCCTCTGGTCCTCGATTCCCCCACTCTGGGCAAGCATGATGCTCTGTCCACATTGGACACTTGCCACAGGATGAACAATTGATGTCCTATTTGATTGGGTCAGCACTGCAGATGGATGAATGTCACATCCCACCCAACCCATATGCCTCTGACAAGCTAGAACGACACCCAGCCTAATATGGCACCCAACATTAGCCATGATCATATTGAATGACAGTGCTGGCTCGTAGGGCCGAATGGCCTATTCCTGCACCTATTGGCTATTGTCTATGGCACAACAACTTCTCCGTGGATTGTCACCTTGTCGTGGTGGAGAAGCTTGTGTGAAGCCTGAGATCCTGAGAGTGATGACGTCTGGAGCTATGCTCCTGGTAGGGCCACCCGTGGTGGTAAGGTCTCTGACAAAGTCTCTGACAAAGAGCCAATCCAACCAAGACATCAACGGTGGAACAGGCGGAGGACGATGGCTGACCTTAGTGGAGCGTCACAACGGCTGGGAAGGCGGATGAAGGCTGCAGCAGAAAAGGGTCTCCGATCGCATTGGACTCCATGCCACTGGATCCTGACCCAGATCTGTCAAGGACCGTGGGGTGGCTGTCTGTACACCAGTCTCCCCACGTTAAACAAAGTCACGCACAGGCGTCCTCCAACCCTGGAGACACCCATGGTCAGCCACCACCGAAGGGGGCCAGAGATAACACAACAGGCACAGCAACTGTGCCATCTTGGAACCAGAGTGACATGCCTGGCGGTCAAATAACACAGGCATGTAGCAGAATTTTTCCAGTGTCAACACTCGTTTAGGAAAATAACAACCTGTGACCCACTCACACTGCGATCACCGGTGAAAGGCTGGTGAGTGCGCTCAGTCCACAGCGTGTCAAGGTGAGGCGTGAAGCTCATCCCCGTCTACCTCACCTGAAGCAAGGTGTTGTATTCTGCCGTGACTTCATGCAGCCTGATAACAGAGTGGATGAAGCTTTTTCCTGAACCCAGAGACATTACAGATCGATACAGCAGTTTACTAAACACAAGTAACCCTTGGGGGTGGGAGATTGCAACCTTCACGTGGTCCACTCTGTATCAACGAATGCAATCAACCTGGCGTGCACAAACAGAAGATCAAACAGAACTGGTTGTCTTACAACTTTAGGCTGTGCACGCCATACGCAAGAATATTTAAGAAAGAACTGCAGACCCTGAGAAAAATCGAAGGTCGACAAAATGCTGGAGAAACTCAGCGGGTGAGGCAGCATCTATGGAGCGAAGGAATAGGTGATGTTTCGGGTCGAGACCCTTCTTCAGGCTGATGAAGGAATAGGCGACGTTTCGGGTCGAGACCCTTTCGGGTCTCGACCCAAAACGTCGCCTATTCCTTCGCTCCATAGATGCTGCCTCAGCCGCTGATGTTTCAGGTCGAGACCCTTCTACAGACTGCTTTCTGCTTTAGAACCTGTTTCAAGAGTGGGCGGTCACAGTGGCGCAGTGAGACCTGAAACGTCACCCATTCCTTCGCTCCATAGATGCTGCCTCACCCGCTGAGTTTCTCCAGCATTTTTGTACACCTAGCATGAATATTAATTTCTCTAACTTCAAGTAATCCTTGCATCCCCCTCTCTGTCCGTCCCCCGACCCCCACCCAAGTCATTCTACTATCTTCAAAGTCGTCTTGTTGAGTCTCATTGTCTGTAACTCGTTTTCACTTGGCCCACAGCTAACAATCCCTTCATCATCGTTACTTTTTTCATTCATTTGTTCTATATCCGTCTATATCTCTCGTTTCCCTTTCCCCTGACTCTCAGTCTGAAGAAGGGTCTCGACCTGAAAAGTCACCTATCCATGTTCTCCACAGATGCTGCCTGACCCGCTGAGTTACTCCAGCACTCTGTGAAACGTCACCTATCCATGTTCTCCAGAGATGCTGCCTGACCCGCTGAGTAATGCCCCTGTCCCACTTAGGAAACCTGAACGGAAACCTCTGGAGACTTTGCGCCCCGCCCAAGGTTTCCGTGCGGTTCCCGGAGGTTGCAGGTGGTTGCCGGAGGTTGCAGGTAGTGGAAGCAGGTAGGGAGACTGACAAAAACCTCCTGGAACCTCCGGGAACCGCACGGAAACCTTGGGTGGGGCGCAAAGTCTCCAGAGGTTTCCGTTCAGGTTTCCTAAGTGGGACAGGGGCATTACTCCAGCACTTTTTGTCCATCTTCGGTTTTAACTAAAGACATGGGTTGTGAGTTGTGAGAGTGCCACTGGTGAACAGTATTTTTGACATGTAGTCATTGTAGTGCAAAGGCGTGCATGATGGCCAATTTGTGCCGAGCCAGATGTCTCTAATAGCCCCATGAATGACTAGTTAATCTGCCTTGGCAACACCGCCCGAGACCAACCTTTTAGTGAGGATAACTGGAGCCATTCCCAACTTTAAAATAATACCCGAGGAATTTCCCTATCCATCAAAATGGGCAGATGGGGCATTAGATCATCTGCAAAATAGCGGCAAGCAATGTTGCAGAGACAATGCAATGCAGATAGACACAAAGTGCTGGCATAGCTCAGCGGGACAGGCAGCATTTCTGGAGCACAAGGGTGAGTGACGTTTCGGGTCGAGTCCGTTCTTCAGACCGAAAGTAGGGTGGGGGGGGGGAGAACGGGGAGAACTAGAGTTAGGAATAGGCCAGAATAAATCAGGGCCGGCCACAGATGACCAAGGAAGGGTAGAGCCCACAATGGTCCATTGTTGGCTGTGGAAGAGGTGATATCGAAGCGATACAAGGATGCGAATAGTGGAACTATTAGGACGACTAGGGTGGGGGAGGGACGGGGGGAGAGAGGGAATGCAGGGGTTCCTTGAAATTAGAGAAGTCAATGTTCATACCGCTGGGTTGTAAGCTGGGCTGTAAGCGAAATATCAGGTGCTGGTCCTCCAATTTGCATTGTTTCAGGTTGAAAGCCTTCTTCAGACATCAAAAACGTCACCTATCCATGTTCTCCACAGTTGGTCAGATGCTGCCTGACCCGCTGAGTTACTCCAGCACTCTGTGAAACGTCACCTATCCATGTTCTCCACAGATGCTGCCTGACCCGCTGAGTTACTCCAGCACTCTGTGTCGTTTTACAAGCAGCATTGTACTGACCTTAAAACACGAGGACTCAAATACAATACCTCGGGGAGTATCTGTGTTACTGGATTGTTACTGGAAGTCACGGTCGCTGACATGGACAAAAATATCTTCACAGAACTGAGATTTGGTGAAAGTTTCTAAATCCCTCTATTTCACAAGAAATCTGCCTGTATCACTAGTCCAGGGTCATCCGGTGAATGTAGGCCAATTCTATGTATAAGCAACAAGGTAATGGATCAAAATAGTCTCCACAGAGGCAATTATTAGCCAAGAGCCAAGATTACACTGCAACAATCAAAGGGCGGCACGGTGGCGCAGCGGGTAGAGCTGCTGCCTCACAACGCCAGAGACCCGGGTTTGATCCGGGCCTCAGGTAATGTTTGTGTGGAGTTTGCCCTTTCTCTCTGTGACCGCGTGCATTTTCTCCGGGTGCTCCGGTTTCCTTTCCAACGTGCTGGAGACGTGCGGGTTTGTAGGTTAATTGGCCCTCTGTAAATTGCTTCTAGTGTGTAGGGAGTGGATGAGAATGTGGGATAACATAGAACTACCTAGCGGCATAAACATTGACTTCTCCAATTTCCGGTAGCCCTTGCTGTCTCCTCCCCTCCTCAGCTCTCCCTCAGCCCTCGGTCTCCTCCTCTTCCTTTCTCTTTTCTTCTCCCCTCCCCCCCCCCCCCCACCCTACATCAGTCTGAAGAAACACAGCCCGGTCCATCGCAGGCTCCGACCTCCCCACCATCAAAGGGATCTACAGGAGTCGCTGCCTCAAAAAGGCAGCCAGCATCGTCACAGACCCACACCACCCTGGCCACGCTCTCATTTCACTCTTCCCAAAGGTACACAAAAATGCTGGAGAAACTCAGCGGGTGCAGCAACATCTATGGAGCCTATTTCCTTCGCTCCATAGATGCTGCTGCACCCGCTGAGTTTCTCCAGCACTTTTGTCTACCTAGAACTAGTGTGAACGGGTGATCGATGGTGGGCGTGGACTCGGTGGGCCGAAGGGCCCGTTTCCATGCTGTGTCTTTTATTCAAACAATTAGCACAGCAAATCTTTTTTGGAAACTTTGACTCGTCAATTTGCAATAGTAAAAGTTCAAAATGTGAACGGTGAGACTAAGGATGGTAATAACTGGAGAGTGAGCATGAAATGTGTTGTGGGATGTTCAATAATTACACTCAATTCCCCACGGCTCTGGAGCTGGGGAAGTGGGACTTGAAAGGGAAGCAAAGGGCAGGAACGGACTGCACCGTGAGAATTCACTGACACTTATTCATGTCACATATTTCATAACTATTTCTAATTCATTATTCAATAGAATGAAATTTGAGAATTTGAGAATTGGCTGATACCTAAGGAATATTTGTTTGGAGTTCCCCAATATTGTGCTTCTACATATAAACCAAACGCACTTCTATACATTAATGTGGTCCTCTTAAGTTACAGGAACAAAGCTGGAGAATAGTTAGCATGGGAGGACCAGTCTGGGGTCTGTGGGAGGACCAGTCTGGGGTCCGTGGGAGGACCAGTCTGGGGGAAGATCTGGGAATTGGGGTTGGAATCAAGTTTTAGTTTTCGAGAGACACTGCGGAAACAGGCTCTTCGGCCCACCGAGTCCATGCTGACCAGCGCTCACCCCGTACACTGATTCCGCCCTACGCACTGTGGACAATTTACACAGGGCCAATTTACCTACAAACATGCACTTCTTTGGAGTGTGGGAGGAAACCGGAGCACCCGGAGAAAACCCACGCGGTCGCAGGGAGAACGTACAAACTCCACACACACACACACACACACACACACACACAGCACCCAAGGTCAGGATTAGTATGGGTGTCAGGGGTTATGGGGAGAAAAAGGATGATAGATCAGCCATGATTGAATGGCGGAGTAGACCTGATTCTGCTCCTATCACTTATGATCTTATGATCAAACCCGGGTCTCCAGCGATGTGAAGCTGGAATGGAGTGGGGGATCTGTATTTGTAAATCGGTGAGAGAGTCTCTTGCCCAGAGTAGGTGAATTGAGGACCCGAGGACATGGGTTCAAGGTGAAGGGGAAAAGATTTAATAGGAATCTGAGGGGTAACTTTTTCACACAGAGGGTGGTGGGTGTATGGAATGAGCTGCCAGAGGAGGTAGTTGAGGCTGGGACTATCCCAACATTTAAGAAACAGTTAGACAGGTACATGGATAGGACAGGTTTGGATGGATATGGACCAAGCGCAGGCAGGTGGGACTAGTGTAGCTGGGACATGTTGGCCAGTGTGGGTACGTTGGGGCGAAGGGCCTGTTTCCACGCTCTATGACTCTAATTACTCTCAGGCAGAGCTGTGAATGCCGAGAAACAGCCCCAGAATGAAGTCGGGTCTCGAGCCGAAACATCACCCATTCCTTGCCTCCAGAGATGCTGCCTGCCCCGCTGAGTTACTGCAGCATTCCCTGCCTGTCACCAGCATGCCAGCTAGTCCACCCAACAGCACCAACACTCTCCAATCAGCTTATGGCATCAATGAAGATCAGTGTCCATTTAAAGTGCGTAAACTTCTCTACTGCAAAGACAATAAGCTCCTGTATGAATTTAAAATTAAGAGAAACAGATGTTTTCATGCTCAAATTTCATAAAGTGCTCTTTGACAATAGACAATAGACAACAGGTGCAGGAGTAGGCCATTCGGCCCTTCGAGCTAGCACCGCCATTCAATGTGATCATGGCTGATCATCCCCAATCAGTACCCCGTTCCTGCCTTCTCCCCAAAACCCCTGACTCCACCATCTTTAAGAGCCCTATCTAGCTCTCTCTTTAAAGTATCCAGAGAACCTGCCCCCACCGCCCTCTGAGGCAGAGAATTCCACAGACTTGGTTGGTTGGAGGGTACTAATGTTAATATTTAAAATCAATGGTGAGTTTCCTTAAGACCCATTTAATATTGAGTTTGGTAAACATAGAAACATAGACAATAGTTGAAGGAGTAGGCCATTCGGCACTTCGGGCCAGTATCGCCATTCAATATGACCATGGCTGATCATCCTAAACCAACACCCTGCTTTCTCCCCATATCCCTTGATTCCATTAGCCCAAAGAACTAAATCTAACTCTCTCTTGAAAATATCTCAAGATGTTTCGATCAGACCCGGGTTCGATCTAAACATACAAATCATGCCCTCCCAAGTAAATTTGTAACTTAGAGTCCTAGAGAGAGTATTAAAGGCATACAGCACATAAACAGGCCCTTCAGCCCACCAAGCCAAGATGTACCATCAAAGCTAGCCCTATTTGCCCGCATTTGGCCCATATCCCTCTACCCCTGACTGATCCATGTACCTGTCCAAGGTAGACATGAAAGGCTTGTTGAAACTCAGCCGTTGAGGCAGCATCTATGGAGAGAAGGAATAGGCGACGTTTCGGGTTGAGACCCTTCTTCAGAAGATGCTGCCTCACCCGCTGAGTTTCTCCAGCATTTTTGTCTACCTTCGATTTTTCCAGCATCTGCAGTTCCTTCTTAAACATGTACCTGTCCAAGTATCTTTTAGACATTGTGATAGTACCTGCCTTAACTACCTCCCCTGGCAGCTCGTTCCATACACCCACCACCCTCTAGGAGTGAGTTTATTGGGATTTACTGCAAGTTTCATTGACTGAAGGCAAACAAATGCTTGATTTTGTATTTTTGTTCATTCGTACTGAAGTCAAAACAGTGACATCACGTTATTGAGGATGGAAGCATGGCCCAGTGCCGCAGATAATCCTCAATCAACCCTTCACATTACAAAGCAGACGTTCTCATAATAAAACATAAAACAATAAATGTTTAACAAATCTTGCAATTATCTAAGACTACTATCTTGAACTAGTAGCGACCTCATTGGTGACCCTCAGACTATCCTTGATTGGACTTTGCTGGCTTTACCTTGCACTAAACGTTATTCCCTTATCATGTATCTGTACACTGTAAATGGCTCGATTGTAATCATGTATTGTCTTTCCGCTGACTGGTTAGCACGCAACAAAAGCTTTTCATTGTACCTCAGTAAACATAGAAACATAGAATATAGGTGCAGGAGGAGGCCATTCGGCCCTTCGAGCCAGCACCGCCATTCATTGTGATCATGGCTGATCGTCCCTGATCAATAACTCATGCCTGCCTTCTCCCCATATCCCTTGACTCCACTAGCCCCTAGAGCTCTATCTAACTCTGTCTTAAATCCATCCAGTGACTTGGCCTCCACTGCCGTCTGTGGCAGGGGAATTCCACAAATTCACGACTCCCTGGGGGAAAAAGTTTTTTCTCACCTCAGTCTTAAATGACCTCCCCTTTATTCTAAGACTGTCGCCCCTGGTTCTGGACTCGCCCAACATTGGGAACATTTTTCCTGCATCTAGCTTGTCCAGTCCTTTTATAATTTTATATGTTTCTATAAGAATCCCCCTCATCCTTCTAAACTCCAGTGAATACAAGCCTAGTCTTTTCAATCTCTCCTCATATGACAGTCCCTCCATCCCAGGGATCAATCTCATGAACCTACGCTGCACTGCCTCAATCACAAGGATGTCCTTCCTCAAATTAGGAGACCAAAACTGTACACAATACCCCAGATGTGGTCTCACCAGAGCCCTGTACAACTGCAGAAGAAACACGTGACAATAAACTAAACTGAACTAAATGATGTGAATATATCGTAAGATACCAAATTATCTTAAGCAAGCGAATTCTGTTATGCTTCCTTCTCTAAGCAAGTGTAAACTTGGAGCACCTTACCGCAAATCTCTTTATGTAGTCGGACACGTTGAACCCTCCGGTACTGAGGCGGACAGACCTGTGCAAGTGCGAGTCTTTGTACAGCACTTCCATTATTCCCCTTGTAATCATAAATCTCTGTGGAAACAAAGGGCTCGCGACAATAACGTCAGTCGCAGCGAGCGAGCTCATGATGGATGTTTGCTTGATAGGTGGTGATGTGAAGTGCCAACTATTTCTTCTTATCAGCCACTTGTTTCAGCATTTCAAATATTCCACTTCCATATCGGGGGGGGGGGGGGTTTAAAGTGAGCTGACCTGCATCTTCAGCTCTGATATTTCCTTCCTGCGAGAGTGATATCGCTCCCGAGTACTTTCGGAAGGCACATTGGGAAATGTAAACACTAGATAATATACTTAGGTTTATTTGCGACATTTCAATGATTCTCTCTCTCTCTCTCTCGCTCTCTCTCTCTCTCACTGATCAGAATGGAGAGATTAGCGTATGATTAGTGTATGATTACACAATGTTATTAAGCAGGGTCCTGCTAAGAATAGGCCCTTGCTATTTGATGGATATAATGGCAATGGAGATGTATTATAGTCGCCCCAGCTTGCTGGTAAAGAGACGAACAATCGTTTTGTTGTTTATCAAAGGGGCGGCACGGTGGCGTAGCGGTAGAGTTGCTGCCTTACAGTACTTACAGTGCCAGAGACCCAGGTTCGATCCCGACTACGGGTGCTGTCTGTACGGAGTTTGCATGTTCTCCCTGTGACCTGTGTGTGTGTGTGTGTGTCTGTCTCTCTCTGTCTGTCTGTCTGTCTGTCTGTCTGTCTGTCTGTCTGTCTGTCTGTCTGTCTGTCTGTCTGTCTGTCTTTCTCTGTGTGTGTGTGATCTTATTGAAACATATAAGATTGTTAAGGGCTTGGACACGCTAGAGGCAGGAAACATGTTCCCGATGTTGGGGGAGTCCAGAACCAGGGGCCACAGTTTAAGAATAAGGAGTAAGCCATTTAGAACGGAGATGAGGAAATGGTGAGTCTGTGGAATTCTCTGCCTCAGAGGGCGGTGGAGGCAGGTTCTCTGGATACTTTCAAGAGAGAGCTAGATAGGGCTCTTAAAAATAGAGGAGTCAGGGGATATGGGGAGGAGGCGGGAACGGGGTACTGATTGGGGATGATCAGCCATGATCACATTGAATGGTGGTGCTGGCTCGAAGGGCTGAATGGCCTACTCCTGCACCTATTGTTTATTGTCTATAGTGCCACACTCCAAAGGCGTGCAGGTTTGTAGGTTAGTTGGTTCGGTATAAATGTTTTAATAAATTGTCCCTAGTGTAGGATAGTGTTAATGTGCGGGTGATCGCTGGTTGATGCGGACTCGATGGGCCGAAGGGCCTGTTTCTGCGCAGTATCTCTGAACTAGACTAAGACAATACATGATTACAATTGTGCCATCCACAGTGTACAGATACAGGATAAGGGGAATAGCGTGTGGTGCAAGATAAAGCTGAGTAAAGTCCGATCAAAGATAGTCCGAGGGTCTCCATTATTCACTGTCACATGTACCCAGGTACAGTCAAATGCTGTTTCACATCCAACCTGGTAAATTCATACCGCGCCCCTCACCTGGGCCGTACGCATGCATCACCACCCTGGAGAGGGGGAAAGAAAGGGTGACTTGAACATTGACTTCTCTAACTTCTACATGTTCCTTGATCCACATTCCCTTTTTCCTGTTTTCACACCTTACACTTCCTTATCTATGTATCCCCCTCCCCTGACATCAGGGTCACGATCCGGAACGTCTCCCATTCCTTCTCTCCACAGATGCTGCCCGTCCCGCTGAGCTGCTCCAGCATTTTGTGTCTGTCTTTTTGTGTATTAATAATGTGTGTACAAGGGTTGTCCACGGGAATCTAAGGAGCAGGAAGATAACAAGAGGAGACATTGTGTGCCGTCTATTCATGTAGCACTCGCTCACTACAGGAGAAATGAAACAGGTGGCCCCTTGACAGAGGAAGAAGGCTGAAAATAATGGCCTGAAGAATACCATCTGAGGCCTTCCAGACTTCCGTCTGCCGAGATAATTATAGCCGCAGCAGGGCAATTAAACTCAAGAGCTGAATGGAGAACATCAAGAGTGGCCCACACAGGCCAAACCCCAGAGCAGAAGATCAGACATGAATAATTCCTGCAGTTGCAACTCCAAGCAACTTTATATATTTACATATTTTAGTTCATTGTAACCGGACAGGTAGGTATTGGCAGTAGGTCATGAGGTGGAGACTAGGTCAGACAGCACCCGTGGCCAGGATCGAACCCGGGTCTCTGGCGCTGTCCCACAGGGCAACGACAGGTCATGTGGGACAGCGCATCCGGGACGACAGATGGCACAATGGGCTAAGTGTTCGGCTGGCGACCGGAAGGTAGCCGGTTCGAATCCCACTTGGAGTGCATACTGTCGTTGTGTCCTTGGGCAAGACACTTCACCCACCTTTGCCTGTGTGTGAATGTGTGTGAGTGATTGGTGGTGGTCGGAGGGGCCGTAGGCGCAGATTGGCAGCCACGCTTCCGTCAGTCTGCCCCAGGGCAGCTGTGGCTACAGAAGTAGCTTACCACCACCGAGTGTGACTGAGGAGTGAATGAATAATGCGATGTAAAGCGCCTTGAGTATTAGAAAGGCGCTATATAAATCCCATCCATTATGTGGCCAGATTATATGAAAATAAAATGGGCAATAATTAGACAAAGGAACTGCAGATGTTGATTTACAACACAAAAAAAGGACAAAGTGCTGGAGTAACCCAGGGAGTCAGGCAGCATCTGTGGAGAACATGGATAGGTGGCGTTTCACACAGTGCTGGAGTAACCCAGGGGGTCAGGCAGCATCTGTGGAGAACATGGATAGGTGGCGTTTTGGGTCAGGATCCTTCTTCACGAACTTCTTCAAAGTCAGCATACCCGACCCAAAACGTCACCTATCCATGTTCTCCACAGATGCTGCCTGACCCGCTGAGTTACTCCAGCACTCTGTGTCTTTTTTAAGCAACACTTAATGTTGGGACACAGTGTGGAAACAGGCCCTTCGGCCCACCGATCCACGCCGGCCATCACCTGTTCACACGAGTGCCACGTTATCCCACTTTGTCATCCACTCCCTCCACACTAGGGACAATTTACGGAAGACCAATTAACCCACAACCCCGCACGTCCTTGGGATGTGGGATGAATTTGAGGAAGGACATTCTTGTTATTGAGGGAGTGCAGCGTAGGTTTACAAGGTTAATTCCCGGGATGGCAGGACTGTCATATGCTGAGAGAATGGAGCGGCTGGGCTTGTACACTGTGGAGTTTAGAAGGATGAGAGGGTATCTTATTGAAATATAAGATTGTTAAGGGTTTGGACATGCTAGAGGCAGGAAACATGTTCCCGATGTTGGGCGAGTCCAGAACCAGGGGCCACACACTGTTTAAGAATAAGGAGTAAGCCGTTTAGAACGGAGACGAGGAAACAGTTTTTCTCACAGAGAGTGGTGAGTCTGTGGAATTCTCTGCCTCAGAGGGCGGTGGAGGCGGGTTCTCTGGATGCTTTCAAGAGAGAGCTAGATAGGGCTCTTAAAGTTAGCGGAGTCAGGGGATATGGGGAGAAGGCAGGAACGGGGTACTGATTGGGGATGATCAGCCATGATCACATTGGCTCGAAGGGCTGAATGGCCTACTCCTGCACCTATTGTTTGTTGTCACAGGGAGAATGTACGAACTCTGTACAGACAGTACAGACAGATAGTCAGCATTGAACCCGGGTCTATGGCACCGTGAGGCAGCAACTCTACTGCTGCGCCACCTTGCCACCCTGTGCAAACAATATTCCCGTTATATAATGCAACCCAGGTCCATTGATCAGTCTTGTGCCTAGTCTCCTGTTCCATTGTATAGGCAATTGGTTCAGTGTGAAGTGACATCTTCTAAAGTACCAGCAGATTTATCTACATTCACACAACTTATTTATAAATGGTCCTTTCGTGCCACTTTATATTTTTACACGCTGCAGCCTTCGTGATTTACTCTGTTGGAAACGTCAGCGACGGCCTTTTGCTTTATTTTCCAACACAGCATCTTAAAATAGACAGAATGGAATATGTCCTTAAAACTTGACCTTAAATACAGTGCTTCACCACTGCACAATGTCAGTTCAAACCATCTGGTGCGTGCCCAGTGGATGATCTGAACAACATTACTGCCTTAAATCACAATGAAGGCAAACCATCGAATGATAAGTAACTGTGCAAGGATTTCAATGTGGCCCGCTTGCTGCTTTACACACAAGGTTTAGGCTCATTATTGTCACGTGTACAGAGGTAGTGAAAAGCTTTGCTTTTGCAGGCTATCCAATCAGTTCAGATAATACTACACCTACATACAAAACAAGAGGGGAAGATTTAATAGGAATCTGAGGGGTAACTTTTTCACACAAAGGGCGCTGGGTGTTCGGAATGAGCTGCCGGAGGAGGTAGTTGAGGCAGGTACCATCGCAACGTTTAAGAAACAGACAGACAGGTACAAGGATAGGACAGGTTTGGAGGGATATGGACCAAACGCAGGCAGGTGGGACATGTTGGCCGGTGTGGGCAAGTTCCTCTTTAACATGAACATTTGACGTGCGGACAAAGTGATGAACGTGGACATGTTGCCGTTTCAGCACCAGTGTTCCGCACGCCACTAGCCCCTTTTTGCAAACAATTCAAATCTAAAATATCAATTTGGAAAATAAATATTAATAGCAACAGTGATTAGAACATAGAACCGTACAGTACAGCAACAGGCCCTTCGGCCCACAGTGTGCGTGCCAAACATGATGCCAAGTTATCTGTACACTGTGGATGTTTAAGGAAGGACTGCAGATGCTGGAAAAATCGAAGGTAGACAAAAATGCTGGAGAAACTCAGCGGGCGAGGCAACATCTATGGAGTGAAGGAAATAGGCGATGTTTCGGGTCGAGACCCTTCGTCAGAGTGAATCTCTCCAGAGATGCTGTCAGTCCTGCTGATTTACTCCAGCATTTTGTGTCTATCAAAGTGAAACTGATCTCGACTGCCTGCCGAAAGGTCAGCCATTCCTTCTCTCCAGAGATGCTGCCTGTCAATAGACAATAGGTGCAGGAGTAGGCCATTTGGCCCTTCGAGCCAGCACCGCCATTCAATGTGATCATGGCTGATCATCCCCAATCAGTACCCCGTTCCTGCCTTCTCCCCATATCCCCTGACTCCATTATCTTTAAGAGCCCTATCTAGCTCTCTCTTGAAAGCATCCAGAGAACCTGCCTCTACCGCCTCTGAGGCAGAGAATTCCACAGACTCACCACTCTCTGTGAGAAAAAGTGTTTCCTCGTCTCCGTTCTAAATGGCTTGCTCCTTATTCTTAAACTGTGGCCCCTGGTTCTGGACTCCCCCAACATCCCCAATCTCCACATTTAAAAATCGTAAATTAACATAAACATAAATATTTCTTTGAAAATACAGTTTACGTTTTAACGTTCTTCCTCAGAGCGGTAAAATCTAAACTGTTTACTATATAAATATAAATTGATGCATAGTTTTAAAGTCAGAGGGACAAAGTTGTGCAGGGCAAGTGTTTTTTACACAGAGGTGGTGGGTGCCTGGAAAGCACTGCCTGGGGTGGGGGTGGAGGCAGATACGATAGTGGTGTTTAAGAGGCTTTTGGACAGGCGCATGGATATGCAGGGAATGGATCACATGCAGGCAGGTAAGAGTTGGTCTTGGCATCATACTCGGCACAGACATTGTGGGCCGAAGGGCCTGTTCCTGTGCTGTACTGTTCTATGTTCTATGAGATGATCCAGCAACATTGTACTTTGGAAAGTGGTTCCTTGCAGTTGGCAGCTTGGGATGGCTCGAAGCCAATTAAGGAACTAAGCAAATGGAAGTCATACATTTAATTTGGTGTTGCGTTCCTGTTTCATGGTAAAATCCTGACAAACTTTTCTCAGAATTAGTTCACCAGAGTCGGAGTATTCCTTTTGACTGATTTCCACAACTGAACACAAATCACCCAGCCATGTTCCACAGCATTCAGTCTTAAACGTTCAGCCTTAAAAACGGAATAGAGAGAGAGAGAGAGAGAGAGAGAGAGAGAGAGAGACAGGCGGAGATAGAGACGGGGAGAGAGAGAGAGAGAGAGAGAGAGAGAGAGAGAGAGAGAGGGAGAGAGGGAGGGAGAGAGAGGGAGGGAGAGAGGGAGGGAGAGGGAGAGAGAGAGGGCGAGAGAGAGAGAGAGGGGGAGAGAGAGGCCTTGGAAGGGGAATGTGGAAGAGAAGCATGAATATATGTACCATGCCTTATAGTCTGAAGCTTGTGTCTCTGCCGTAAAAAAATAATCAAAGATCAATTTAGAGTGTAACATGCGTTTATGAAGAAATCTTAACCCAACTCTGCTCTTTTCCCAGCCTCCTCCAAGTAAAGATGAATATGAGCCACAATGCTTTTTATTAAATCTGGTTTGCTACGGAAACTAGCCAAGAATAATGTGTAGGAAGGAACTGCAGATGCTGGTTTAAATCGAAGATAGACACAAAAAGCTGGAGTAACTCAGCGGGACAGGCAGCATCTCTGGAGAGAAGGGATGGGTGACGTTTTGGATCTAGATAAAGGGTCTCGACCAGAAACGTCACCTATCCATGTTCTCCACAGATGCTGCCTGACCCGCTGCGTTACTCCAGCACTCTGTGTATATCTCATGAATAATAGTTGGTGTTTTAAAAATGCGAAATGATAAAATGAGAAATTATTTTTTATTATTCCTCATTATACTTGTCAGAGCGGCACAGTGAATTCTGTAAAAATTGCCCCTGGCTAAGAAAATGGGATAACATCTAACAGGAGTGGACAGGTGATCGATGGGCTGAAGGGCCTGTTTCAATGCTGGATATTTCAATCGCTTTCAAAACCTTCCAGCAGCTTTTTCCATTGAATTTGGGATTTCCAGAACCAATTGCTGTTTTAGTTTTGCTCCAGTTTGCCTGAGTTTATCGGCTATTTTGCAGAAGCCTGCACACTGGAAAGTGAAATAGATGTTCCCAGCCCTGAGGTATTTGTCATGGCAGCATCACCACTGTCTCAGCTCTGCCCCCTGCTGGGGGACCTGCAGACTGCTCATCCTCAAACTCAGATTAACATGTCAGCACGGTGGCACAGCAGTAGAGTTGCTGCCTCTCAGCGCTGAACCTGGTTCGATCCCGACTACGGGTGCTGTCTGTACGGAGTTTGTACGTTATCCCCGTGACCTGCGTGGATATTCTTTGAGATCTTCGGTTTCCTCCCACACTTCAAAGACGTGCAGGTTTGTAGGTTAATTGGCTGTGTGCTGTGGGGAGGGGCTCCAGAGAGGCTGTGAGGCAGCAGCTCTACCCGCTGCCCCACCGTGCCACCCTATTAATTTCCTTCTCTGCGCTTTAGTTGGCCACCGCATAGAACCACTTATTTGAGGCCTTTGCCCACAGCCACCTCAGTATGGTCGTGACTGTTCTTCAAAGGGCAGCAATCTCTGGACTTGTGTCACCCAGGCAACACCTTCATAATAAAATGTAATAAAAGAGAACTGCACATGCCGATTTATACCAAAGATAGACAGACACAAAGTGCTGGAGTAACTCAGCGGGTCAGGCAGCATCTGTGGAGAACGTGGATAGGTGATGTTTTAGGTCTGGAACCATCTTCAGACTGAAAACTTAGTTTAGTTTTATTTAATTTAGTTCTAGAAGCAGAATTAGGCCATTCAGCCCGTCAAGTCTACTCCACCATTCAATCACGGCTGATCTATCTCTCCCTCTCAACCCCATTCTCCTGCCTTCTCCCCATAACCCATGACACCCGTACTGATAATTTAGTTTAGTTTAATTCAGTTTAGTTTAGAGAAACAACATGGAAACAGCCCACTGAGTCCACGCCGACCATCGATCACCCGTACACCAGCTCTATGTCCTATATATATTTTACAGAAGGCAATTAACCTATAAATCCATACGTCTTTGTTAAACTAGTTCATATCTTCACTTTAAAGTGTAGGAAGGAACAGCAGATGCTGGTTTAAATTGAAGATAGAACTACTGTGATCGATGGTCGGCATGGACTCGGTGGATGGGTGGGTGACGTTTCGGTCTGAAGAAGGGTCTCAACCCGAAACATCACACATTCCTTCTCTCCAGAGATGCTGCCTGTCCCACTGAGTTACTCCAGCATTTTGTGTCTGTCTTCAGTGTGTTCCAATCCGACATGGTTTTAATTCTTTACCATTTTTTACATGTGGGATTTTTTAAGGCATCAGTTATAATGCTTTGCAACTCGCTGTCTGGTTTCAAGTTCTTGATGTGTCGAGGCCTGCAATGTTGTTGTGCACAGGTCTACGCTTGCAGCCTGCCAGACATTTCACACTCATCCTCCATTTAATGCACTTTGCTTAAATAAAAAACAGATGAGGACCCAGGTCCAAGTTCCCATTTTATTTCTCTGCAGCTGAATTAATCTTTGATAAATTTGCTGCAAACGTCTGGAGTTGTGAGCTGAAACGATGCTCGCAATCATGGACAAAAACCAGAAACATTTCAATATGTTGTAAACACTGACTGTGTAGCAGCCAGTCCCTTTTTATTACATTTTGTCTGCTCCAATACAGATCTGAAGAAGGGTTCCAACATATCCATGTTCTCCACAGATGCTGCCTGACCCGCTGAGTTACTCCAGCACTCTGTGAAACGTCACCTATCCATGTTCTCCACAGATGCTGCCTGACCCGCTGGGTTACTCCAGCACTCTGTGAAACGTCACCTATCCATGTTCTCCACAGATGCTGCCTGATCCGCTGAGTTACTCCAGCACTCTGTGAAACGTCACCTATCCATGTTCTCCACAGATGCTGCCTGACCCGCTGGGTTACTCCAGCACTCTGTGAAACGTCACCTATCCATGTTCTCCACAGATGCTACCTGATCCGCTGAGTTACTCCAGCACCCTGTGAAACGTCACCTATCCATGTTCTCCACAGATGCTGCCTGACCCGCTGAGTTACTCCAGCACTCTGTGTTCATAATTTTCTTCCCCCTTGGTTAATGACCAGTATGCAAATATTTTAATTGCTATCAAAAATGTATAAATATTGGTTGCGTGGAAACATATTGAAATCTGGAGCCATATCATTATAGATCGAGCAGAATATTTAAGTAGTTAAATATGGGTAAAAGGAACTGCAGATGCTGGTATTACACCAAAAAAAAGACACAGTGCTGGCGTAACTCGGCAGGTCAGGCAGCATGGATAGCAAATTGGCTCTATGGAAGGAAGCAGAGGGACCCTTTCGAACCTGGGTCTCTGGCGCTGTAAGCGCTGTGAGGCAGCAACTCTACCACTATGCCACTGTGGTATAAGCTATAAGGTGAGAGGGACAAGGTATAATGGAGATGTGTTTACACAATGGGTGGTGGAGGCAGATATGATGGTGGCGGTTAAGAGGATTTTAGACAGGCATGTGGATATGCAGGGAATGGAGGGAGACACAAACAGTGTGTAGGATAGTGTTAATGTGCGGGGATCGCTGGTCATCGCGGAATCGCTGGGCCTAAGGGCCTGTTTCTACGCTGTGTCTCTAAACTAAACTAAACTTATTTCCTCAACTTTATAGGAACATGCATTCATTTTTTTGCAGCAAAAACTAGCAGTTAGAAGGATTAAAATTCCAACACTTTACAGATGACTCTGAATAAAAGCCTGCTTATTTTCACTCTCCCCAAAAACAAACTGAATGCAGTATGAATGTGCTGCTTCTCTCCTGCTTGCGTTTAATATACATCTCCCTGCTGCGTGAAACTTTCCAATGAACATTTCCAAATATACAGTGAATGTTGCAGAAGCCCAGCCTGTGGAATGAATACACTGGAGTTCTTTGTTAACTTGCTACAGGTTTATAACAACCACAGCAACAGTATAACATGCTGCAGGAGACATTGCTCATCTGTTTTCAAGAATTAGGCCCCTATTCTGAGGCCTGTAATTTTAATGCAAGATTTCCCTTCTTCCCAGAGATGGAAACCTATCTCACCGAGCACATATTTGTTACTTGGTTTCATCCCTTATAAAACACTCTGGCATGAAATGATTTCCACTTTTGTAAATGAAATGAACATAATTATTAACCAGATGATAATGTTACATTGTGCAGTTGTGGCACGAATCCCCGGCTGAATTAGAATCTGTTCCAACCTGTTCTAGAGCTGTTTATCAGCGATAATGTTTCGTTTCATTCAGAGATACAGGATGGAAACAGGCCCTTCGGCCCACCGAGTCCATGCCGACCATCAATCACAGTAGTTCTATGTCAGCCCACTTTATCATCTACTCTCCAAACACTAGAGGCAATTTGCAGTTGGCCAATTAACGTGCAAACCCGCACGTCATGAAGTCAAGTGATAGGGGTAGAAATTAGGCCATTCGGCCCATCTATTCTACGCCATTCAATCATGGCTGATCTATCACTCCCTCCAAACCCCACTCTCCTACCTTCCCCCCATAACCTCTGACACCCGTACTAATCAAAAATCTTTGAGGAAGTCTCCGGGATGGACGATTAAATCACAGCACCCGGAGGAAACCCACGCGGTCACTGGAAGAGCGTGCAAACTCCACACAGACAGCACCCGAGGTCAGGTGCTGTGAGGAGGCGGCTCTACCCGATGCTCCGCTGCGATGAATCTTTTCAAATACATTATTTTCTGCGACATTCCCTTCAACAATTCTAACAAATATTCAATCTTGCAAGTGATGTAGTGGTTGGACATTCCCTGCAGATGCCGTCAAACGACAGCTTGAGTGTTGGGGGGGAAGTTCTCAGGTAGTTTATGACAATAAGACCCATGTCTGTGAGCGGATGGCAGGCCACATCTATCGCCATAGTGTGACACTTGGTGTTATTTTTCGCATTCGTATTCACGTGTTTTTCAATTAGTTTTCTGCAGTGCCCAGGTCCCTCGCCTGTCCCGGGACTAGCTGCAATTCCCAGGTCGTGAAAACGAATTGAAAAGAAATACGCCTGCGGGCCGGATGATTTCGGGTTACCGGGCGGATCCGGCCCGTGTCCATAGGTTGCCGACCCCTGATCTAAATTAACATGAAACCACGAGATTGTCATGAAAAATGTTCCTAGCACTTAAACCCCTGTCCCACGGTACAAGTTCATTCCAAGAGTTCTCCCGATTTTGCCCTGATTCAAACTCGTAGATTTACGGTAATGGCCACTCGTCGGTACTCGAGGCTCTCGTGGACATTTTTCAACATGTTGAAAAATCTTCACGAGTCTTCCCGAGCTTTCCTGCCATTAGCGAATCTTCACGAGTACCTGCCGTTAGCGTTACGAGCCACTAAGTGAAGTCCCCGAGCTCCGACGTACCCGCTACGTTCATTCTCCGTGCTTACGAGTTTGATTTTTTTTAAACTCGGAGAGCTCTTGGAATGAACTCGTACAGTGGGACAGGGCTTTAATCATCTTCAAGAAGCATAAGTGTATCAGATCACGAGAGGAACAGATTGAGCAAACGCACTGTTTTTTTATCCAGAATTGGGGAATCACGAACCAGAAGCCACAGGTTTAGTGCGAGGGGAAATATTTGATAGGGATCAGAGGGGCAAGTTATTTTACACAAAGGTGTCTGGTTTATAGTTTTTCAGTCAGTGAAAAGCTTTTTGCTGCGTGCTAACCAGTCAGCAGAAAGACTATACATGATTACTATCGAGCAGTCCATTGTGTACAGATACATGTTTAGTGCAAGAATGAGAACTCTAAACATTAGAGAATAATTTTAGTGCAAGATAAAGTCCAGTGAAGGGTGGTAGGTACTGTATGTGGAATGTGTTAACAGAGGACATAGTTGAGGCAGGTACTATCACAATGTTTAAAAAATGGAGAGAATAGGTTTAGAGGGATAAGGACCAAGCTGGGATTAGTGTGGGTGGCAAGTTGGGCCGAAGGGCCCGTCTCCGTGCTGTTTGACTATGACTGAGAGAATGGAGCGACTGGGCTTGTATACGATGGAGTTTAGAAGGATGAGAGGGTATCTTATTGAAACATATAAGATTACTAAGGGTTTGGACACGCTAGAGGCAGGAAATATATTCCCGATGTTGGAGGAGTCCAGAACCAGGGGCCACACTTTAAGAATAAAGGGCAAGCCATTTAGAACGGAGACGAGGAAACACTTTTTCACAGTTGCCCAGTCGATCCATTCTTTCATCATGTGTCAATGAATTGGATGAGACGGCAGGGTGGAGCGGCAGGTAGAGCTGCTGCCTCACAGGGCCAGCACAGGAGGGAGAGCAGTTATATAGACCAGTACAAAAACATGAGGGGAATAAACAGGGCGAATGTACAGACTTTATACAGAGTAGAGGAATCCAGAACCAGAGAACACAGGTTTAAGATGAGAGGGGAAAGATTTCATAAAACCCTGAATGGCAACTTTTCACACAGAGGGAACCGTTCCATATAGGAATGAGCTGCCAGAGGGGGGAGCCAAGATAACATTAAAAAGACAGAAGGCTGAAGAACGTTCCCGACCCAAATTATTGCCTATCCCTGTTCTCCACAGATGCTGCCTGACCCGCTGAGTTACTCCAGCACTCTGTGAAACGTCACCTATTCATGTTCTTCACAGATGCTGCCTGACCCGCTGAGTTACTCCAGCACTTTGTGTCTTTATTTTGTAAACCAACACCTGCAGTTCCTTGTGTCAACATTTAAAAGACATTTGGACAGGTACATGGGACAGGTAAGGTTCGGAGGGATGTGGGCCAAACACGGCCAGGTGGGACGAGTGTAGACGGGCCATCTTGGTAGGCATGGGCAAGTTGGGCCGAAGGGCCAGTTTCCGTTCAGACTGACGCAAGGTTGCAAGTGGAACGTCTTACTTCAAGACTTTACGCCACACATCATTGTATATAAATGTATTTATTACAGACAAAAAAATCATCAGACCTCCAAACATTGTCAGACCATGTGCAAGATATCCCTGGGATAGATTTATGCTAATGTCATACTACAATAGTTGAAAATGAATCACAAGATGTATGAAACGTAAGCCTGTTTATGATAGTATTTTATGATTATTTGCAGTGTTTAGACTAATTACACCAACATCATAAATAAGGTAAAATACAGAAAGAACGTGCATCTGAAACAAGGTCATCATTTCTCCATCTCTTCCAAATATACAAGAGGAACAAGGTAGGTTCCCTTTCTTTGTTCGACCCCAATGTCACCTGCTGAAGTTAGTGAAGGAAAAACCTAATTCCTATGCTTCACCCGTTTCATAGTCAATGCATCGACCAACGTTACTCTTCCAAAGTTCAACGCTGCATTACTCTTGTACAAAATTGGGGTTGGAATTCAAAGCATTTGTCTGCTTCAGCTTTGGTGTACAAGTTGAAGTGACGGCATGCCCACATCCATGGCGTCTGGAAGCTTTGCCGTTACAAACAGTCGTCCAGCAGTGACCAAGCGTTGGCTTTCCACCGTATTGCTGGAAATGGCTGGGTACAAAGTCCGCCTTGGTGGAATTCACCGAGCTAGAGTCTGAATCCTGAGTTGTAGTTTGTTTTCCCACTTGTCCACGCTTTGTCAAAGAATTAATTTTTGATTGATAATTTTTCTGTTTATTTCTGCCAGCGCCACTGAGAATACAAAGGCTCTCTCGTCCGAGAGGCTGGCGTAGACGTCGACCTCTTTCTCTTGCCTTTCTGGAAAACAAACGGTGAAAAGTCGGGCATAGAAGATGGGACAGCACAGGGACAGCACAGGAACAGGCCCATCGGCCCCACAAGAAGCTGGAGTTACGCAGCGGGTCAGGCAGCATCTCTGGAGAAAAGGAATGGGTGACGTTTCGGCTCTATATACCTTTTCGTATCTCTCGTTCCCCTCTTCCCTGACTCTCAGTCTGAAGAAGGGTCTCGACCCGAAACGTCACTTATTCCTTCTCTCCAGAACTCCAGGCCCACAATGCCCATGCTGAACATGACATTGTTAAACTAATCTCATCTGCCTGCACATGATCCATATCGCTCCATATCCATGTGCCCATCCAAAAGCCTCTTCAACGCCACTATCGTATCTTCCTCCACCACCACCCCTGGCAGCGCGTTCCAGGCACCCACCACCCTCTGTGTAATAAAACTTGCCCCACACATCTCCTTTACACTTTCCCCCTCTCAACCTTAAAGCCACACCCAGAGATTTGTGGAATTCCCTGCCACAGAGGGCAGTGGAGGCCAAGTCACTGGATGGATTTAAGAGAGTTAGATAGAGCTCTACGGGCTAGCGGAATCAAGGGATATGGGGAGAAGGCAGGAACGGGTTATTGATAGGGGATGATCAGCCATGATCACAATGAATGGCGGTGCTGGCTCGAAGGGCCGAATGGCCTCCTCCTGCACCTATTTTCTATGTTTCTGTCTTTGATATTTCCACGAGGTGAGAATGGTTCTGATTGTCTACCCAGTCTATGCCTCTCATCATTTGATATACTTCTACGAAGATTTCATTGTCCTATCAGGGACACATGACAATAAACTCACTTGAACTTGGAAATCAAAAATAATTGCGATCTTCCCAAGGTCTGAAACTTACACAACGACTTTATCACTTAACCCCACCCGCTCCACAGAAATGGTTCAGAGTCACATTGTAAATGGCCAGACTGCCAGAGTTACGAGGATGTTGCCAAGACTAGAGGGTGTGAGCTGGGACACCATCCACTGGAGCGCAGGATGATGAGGGGTGATCTTATAGAGGTGTACAAAATCATAAGAGGAATAGATAGGGTAAATGCACGGTCTCTTGCCTAGTGTAGTGGAATCGAGGACCAGAGGACATAGGTTCAAGGTGAAGGGGAAAAGATTTAATAGGAATTTGAGCGGTAACTTTTTCACACAAAGGGTGGTGTGTGTATGGAACAAGCTGCCAGAGGAGGTAGTGGAGGCTGGGACTATCCCAACATTTAAGAAGCAGTTAGACAGGTGCATGGATAGGACAAGTTTGGAGGGATATGGACCAAACGCTGGCAGGTGGGACTAGTGTAGCTGGGACACGTGGTCTGTTTCCAGACTGTATCAACTCTATGACACTAGGTCATTACAGTACCTTTGAAAACGACTGTGAGAGGAAAGACTGCTAATGGGGAATCCATACAGGAGAAACTGTTAAATAAATATTCTTGGAATTGCAGATGCTGTTTTACAAAAAAAAAAGTGCTGGAGTAACTCAGTAGGTCATGCAGCATCTCTAGAAAACATGGATAGGTGACGTTTCGGGTCTGGACCCTTCTTCAGATGAGATTATTCTTTTGGTCAAAAGGACCTGCAAATTTACTGAAAGGATATTTTTCAAAAATATTTCATGACCTACATGTGGTTAGATTTGTGCATTTTTTGTGGTGTAGTTCAAGGAAAAATGATGCATATTGTAGCATTATACAACATGCCAGGGCTTAGATGTAATGTCGTTTAGTTTAGAGATACAGGTTTAGAATAGAAAGCATGTGTTTGCATTACCATGCATTACCCATTCCCTGCTGATTCCTGGCTACATTCAGAGAGCTTTATACTACAACGTAATGATACACTACTAGAAGCCCAGAGTTCCACTGGGCGGCACGCTGGCGCAGCGGGTAGAGCTGCTGTCTCGCAGCACTGGTGACCCGGGCTCAATCTTGACCTCAGGTGCTGTCTGTGTTGAGTTTACACGTTCTCCCTGTGACCACGTGGGTTTCCTCCGGGTGCTCCGGTTTCCTCCCACACCCCACAGAATGTGTGGGTTTGTAAATTAATTGGCCCTCTGTAAATTGCCCCTAGTGTGTAGGGAGTGGATGAGAAAGTGGGATAACATAGAACTAGTGTGAACGGGTGATCGATGGTCGGCACAGACTCGATGGGCCGAAGGGCCTGGTTCCGTGCTGCAATTTCCAGTTTCAATCAATCAATGAATCAACTGCTTCAGGAACGAAGGATAGTTAAGCAAAAACAAATTGATTAAACTATTGACGAAAGGCAGCGATACCGATGGTAACAAAAAGATAATTAATTAAAATTCCAAGATCAACTCAATTCCTTTGTTGGCTGCTGGCCCTCGAAAGACAAATGGAACTAGCTTAGAAGGGCACCTTGGTCAGTGGTCAGGCTCAAGGGTTGGATTCTGTGCGGTATGACTATAGAAACTAACGTTTCTAAAAAATCATCAAAGTCTCTAATTCCTACACTGTATAATAGGAAAGATGAAGTGGGATTAGTTTTGGTCAGCATGGGCAAGTTGGCCTGAAAGACCTACTTCTGTTCCGTACGACTTTTACTCCATAACCAAGGCCTGGAAGGAGTGGATGTGGAGAGGATGTTTCCACTAGTGGGAGAGTCTAGGACCAGAGGCCACTGCCTCAGAATAAAACGTCATTCCTCCAGGAAAGAGATGGGGAGGAATTTCTTTAGTCAGAGGGAGGTGAATCTGTGGAATTCTTTGCCACAGATGGCTGTGGAGACCAAGTCAATTGAGATTTTTAAGGCAGAGATTCTTGATTAGTACGGGTGTCAGGGGCTATGGGGTGAAGGCAGGAGAATGGGGTAAGGAGGGAGAGATATATCAGCCATGATTGAATGGCGGAGTAGGCTTGATGGGCCGACTGGCCTATTTCTGCGCCTATCACTTATGAACTTATAAGCAATGAATCTATCTAAGAACGCTGGAATGTTGAGTGCCAGTGATCGCCACCATGTCAGGACCGTGACCATATTACCTTTATCATCATCGTGCTTTTTGCTGGGGCCAGTTTTGGGCCGGCCTCGTCGCCGCCGAATTTGTTCGGAGTGGCTCTCCGATCGAGACCGCTTTCGGTTTTCCAGATCTTTGGTGAGAGGAGAATTGGCTTTCTCCCGACGCGCTCTGTCTGTCCTCCTCCTCTTAGCCACTGACTTGTTGTCTGTCCACAAAATGCGAGCTAGTTACTTCAAATCACAACAAGCGTTCTGGCAAATTACATTCCATAGAAACGACTGGAGACGGAAACCATCCATCATAGATCACAGGTCAATGTCACAGAGCTCTACAGCACGGAAACAGGCCCTTCGAGAAAAATCAACCAACATGCCCCATCTACATTAGTCCCACCTGCCCGCACTAGGCCCAAATCCCTCTAAACCATTCCCTTAAATCCAATTCTGGGTTGGGTGAGGTGGGTCGGGGGGGGAATGAGGGGCAGGTTTATCTCCACTTTCTTTTTTTCTTTTGTTTTTTTTTTCTTCTTTCTCTCTTATATCTTTATTCACTTTTTGGCCACACTACTTTAGTGGTCTAGGGGTCTTTTCTATGTGCTTTTTCGAGCTATCTTTTCACTTCACACTTTTTCCCTCTCTTCTTTTCTCTCATTTTCAGGTTAAAAGGTTAAAATTGAAGCTGTACAATTTTAGATGCCGAATGTTTTATCCTTGTACAATTGCTTCTAATAAAATAAATAATAAATAAATAAATAAACCCGTTCCCATCCATGCACCTGCGCAAGTGTCTTTTAAATCTTGCTATTGTAGCTGCCTTAACAACTCCCTCTGGCAGCTCGTTCCATTCAACCACCCTCTGTGTGAATAAGTTTCCTCTCAGATTCCCATTAACATAGAAAATAGGTACAGGAGTAGGCCGGTCGGCCCTTCGAGCCAGCACCTCCATTCAATATGATCATGGCTGATTAAATCTTACCTCCCTCACCTCAACCTCTGGTTGATTCCCAAAACCTGGATACAAGATTCAGTGCATTCACCTTATCTATTCCCCTCATGGTTTTATACACCTCTATAAGATCACCCCAAGGAATAATGTCTTAGCCTGCCCAACCTGCCCCTATAGCTCAGGCCCTTCAAGTCCTGGCAACATCCTCAATAATGTTCTTTCAACAGCAAAGCTGCCCAGTTTATGTCAAACTGGAACCTGTATCCAAATGAGATCGTTTATTCAGAGAGATAGCATGGAAACAGGCCCTTCGGCCCACGCTGACCAACAATCGCCCGTACACGAGCATTATCCTACACAATGGGGACAATTTACTGAAGGCAATTAACCTACAAACCTGGACGTCTTTGGAGTGTGGGAGGAAACCGGATCACCCGGAGAAAACCCACGCAGTCACAGGGAGAACGTACAAACTCCATACAGCCAGCACCCATAGTCAGAATCGAACCCGGGTCTCTGGCGCTGTAAGGCAGCAACTCTACCGCTGCGCCACCATGCAGCACTGTGCTTGGTTTCATGTTCAGCATAGACTTTGTGGGCCGAAGGGCCTATGTTCCTGTGCTGTCCTATTTAAAATTCTATGTTTGAAAATTCCTTCAAGAGTTCAAATTCATATTTCAAAAACTGTAATAGAAGTTAACTCACTATAATCTAGTAAAACAGGGCCGTAAAAAGAAAATTTGCAAATACCAAAATATATGCTTATTTCAAGCCTGTTATTTTTGGTACACGTCCCTAGTGTCAAATTTAAAGTGAACATTATTATTTGTGCAGATTTTTCATTACAATAATTTTAAAAAACATGATCTGTATAAATTAAAATATATATATTCAATTCCTTTTAAGGAAAGCAATGGTTACTTGAAGTTAGAGAAGTCAATGTTAAGTAACCCTTGCTTTCACCCCTCTCTCTACCCCTCCCCCTTCCCAGGTCTCCGACCAGTCTTACTGTCTCCAACTACATTTTATCTCTGTTTGCTTTGTTGTTACCTTCTCCCAGCTAACAATGATCTATTCTACATATTCCTTGATCTCCATCTCCTTTGTTCTATTTTCACACCTTACACTTCCTTATCCATATATCTCCCACTCCCCTGACATCAGTCTGAAGAAGGGTCTCGACCAGAAACATCACCCATTCCTTCTTTCCAGACATGCTGCCTGTCCCATATAACCATATAACCATATAACAATTACAGCACGGAAACAGGCCATCTCGGCCCTACAAGTCCGCGCCGAACAATTTTTTTTCCCTTAGTCCCACCTGCCTGCACTCATACCATAACCCTCCATTCCCTTCTCATCCATATGCCTATCCAATTTATTCTTAAATGATACCAACGAACCTGCCGCCACCACTTCCACTGGAAGCTCATTCCACACCGCTACCACTCTCTGAGTAAAGAAGTTCCCCCTCATGTTACCCCTAAACTTCTGTCCCTTAATTCTGAAGTCATGTCCTCTTGTTTGAATCTTCCCTATTCTTAAAGGGAAAAGCTGATCCACATCAACTCTGTCTATCCCTCTCATCATTTTAAAGACCTCTATCAAGTCCCCCCTTAACCTTCTGCGCTCCAGAGAATAAAGACCTAACTTATTCAACCTTTCTCTGTAACTTAGTTGTTGAAACCCAGGCAACATTCTAGTAAATCTCCTCTGTACTCTCTCTATTTTGTTGACATCCTTCCTATAATTGGGCGACCAAAATTGTACACCATACTCCAGATTTGGTCTCACCAATGCCTTGTACAATTT
Organism: Amblyraja radiata; assembly: GCF_010909765.2. NCBI lineage: Eukaryota > Metazoa > Chordata > Chondrichthyes > Rajiformes > Rajidae > Amblyraja > Amblyraja radiata. Next base: position 47,570,114 of record NC_045972.1, on the reverse strand, counting down.
TAACATTACATCCCAGCTTCTGTCCCGCTGAGTTACTCCAGCATTTTGTGCCTGTCTTCAGTGTAAACCAGAATCTGCAGTTCCTTCTTACACCTTTATAAACCTGTAAGTTTAATTTAGCAACAGCATAGAAACAGGACCTTACGGTCCAATGAGGCCATGCCAACCATCGATCACCCGCTCACACTAGTTCTACGTTATCCCACTTTCCCATCCACTCCCTGCACACGAGGGGCAATTTACAGAAGCCAATTAACCTACAAACCTGAATGTCTTTGGGATGTGACGAAAGGAACTGTAAATGCTGGTTTATACTGAAAATAGACACAAAATGCTGGAGTAACTTTTCTAAACATTGAGTGGTGGAAACAACAAATTATCCAGCACACTCCAGCATCTTGCTTGGTAATAGAAAAACATAGAAAATAGGTGCAGGAGGAGGCCATTCGGCCCTTCGAGCCAGCACCGCCATTCATTGTGATCATGGCTGATCGTCCCCTATCAATAACCCGTGCCTGCCTTCTCCCCATATCCCTTGACTCCACTAGCCCCTAGAGCTCTATCTAACTCTCTCTTAAATCCATCCAGTGACTTGGCCTCCACTGCCGTCTGTGGCAGGGAATTCCACAAATTCACAACTCTCTGGGTGAGAAAGTTTTTTCTCATCTGAGTCTTAAATGACCTCCCCCTTTATTCTAAGACTGTGTGGCCCCTGGTTCTGCATACTTTACCACTAACCAGGTTACATATCAAACAGTCCGTAGAAGAGTCCCAACCCAGAACTTTGTCTGTCCATTCCCTCCACAGATGCTGCCTGACCAGCTAAAGTGCTCCAGCATTTGTGTTTCACTCAAGATTCCAGCATCTGCAGTTCCTCCTGTCTACATCTCAAAGATCACCTGCTGATTTCCAATACAGAAAAAACAACTGGATGTCATGCTACAGAGTTATAGATTTGCAGAGCATAGAAATAGGCCTGGCGACTGGCCTTGTGGGTGGCGCACTGTGGCGCAGCGGTAGAGTTGCTGCCTCACAGCGCCACAGACCCAAGTTCCATCCTGACTACGGGTGCCATCTGTACAGAGTTTGTACGTTCTCCCTGTGACCTGCGTGGGTTTTCTCCGGGTGCTCCAGTTTCCTCCCACACTCCAAAGACGTGCAGGCTAATTGTCCCTAGTGTGTAGGATAGTGCTGGGGTGCAGGGATGACTATTTGACGCGGACTCTTGTGGGATAAAGGGCCTGTTTCTGTGCTGTATCTCTGTAGTCTAGTCTAAAAGTGCCCATGTGACCACTCTTGACAATCTCTATGGTCTCTTAAATTCCCGATGTTGGGGGAGTCCAGAACCAGGGGCCACAGTTTAAGAATAAGGAGTAAGCCATTTAGAACGGAGACGAGGAAACACTTTTCCTCACAGAGAGTGGTGAGTCTGTGGAATTCTCTGCCTCAGAGGGCAGTGGAGACAGGATGCTTTCAAGACAGAGCTAGATAGGGCTCTTAAAAATAGCAGAGTCAGGGGATATGGGGAGAAGGCAGGAACGGGGTACTGATTGGGGATGATCAGCCGTGATCACATTGAATGACGGTGCTGACTCGAAGGGCCGAATGGCCTACTCCTGCACCTATTGTCTACTATCCCACTTGCCTGTGGCAGTTCTTATAACTCAAACCCTCCAATCAGAGGTCACCAAATTAAAGCACATTAATTGATCCAAATAATGAAGATCAGAAACTATCAGATCTCAACTTAATCTGCAATTATTTTGTGAGATTAAACGTCAACTGCATAACTTCTGCACTAGAATAGCTGAAATCCTCCATCACCTATAGATTACTCAGGAGGGATTTCCCCCTCTTTCTTTCACCATAAAATATAAAAGTCAAGATGCAAGTGTGAATAAAGAGAGCCCTCACACGGAAACTTACTTGTATCGAAGTAAACACGAGAAAACAGGCCAAAGCTGCTGCCTTACAGTTGTTAGATTCACCCGCAACTAATGATAAACCAGGTTTCAACACTTTCCACAGATGGTGTTCATTAAATTTAAACAATATATTTTGTTTTCCTTCTTCAGCCCAAGGCTCCAGCATCTGCAGTTCCTTGTGTTTCAACATCCACCCTCTCATGCGTTACACCGGCCACATCTCCTCCACAACTACCTGGTCAACTCGTCCCTTCCCAGGTATCTTCCCCTGCAACAGCAGGAGATGCAACACCTGTCCCTTTACCTCCCCCCTCGACTGTCGTGGGACCCCAATCTTTTTAGGTGAGGCAGAGGTTCACTTGCACCTCCTCCAACCTCTTCTACTGCATCCGCTGTTTCAGGTTTGGACTTCTATTCATCGGCGAGACCAAGCACAGGCTCAGCGATCATTTCGCTGAACACATCCGCTCAGTCCGCCTAAACCTACCTGATCTCTCGGTTGCTCAGCACTTTAACCCCCCCTCCCATTCCCACACTGACCTTTCTGTCCTGGGCCTCCTCCATTGTCAGAGTGAGACCCAGCACAAATTGGAGGAACAGCACCTCATATTTCGCTTGGGCAGCTTACACCCCATCGGTATGAACATTGACTTCTCTAACTTCAAGTAACCCTTGCTTTCCCTCTCTCTCCATCCCCTCCCCACCCCAGTTACCCGACAAGTCTGACTGTCTCCGACTACATTTTATCTCAGTTTGCTTTGTTGTCACCTTCTCCCAGCTAACAATGATCTATTCTACATTGTCCTTAATCTCCATCCCCTTTAAAGACACGTTCTCACACCTTCAAACTTCCTCGTCTATGTATCTCCCACTCCCCTGACATGCTGCCTGGCCCGCTTGCAATAAGGACCATCAGTCAGTTGTCTAGCTCCTTGCTGCATGTACGAAGATGTCACCAGGACTTGAGGGTCTGAGCTAAAGGGAGAGGTTGGGCAGGCTCCTTCCTTCGTACTCTACGCTATACTTCATTCCTTAGAACGCAGGAGGATGAGGGGAGATCTTATAGACATGAATAAAATGATGAGGGAAACAGATAGGGTGAATTCACAGAGTATTTTACCAGAGTAGGGGAATCAAGAAGCAGAGGACATAGGTTTAAGGTGAGGGGGGAAAAATTTCAAAGGAAGCCAGGGCAACCTTTTCACACAGAGAGTGGTGGGTATATGGAACGAGCTGCCAGAGGAGGTAGCTGAGGCAAGCACTATTAGCAGTATTTCAAATACACTTGAACAAGTACATGGATAGGAAAGATTTGGAGGGATATTGACCAAATGTAGGCAGGTGCGACTAGCGTAGATGGGGCATGTTGTCGGCATGGAAGAGTTGGGCTGAAGGGCCTGTTTCCGTGCTGAATGACTCTATGACTAATTGTGTGTGACTCAAACACAATAGCTCTGTGCAACCATTTGCAATCTCGCTAACATGGCCCCTGTGTATAAGCAAGGAAGGATGAAAAGAACAGGTACAATGATTTTGTTTACCTTTTTCTATTTCCTTGCATTAAGGTATGGCAATGCAGTCATCATAGTAACTCAAAGGTGATTAATTTAAACAACGACATGCATAGGATCCTGACCCGAAACGTCACCTATCCACATTCTCCAAAGATGCTGCCTGACCCGCTGAGTTACTCCAGCATTCTGTGAAACGTCACCTATCCACATTCTCCAAAGATGCTGCCTGACCCGCTGAGTTACTCCAGCACTCTGTGAAACGTCACTTATCCATGTTCTCCACAAATGCTGCCTGACCCGCTGAGTTACTCATGTTCTCCACAGATGCTGCCTGACCTGCTGAGTCACTCCAGCACTCTGCGTCTTTTTTTGCTATCTAAAAGCCTCCCAAAAGCCACTATGGTATCTGCCTCCACCACCTGGAAACACAAACTGGCCCGCAATCTCTTTTAAACTCTCTCCATCTCCCTCCAGTGTTTAGACATTTGAAAAAAGGAAAATAGCTGATTACTACATCCTAGATTAACAAAAGGAGGAAGACTGACTGAACTTTATTGCCTTCCATCACAGTGATCACTGTATTGGATGTTTATGTTCAGTTATATCGTTCTTTTAATAGTGTGGCTGCATGGTAACTCAAATATCACTGGACTTTAAATTGGTGCATGTGACAATAAATGTGAATCTGAATCCGAACTAAAACTTACCAGAAATTATTAGCAAAGTTCAATCATTAAGCGACAGCATTCTGACTGCATTAATTGTAAAACATTAAAAATTGGGTTTAAAATAAGTCAGCCAATAGACAATAGGTGCAGGAGTAGGCCATTCGGCCCTTCGAGCCAGCACCGCCATTCAATGTGATCATGGCTGATCATCCCCAATCAGTACCCCGTTTCTGCCTTCTCCCCATATCCCCTGACTCCGCTATTTTTAAGAGCCCTATCTAGCTCTCTCTTGAAAGCATCCAGAGAACCTGCCTCCACCGCCCTCTGAGGCAGAGAATTCCACAAACTCACCACTCTGTGTGAGAAAAAGTGTTTCCTTCTAAATGGCTTACTCCTTATTCTTAAACTGTGGCCCCTGGTTCTGGACTCCCCCAACATCGAGAACATGTTTCCTGCCTCTAGCGTGTCCAAGCCCTTAACAATCTTATATGTTTCAATGAGAATCCCTCTCATCCTTCTAAACTCCAGAGTATACAAGCCCAGCTGCTCCATTCTCTCAGCATATGACAGTCCCGCCATCCCGGGAATTAACCTTGTAAACCTACGCTGCACTCCCTCAATAGCAAGAATGTCCTTCCTCAAATTAGGGGACCAAAACTGCACACAATACTCCAGTTGTGGCCTCACTAGGGCTCTGTACAACTGCAGAAGGAACATTATTTCAAGTTGGCAGAAGAATAACTGTTCATACAGGGCACTACTCTATTTACTTACTTACTTACTACCCCATACAGAGAGTGGTGAATCTCTGGAATTCTCTGCCACGGAAGGCAGTTGAGGCCAGTTCATTGGCTATATTTAAGAGGGAGTTAGATGTGGCCCTTGTTGCTAAAGGGATCAGGGGGTATGGAGAGAAGGCAGGTACAGGATACTGAGTTGGATGATCAGGCATTATCATATTGAATGGCGGTGCAGGCTCGAAGGGCCGAATGGCCTACTCCTGCACCTATTTTCTATGTTTCTATTCTGCCTCCTGGCATGTAGGGGCAGCATCGAAGGTCCTCCACTCAGCAGTGTTGATTCCTTCAGTTGCTGTTTCTGTAACATATTTGTTTTACGAGACAGGGTTGTTAGCCGTGTGCTCAACCTCCAACCTGGAGGACCAGTGGATCGCTCTTCGTCTCGCCTCGACCCTTCGACCTATCCAGCATGGGAGACCCTAACAGGAGACGAATCTCCCGCTGGCATAGCTCTAGGGGTCACTGAGACACACAAGCTCACCGACCACGACACGGTTGCAATCCAACAGGGAGACTACTCTATTTACCATGAGCTATTCAGAGAGAGCCATTATCAGTTTTTGTTTTTTTTAAAGGCTACGCTGTGTCCTCATGGCCCAGATTACAATTATGTTTTAATTATATCAATGGGTTTTCAAGAGAAAACAGAAACTTGCTATTTAGCACACATACACTGACCCGAAACTGAAACTCAGGAAATGTTCAGAGGCAAATGATTTACCGAAAATCTCTAAGAAGGAACTGCAGATGCTGGAAAAATCAAAGGTAGATAAAAATGCTGGAGAAACTCAGCGGGTGAGGCAGCATCAGTGGAGCGAAGGAATAGGTGACGTTTCGGGTCGAGACCCATCAGTCTGAAGAAGGGTCTCAACCCGAAACGTCACCTATTCGTTCGCTCCATAGATGCTGCCTCACCCGCTGAGTTTCTCCAGCATTTTTATCTACCTAAAATCTTTAATTTAAGAATAACGTCTAAGGTTTCACTTTACTGAAGTATACGATATTGTGAGGGGTTAAAGTGAACACTCACAGTATTTTTCCCAGGCTAGAGGATTCTAAAACTAGAGGGCATAAGGTTAAGGTGAAAGGGGGAGAGATTCAAATAGGGACCTCTGACAACTGGAGTGGCGCAGCGGTAGAGTTGCCGCCTTGCAGCGCCGGAGACCGGGGTTCGATCCCAACCACGGGCGCTGTCTGTACGGAGTTTGTACGCTCTCCCGGTGACCCGCGTGGGTTTTCTCCGAGACCTTCGGTTTCTTCCCACACTCCAAAGACATGCAGGTTTATAGGTAACTTAACTTGGTGCCTGTGGAAATTGTCCCTAGTGTGTGTAGGATAGTGTTAATGTGCGGGGATCGCTTGTCAGCGCGGACTCGGTGGGCCGAAAGGCCGGTATCCATGCTGTATCTCTAAACTAAATTAAACTCAACTTTTTTCCAGTTAGTATCTGGAAAGAGCTGCCAGAGAAAGTTAGAGAAGCAGATACAATAGTGACTTTTAAAAGCCATTTGGACTGATATATGGATGGGAATGGGTGCCCAAGTGCGGGCAAATGAGACTGAGCCAATGGGCAAATTGGCCGGCATGGGCAAGGCGGGCCGAAGGGCCTGTTCCCGTCTGTACAGCTCTTAGAATTGGAGGTGCTGCATAGAAGGATAATTGGATGAAAACGGATATGTTGCCTAAAGTGAGATTACATATGGTGACTAAAGACTTGGTGCTGCAGAGAAGTTGGAAAGGAAATTCTTAAAGAGAGGCAGCAAGATTTGGGAGAGTTCCCTTATGTGGAGCTTCAGTGGCCAAGGGTGGCATTCCAATTCAATACAAAATGAAACAAGTACACAGAATGTAAGAGTCCGCCTGGCAAATAGGCTTCTATTACAAGCATGGACAGAAGGTACAGAAGCTTGAAAGCATGCACCATCAGACTCAGGAACAGCTTTTCCCCCTCTGTTATCAGGCTTCTGAACGATCCTTCCATAAGCTAGGGTACTGTCTGATTCACCTCTACCCCATTGCGGACATTGGACTTTGTCTCTGTCTCTGGAACTGAGCTACAATGCTGAGAACTATATTCTGCACTCTGTATCTTCCCCTTTGCTCTACCTGTTGTACTGGAGTTTGACTTGATTGTATTTATGTATTGGATATCTGATCTGATTGGAATCAATGCGAAACAAAGCTTTTCTCTGTACCTCGCTGCACATGAACCAGAGGGCACAGGTTTAAGGTGAAGGGGGAAAGATTTAATAGGAATCTGAGGGGTAACTTTTTCATGCAATGGGTGGTGGGTGTATGGAACGAGCTGCCAGAGGAGGCAGGGAGTATTGCAATGTTTAAGAAGCAATTAGCAAGTACATGGGTAGGACAGGTTTGGAGGGATACGGGCCCAACACAGGCAGGTGGGACTAGTGTAGATGGGACATGTTGGTCAGTGTGGGCAAGTTGGGATGAAGAGCCTGTTTCCGCACTGTGACATGACAATCATAAACCCCAACCTACGTGGAACTGGTTAAAGGTCCAGGATGGAGATAGTTGGCAGGGGGAGGGAGACCAGTGTTAGAGTAGAAGTTACTCAAAATTAGAGAATTCAACGATCATGCCTCTGGGTTGTAATCTACCCAAGTGAAATATGAGGTGCTGTTCCTCCAATTTGCATGTGGCCTTATTCCGGCAATGGAGGAGGCCCAGGACAGAAAGGTCAGTGTGGGATTGGGAAGGGGAGTCGAGATGGTTGGCAACCGGGAGGTCCCCATGGAAAGTGTTCAGCAAAACGGTCGCCAAGTCTACGTTTGGTCTCACCGATGTACAGGAACACAAAATGCATTTTGTTAAGGGCTTGGACACGCTAGAGGCAGGAAACATGTTCCCGATGTTGGGGGAGTCCAGAACCAGGGGCCACAGTTTAAGAATATGGAGTAAGCCATTTAGAACGGAGACGAGGAAACACTTTTTCTCACAGAGAGTGGTGAGTCTGTGGAATTCTCTGCCTCAGAGGGCAGTGGAGGCAGGTTCTCTGGATGCTTTCAAGAGAGAGCTAGATCAGGCTCTTAAAGATAGCGGAGTCAGGGGATATGGGTAGAAGGCAGGAATGGGGTACTGATTGGGGATGATCAGCCATGATCACATTGAATGGCAGTGCTGGCTCGAAGGGCCGAATGGCCTACTCCTGCACCTATTGTCTATTTCCCACCAAAGGGTTTGATATTGTTCAGGAAGTGTGTGTGGAATCGGTGGTAATTGGACAATGCTTTATCCAACTTTAATGCCTTTACAGATGCTTTTACATGTTATGATATGCCAGCCATTACAAACAATACAATGCCCGGGATACAAGCAGCACGGGATCAATTAAACAAAATATTGCTTCTTTTAACATAAAAGGAAAATCAAAATGCCTTTCAAATCAAGAACTCATTTTAACTTTTTGCTAAAAATTCTCATAAATGGTCCAATGTGCAAAATGACCAAATCAACCATATGTGAGATGAATAATGACTTCATTCAACTCTTAACTAAAAATGAAAAAGTGAATAAAAAACATGTTTATTAAAAAAAAAAACCCTGCTCAAGATGTCCAATCTGAAACCAACGTCTCAGCTCCAGTAATACAGCTACCGATTTGTAATCTAAAAATGGATGATAAATTTGTGTTGCTTACTCATTTTATCATCCCCCCCCCCACCCATCATTCATTTTTCTCGGCAATCTGACAGGTTTCATCAGCATTTACCTAAATTAGGTGGCGGTGATTTCTCAGTCTGTTTAGCATTCAGCAGCCTCCTACTTATGAAAACGAATCCACAAGGGCAGGACTTACAGGCAACTGGAATCTGAAAAATTAAACATTTGAAATTGGAATGACGTTGCTTTCAGTCCTGCGTCTAGGCAAACAATTTAATCACTCGGGAGGATATGATTACGTCCACATATGCAGAGGGTTGTACTACATAAAATATATTTAAATTATAAACACGCAAGCCCACAGACCAGTGGAAATAATTATACGTTCTGGGTCGTTTTAAAAAATATATATATCTTACACTCACACGGATGGAATTACACTGGCGTCGGTTGGATTAAAAATATTTCGTAATTTCCATCGTTTGAACGACTACCCATAAAGACAAGGCAGTTGGCCAAGATTGCAGCATTTTGCTTTTTTTCCCCTCTTCATAACGTGAGATGACATTTCTTGTGCAAATGGGGTTTTTTTAAGGACTGGGAGAAAATACTCTGTCTGTACAAACGGCTGCATAATGAAACTGCCCAAATAACACCGTAGAAACCCAGAGGCAATGGAGCATAAATGGCTGCGTTGGTTTGCAGTGCGAACTCAGCGCATAACAAAAAAAAAACCAAAAATATATATTTGAACAGCCCAGGCGTAAACCTATGACTGCCTTGTTGTGATTAAAGCCTCTCCTAACTCGTCAACCCTTCCCCACTATTCGTGTTTGTTAGATCTGCCCGCATTGCTTTTACCACATGACGGCTTAAATCCTGCATGCGAAAAAAAAATAGCTGAAAGTGTCTTAATTCCCCCCCACTAAAAGTTTATTCGCCCCTTTGTGGAATAGGAGAGTTCAAATCAATGTTTGAGAGGGATATAATATTCGACTGACGCCAAGGCAGTATAATCACTTTCAGATGAAATAAAGACCATTAATTTAAGGGCTGTGTATACCACAGTCATTAACAGCCAAAATACTAACTATTCCCTTTCATTGTCTAACATACCCATATCGCGTAGGTAACCAGAGGCAAGAGGGATTTGATATCGTGCAATATCACTGCAGTTTCAAAATGAAATATCTGGTTAAAAAAAAACCAGTGCCAAGGTCATAGGAATATCCAATGGGGAACTAACAGGGTAAAGTTTGTGAACAATATCTCGTCTGTCATCCACAAGGCACATAAAGGCTCGGCGTTAAAGCTGAAATACTCTTGAGATTCCCCACCTGTTGGTCACAGTCCGGACATGCTTTCGTGGCCATTTTTGTAACTTTCTTCGCCTTATTCGCAGCCATCTTCCCGGCTTGGCCGCTGCCGCCGCGTCCGATCCACACGGGCTGTGGCTGCTGGAAAACTTCATGAGTGGAACTTCATTACAACTTCGGAGTAACAATGTATCCTGCTGCTGCTGCTACTGCTGCTGCTGCTACCGCCTGCGCGCCCCCGCGGGCACGAGCGCGCAACCCCGCCCCGCGTGCACGAGCCCCCTCCCCTCTCTCTCCCGTGCGCGTCCACGCTCCAGCTCCAGCACACACACACACACACAGTCCAGGAAGTATGTGTGTAAAGATGGAACTGCAGATGCTGGTTTAGACCGAAGATAGACACAACCAACAATGCTGGAGTAACTCAGCATTAACAGGCAGCATCCCTGGAGAGAAGGAATCGGATGTCTCGACACGAAACGTCACTCCCATCTCTCCAGAGATGCTGCCTGTCCCCTGCTGGGACTCCTCCAGCATGTTTGTGTCTATCTGCAATCCAGGAAGTAGCTGGTTTTGGAAACAATAAAAATGGGGTGCTGATTTTAGATGATCAGCCATGATCACAGTGAATGGCGGTACTGGCTCGAAGGGCCGAATGGCCAACTCTTGCACCTATTGTCTTTTGCCTATTGTTTATTGTAGTAATATATTCGAAGGAGGCTGACAAGGGAATGTAAACAAGGGAATGATGATGGTATGCTGAGCAGTCTTGAAGAGAACAGTCAATGTCTAACACTCCCAAAGATTGCACGCAGAGAGATAAGGTAATACTTTATTTTATTGACTAAAGTATCAGGAAGTCATGATGCAGCTTTTTTTTTAATATATTTTTTTATTAAAGGTAATCAATGCTTCAAACAACTTTATATCAAATTAATTCAATTTGCATTAAGTAAAACACTAGTAATACTTATCTACTATTTTTTTTAGAAATAATGATAGAGAAAGAATAGAACAGTTATAAATCATTAAGAGAGTGATTAAATAATAATTTGATTATATATAAGAAAGAAAAGAGAAACGAAAAAAAAAAAAAAAAAAAAAAAATTGAGAAACCACAATATGTATTATTAATAACACTACTACAAGTGATAGTATCAATAAAGACATATATGTTAATTCCAATATAAAAATGAATTATTCTCACCAAATCCCGCAGGGTGCACGCCGAGCTGTGTTGCCAAGAACAGCTACTTCTCTAAATACTGTATATATGGAGACCATATCTGTTCAAAAGAATTATACTTGTCCAATAGGACAAATCTAATTCTTTCCAGATGTAACGTCTCCATCATCTCTGTTGCCCACATTTTGGTTGTGGGGGATAATGTTCCCTTCCAAAATTTCAATATGATTTTTTTCCCAATTATCAAACAGTAATCAAAGAAATTTCTTTGATTTACTGTAAGTGATAGATGTAAATCCGGAATTCCAAATATTATTAGCTTTGGGTTAGGGTCCAATTTAACTTTGATGACTTCAGAAATAACTTTAAAAATTTCTGTCCAGTAATAATTCAATTTAGGACATGTAACGAAACTATGTATTAAATTTGCCTCTGCTTTCTTGCACTTATCACAAATAGCAGAGAGATTCGGAAAAATACTATTTAATTTAGTTTTCGAATAATGTAACCTATATAATACTTTAAATTGTATCAGTATATGTCTGGCGTTTAATGAACACCGGTGTATTCGTTGTAGACTTTCTTCCCAGTTTTCTTTTGTTATAGCCAATCCCATTTCATTTTCCCATGCTTGACGATATATTTCCGTTATTGGATTCTCCTTATCCAAAATGATGTTATATATATAGGCTATTAATTTTTCTGTATTTGGATATAAATTAAACAGTTCGTCTAACAATCCTGCTTCTTTATTTTTATAATCTTGTGTATTGGATTTAATATAATCTCTAATTTGTAAATACCTAAACAAATGTTGTGGAGACAATCCATAAATATCTTGTAACTCCTGGAATAAAAGAAATTTTCCTTTTCTGCAGCTTTGTAGGACTTTAATTAAGCCGCATTTTTTTTTAAAAGTAAGTTTATTTATAGGTACAAAATGACAATGAAAATGCAATTCGAAGGAGACAGCTAAGGAAGGAATATACTTTAGACATACAGTGCAGAAACAGGCCCTTTGGCTCACCGAGACCGTGCCAATTAGGGATCACCCCCATACACTAGCACTGTCCTACACACTAGGGACAATTTACAATTTTTACCAAATCCAATTTTTAGTTTAGTTTATTGTCATGTGTAACGAGGTACAGTGAAAAACTTTCATTGCATGACATTAACCTACAAACCTGTACGTCTTTGGAGTGTGGGAGGAAACTGGAGTACCTGTAGAAAACCCACGTAGACACAGGGAGAACGTACAAACTCCGTACAGACAGCACCCGTAGTCAGGATTGAACCCGGGCCTCTGGCGCTGTGAGGCAGCAACTCTACCGCTGCACCACCGTGCCACCCATTTAAATAGATATAAGTAACAAACCAAAACATTGTTACTTTTATCAATGAAGCAGTCAAGATCCTGCAGTTCCCAGAGGACTCAGAAAATGGCCAAGGTGCAGAGGAGGTTTACCAGAACAGAGGAGATTTACCAAAGGGCGGTCACGGTGGCGCAGCGGCACAGTTGCTGCCTTACAGCACTTGCAGCGCCGGAGACCCGGGTTCGATCCCGACTAGGGGTGCTGTCTGTATGGAGTTTGTACGTTCTCCCCGTGACCTGCGTGGGTTTTCTCCGAGATCTTCGGTTTCCTCCCACACTGCAAAGACGTACAGATTTGTAGGTTAATTGGCTTGGTGTATGTGTAAATTGTCCCTAGTGTAGGATAGTGTTAGCGTGCGGGGATCACTGGTCGGCGCGGACTCGGTGGGCCAAAGGGCATCTGTATCTCTAAACTAAACTGCCTGGGGTTGGGGACACTAGCCTTTGACTTTGTATGAGATATCAAGATGAGGTCTCATTTTCTCTCTCAGCAACAACTGTCAAATCCATGTAAATATTTTGTGTATACAATAGGACAGGGAAGTGAACCTTGAACTCCTGTGTCATTTTAGTCCTCAATAAGGGAAAGTTGATCATTATCACATTGCTATTTGTGTGAGCTTGCGGTTGGCTGGTACTTTTCTTGCATTACAGCAGTACAGGAACAACGAGTACTTGGCTGCTAAACATATTGGAACAAACTGAGCTAGCAAAGTCACTTTCTTAGTGTAAAAAAAATGGGTTTTTTTTGTATCTGCAAATCAGTCATGAGTTCTGGAAGTATTCATCTGATATGAACAAACAACAGTGATGTTAATGAAGACACAAGTGACTGCAAATGCTGAGATTTTGAGCCAAACATAGGATGCTGGAGGAACTCAGCGGGTCAGGCAGCAGCTGTGGAGAGAATGGACAGGCAACGTTTCGGGTCAGGACCCTTCTTCAGACTCTTTAGTCGAAAGGATCTCGACCAGAAACATCATCCATTCCTTCTCTCCAGAGATGCTGCCTGTCCTGCTGAGTTACTCCAGCATTTGGTGTCTATCTTCGGTGTAAACCAGCACCTGCAGTTCCTTCCTACACAAGTGATAGGTGGAGACAGGTGATGGGTTGATTTGGGAGGCAGGTGGGGTAAGTGACAAAGGCTAGAGGTAACAAGTATGGATTTGGGTAATTTTCACTTTCAACTATTTGTGATTGTTTTATTATATTGAAAATTGTACATTTATATTCATTATTATGTCCTGATTTCATGGATTATTTGTGTGGACATTAAGAATCTTTGAACGGGTTCTATGACAAGCGGCAATAATGTAAAATTTAACTGGTGTTGTGCAGTTTTAACTGAGTTCATTAAAGACTTGGCAACATTGTCGACGGATTTATCGAGATTACATGGTTTTTAGGGTATACATTTTTTAATTTGGGATTTACAACAGCGATAGTAACATTTATTTTGCTTTAATGCTGGCATAAACCTTTGTAGGTTTATTCACGTACCTCAGTAGTAATAACAGGTCCGTACCTAACAAGAGTCAAGAGTGTTTTATTGTCATACTAGACCAAGTGCAGACCCGCTGGGTCTGTTCCCCCAACGCGTGGTGGGGGGGGGAGGGGAGGGGGGGGGGTGCTGTGGCTTCACACGCACACTAACCACCCCCCACACACACGGGGGGGGGTGGGGGTGAGAGGGGGGTAGGGGGAGACGGGGTGGGGAGAGGGGAGACCGCTGGGTCCCGTTCCCTCAAAGTGCGGTTGTAGAGGGGGGGGGGGGGGCTGCGGCTTCACACGTCCCAAAACAGAATATTGAAACTCCTACTTTGCAGAACGTGCTCAATAGTACTCTGTAAAATCCAAAAATAAACAACAAAAGTTCAGAATATATGTTTAAAAATTATATAAAAATTATATTAAAAAACAGACAAATAAGTAGCGAATAATAGTGCAAAAATAATGTCCCCAGGTCCATATAGTTTGGAGCCTATTTGGATATTGTCGTGTTTAATACCCTCATGGTTGTAGGGAAGATACCAGCATGTGTAGTTCCTTGTGTATCCATCTTAAAGCAGTTTATTTTACAGCACAGATGCTGCAGCACTAACAGCTAATATTATTCATGTCCAGTGTTGCAATGGTGGTGATGACAGAAATGTCATCGTTACTTCTCACTTTTGATATTGCTGGTAGACCTCTCCCACTGTCTCTCAAGCTGCCCAGCTAACTTGACAGAAAGATTCAAAGGATAACAATAGACAATAGACGATAGGTGCAGGAGTAGGCCATTCGGCCCTTCGAGCCAGCACCGTCATTCAATGTGATCATGGCTAATCATCCCCAATCAGTACCCCGTTCCTGCCTTCTCCCCATATCCCCTGACTCCGCTATTTTTAAGAGACCTATCTAGCTCTCTCTTGAAAGCATCCAGAGAACCTGCCTCCACCGTCCTCTGAGGCAGAGAATTCCACAGACTCACCACTCTCTGTGAGAAAAAGTGTTTCCTCGTCTCCGTTCTAAATGGCTTACTCCTTATTCTTAAACTGTGGCCCCTGGTTCTGGACTCTCCCAACATCGGGAACATGTTTCCTGCCTCTAGCGTGTCCAAGCCCTTAACAAGTCCAATGTCCGCAATGGGGTAGAGGTGAATCGGACAGTACCCTAGCTTATGGAAGGACCATTCAGAAGCCTGATAGCAGGGGTGAGAAGCAGTTCCTGAGTCTGGTGGTACATCTTTTGAAGCTTCCACATCTTCTGCTGTCAGCAGTGAACCCAAGTTCCTGGCTTTGTCATAAAATCATGTGATAGGAGCAGATATGGGCCATTCAGCCCATCAAGACTACTCTGCCATTCAATTATGGCTGATCTATCTTTCCCTCTCAACCCTGCTCCCCTGCCTTTTCCCATAACCTGACACCCGTACTATTCAAGAAACTGGTGTGCCTGGTGTGAGGCAGCGGCACTACCCGCTGCACCAGCGTGCTGCCCGACACACTGAAGACCACAATTTTTCCCCCCAATAATGGATAAAAACAGAAAATGTTGTAAATAGGTTAATTATTGTCACGTGTGCCGAGGTACAGTGAAAATCTTTGTTTTGCGTGCGATCTGACCAGATCAGATAATGAACACAATCACGTCACACCCAAGCACAATAGGTAGAGCAAAGGGGAAGATACAGAGTGCAGAATAAAGTTCTCAGCATTTTAGCGTAACAGTTCCACACACAAAGTCCAACATTGCAGCAGTAACGTGCTAAGATTACTCGTGATCAGCTGTGGTGGTGATGACAGAAAAGCCACTCATTACTTCTTATTTTTAATAGCACTAGTGGTTCTACTCAACCTGCCTAGACCAATTAACAAAAGATAGAAAGCTTATATGTTATCAACTGAAACAATGTCAGTTTTTATAACCACATACATTTGTGATGTTACTGTACCCTGTCTCAACTGCTTCCTCTGGCAGTTTATTCTATATACCCACCACATCCTGTGTGGAAAAAGATGCACTTTAAGGGCCTGTCCCACTTAAGCGATTTTATTCGGCGACTTGCCGGCACCCTTCATAGTCGCAGCAGGTCGCCGAAAGTTTTCAATGTGTTGAAAATCTAGTGGTGAACAGAAAAAGGTACAACCCTTTGGGCGACTACTCACGACCATACAGGCGTCACACGCGACATCGCTATGACGGGTGCCGGCAGTCGCCGAAAAAATCGCGTAAGTGGGATAGGCCCTTTAATCCCATGTCCTTGTGTTCTTGACTCCTCTGCTCTGGGTAAAAGACTGAGCATTTACCCTCTCTATCCCCTCATGATTCTACACACCGCTGATCACCCCTCTGCCTCCTGCACTCTGAAAAATGACAAATCACTTTTACAAGAGTAAGGCAAACATTTTGTTTAGCTTTTAATTATCATATTAATCTGAAGCAGTACCTGGTATCAAGCAATAGAATGGAGAAGTAGAATTGCTGAACACTTTTGGGGATTTATATTTAGTTAAGCAATGTAATATTAATTTTTTTTTAAAGTGTTCCCATGAAAATAAAATTCCTCTTGAATTTTTAAACAAATGCATTACCAATGACATTTTACTCTGGAATCAAGTTTTTGTAAAATAATGTTGTTTCCACTGATACAAACTACAAGAGTTTGTCTCCATAACAACATCACTCTGACATTAATAATTCATTGGTTCTGAAACACTTTGAAATATTTCCCTGCAGTAACACAGTATGAAACATGTTATTAATTAAATTTCAATAGCAGATCACAGTAAGCATAGATGTGTATTTGGCAAAAACCTAGAAAAAACAAATTAATAATTCTCTGGGTAAGTTTCTCTGGAGAAATAGATTTCACTTCTGTTTTTAAACAGAATGGGGGATAAATGTTTTTATTTTTGCAGTAACAAGAATATGTATCAGGAATTCAGTTGCTGATGTCATCAAGCCTAATCTCTGGTTCACTTGATTTCCCTGTTATTAATTTTAATGGATGAAAACCAGGCATACAATCATACAAATTTATATCACAGCAGGAAACCATTATGTAGAAACAAAGAACCGCAGATTCTGGATTACACAAAAGAACTGACAGAGACACAAGAGACTGCAGATGCTGGAATGCTAAGCAAAACACAAAGTGCTGGAGTAACTCAGTAGGTCAAGCAGCATCTCCGGAGAGCATGGTTTAGGTGATGTTCTGGGTCAAGTCTGAAGAAGGGTCCTGACCCGAAACGTCACCTATCCATGTTCTCCAAAGATGCTTCCTGACCCTCTGAGTTACATGATACAGTTATATGGTCTATAAATAGAAACATATACCCATATCTCCTCCAAAAGTTAAAAACAAAACATGGCACTGTTAATAAGGCTCTCAGAATTGTGTTTTTTTTGTACAACAACATGAATGTAGAAATTGAAATTTGAGAAGAAGTGAATCAAAAGCACGAGTGTACCTTTCTGAGGGAGAACCCAAATGGACATTTAACCTAAAGTAACCACTAAATGCTGGAGAAACTCAGCGGGTTAGGCAGCATCTATGGAGAGAAGGAATTGGTGACGTTTTGGGTTGAGACACCATGCTGCCAATATGTTATTGGCAATGTCTCAGTGTCTACCAGTAATAATGGATCGCAAATCAAATGCTTTCCTTTTCATGGATTAGAAACCATTTGAAATTTTTGAATGGTTGATTTTAAATAGAATGATATTATTTTCCCTTTGGAGACTGAGATGGATGTCTATGGTGTTATTAACAGCCATCAATTCATAAGATGAGAACACATCAAAACAATTCTGTTCTTTCTTAGAATTCTTTCTTTCTAGATTTTAAGCATCTTTTTAAAAGCTATGGTTTTATCTGCCATTTCAAACATATTATTGTGATTTGCTACACAATGAACTAGGAGATATGATGGTTCTGACAGCCCTTCATTTGTCATTTTTGTAGGATATAGTGGTTGATGTTTCATCTCCCTTTTCATGGAAACATTTCACTGGTTTTGCTGTTAAGTTTACGTATGTGGTCTAAAGGTGATGAATCACTTTGGAAGCTTTCATATTATTACAGTTAAAAATCACACCATATATCGGGTAAAAATGAGTCTTTTGCCCAGAGTAGGGGAATTGAGAACAAGAGGACATAGGTTTTGAGTAGGGAAAGATTTAATAGGAATCTAATGGGTTTTTTTACACAGAGGATGGTGGGTCTATGGAACGAGCTGCCAAAGGAAATAGTTGAGGCAGGTACAATGACAATGTACATGGATTGGAAAGGATTAAAGGGATATGGGCCAAACATGTGCAGGTGGGACTAGTGTAAATGGGGCATCTTAGACGGCATGGACATGTTGGTATGGCTCTATGACTACATGAGCAAAGTAGTAGCAAGTTAAACAAGGAATTTAATTTGCTCCGAGAGTATTTCTCCTCTCACCTTAAACCACTTTGGATGCTTTCACATCGTTATAGTTAAGGATCACACTGGAGACACAATGAACTGCAGATGCTGTTTAGTAAAAAAGACACAGAGTGCTGGAATAACTCAGTGGGTCAGGCAACATCTCTGGGAACCTTTCGGGTTGGGATTTTGGCCCGTCTGAAAAATGGTCCCGACCCGAAACATAAGCTGTCCATGTTCTCCAGAGGTGCTGCCTGGCACGCTGAGTTACTCCAACACTTTGCATCTAATATTGTATACTTGTTCGCTGTATTGTTATGCTGACTGCAAGCAATAGAGGGCACTAACCAGAAAATAACTCAAAACTCCTCTGCATCCCAAACATCTGTTCAGTGGAGCCACAAGCAACGGCAGATGCTGGAATGTTGAGCAAGGGTCCACACCCGAAACATCACCCTATCCACGTTCCCCAGAGATGCTGCCTGACCCACTGAGTTACTGCAGCACTGTGTGAAACATCACCTATCCACGTTCCCCAGAGATGCTGCCTGACCCGCTGAGTTACTCCAGCACTGTGTGAAACATCACCCTATCCATGTTCCCCAGAGATGCTGCCTGACCCGCTGAGTTACTCCAGCACTGTGTCTTCTGTTGTTACAGGCTGTAAGGTGGACAGATCAGAACAGCCTCGTGGGAGCCATATTGATCAGAAATTCCAATGAAGATATCTTTATCTGGCTGCAAATTGAAATATATATACCACTGAAAGGTTTTACCAGGTGATCAGCCCCAGAATATGCATATTTAACCAATTTCATAACACATTCAATCTTCATATGCAGCACTGATAGTTCAGTGCATTGCCTTTGCCTCTTGGCTTCTCATATCATTTGATTTTGGAACTAAATTCAGCAGCACAAAATAATCTGATGGTATAATATTTCCAATAAACCGGGATGGTAGAAGGTGCACTAGCACCCATTATAAAACACATTACTGCAGTCAGAGTTAACCATTATGTCTGGAGCTGTGATGAGCCAAATGTAGCAGAATATTTGGCTGCTAGTGAGAACAGTAATCGAGCTGCAACGTGGACTATAACAAGATTTATGGGGCAATTAATATTTTTAGTTACACAAAAATGCTGGAGAAACTCAGCGGGTGCAGCAGCATCTATGGAGCGAAGGAAATAGGCAACGTTTCGGGACGAAACGTTGCCTATTTCCTTCGCTCCATAGATGCTGCTGCACCCGCTGAGTTTCTCCAGCATTTTTGTGTACCTTCGATTTTCCAGCATCTGCAGTTCCTTCTTAATATTTTTAGTTGATGGGTTAAGACGGATAGACACAGCCTGGACCTCATCCCAAATCCTGTTTAGCGATTCCTTCACATCAGGTGGGTGATAGTCTGAAATACCCATGAATTATTTTCCTAGGCGCACCAGAAATTTCCAAATTCAATTAGTATTCAGCTGAGCAAAGAACACTAGGTTCAGTAACAGTCAGGGAACCTTTTAAAACCAGATCTGTTTCACAACAATTGCAATTCAAGCAGAATATCGATCGCATATTGGCCAGGACAGCTAACTGAAGTGCTGTTGGATAATGATGCACTTTTAACGGGCCAAAGGGGTTGGAACCTTTTCTTCACCAACAGCATGGATTCAAATTCAACCAATGCCCACATCTCATTGAGGAGATTAAGGGACAGAGCCTTTTGCCCCTGTCCCACTTAGGAAACTTGAACGGAAACCTGAAATGAAACCTCTGGAGACTTTGCGCCCCACCAAAGGTTTCCGTGCGGTTCCCGGAGGTTTTTATCAGTCTCCCTACCTGCTTCCGCTACCTGCAACATCCGGCAACCATCTGCAATCTCCGGGAACCGCACGGAAACCTTGGGTGGGGCGCAAAGTCTCCAGAGGTTTCTGTTCAGGTTTCCTAAGTGGGACAGGTGCATTAGGCCTGCCCCAAATTCCAGAGTCTCTCTTTTAAACAATTGAAGCAGGAGTGGGTCATATTGTCTCTTGAACCCCCACCATTCAAAAAGATCTTATGATATTCTCACTGCAACCACTCTCTCTACCCCCTAATAGACACAAAATGCTGGGGTAACTCAGTGGGACAGGCAGCATCTTCCAAGAGAAGGAAAGGGTGACGTTTTGGGTCGAGACCCTTCTTCAGACTGGATCCTCTCTCGCTGCTCCCCTTGTGTGATTCCTCCTGCTCTCCGACTCTACGACCACGTTTTAACCCAGTCCAGTCTGAAGAAGTGTCTCGACCCGAAAAGTCGGTTTAAACCAGCATCTGCAGTTCCTTCCTACACACCTCTACCCCATTGCGGACATTGCACTTTGTCTATGGAACTGGTGCGCTACAATGCTGAGGACTATAGACCGGAAGGTAGCCGGTTCGAATCCGGCTTGGAGTGCATACTGTCGTTGTGTCCTTGGGCAAGACACTTCGCCCACCTTTGCCTGCGTGTGAATGTGTGTGAGTGATTGGTGGTGGTCGGAGGGGCCGTAGGCGCAGATTAGCAGCCACGCTTCCGTCAGTCTTGCCCAGGGCAGCTGTGGCTACAGAAGTAGCTCACCACCACCGAGTGTGACTGAGGAGTGAATGAATAATGTGATGTAAAGCGCCTTGAGTATCTAGAAAGGCGCTATATAAATCCCATCCATTATTATTATTATTATTATTATATAACTAAAAGTCTCATCTTGAC
This sequence comes from Amblyraja radiata, assembly GCF_010909765.2. NCBI lineage: Eukaryota > Metazoa > Chordata > Chondrichthyes > Rajiformes > Rajidae > Amblyraja > Amblyraja radiata. The sequence goes on along the minus strand of NC_045972.1, from coordinate 47,549,086 downwards.
CACTTCCTGTCTGCGCTGTATATTGATTTTAGAAAAAATGCTACCAAACAGCGCTATGATTTTTGGCCATCTTACTCCTCCGCTGAGGCAGCCCCGAGGATTTTTCCGACCGATGAAAAATATAAAAGTTATGAGTGTTTAAAAAGTCTTGAGATCAGATGATTGGTCCTCTCGCCTGTCAATCACCACGATGAAGGTAACGCCCCTTCCGGGGTGGGGGGGAGGGGGGAGGGGGTTGCAGGACTATACAACCCCGGATGCCTGGACGTGAGTCTGCAATGTACTTGCAATGAATGATTTGTTAGCCCTGAATGACAATGCAATAAGTTGTTCGGCAATTTGGTGGCCTGCACTCTGCTTGAAATGCTATGAAATTGAATGTGGTGGCCTGCACTACTTGAAATGGAATTTCAAGGAATAGCTCAGAGTGAACTGCCAGCCGACCAGCCCTGAGTGACCGATCTACCAGCCCACCAGCCCTGATTGACTGATCTGCCAGCCCACCAGCCCTGAGTAACTGAGGTGCGAGCCCACCAGCCCTGAGTGACTGAGCTGCCAGCCCACCAGCCCTGAATGACTGAGCTGCCAGCCCTCCAGGCCTGAGTGACTGAGCTGCCAGTCCAAGAATCCATTCCGCCCACAATGTCCATACTAGCCCTCTGGAAACCAGTCCCTTCGGCCCACAACACCTATCCCAGCGCTTCAGAAAGCCCCCCCCCCCCCACTGGCTACCAAGACTGGAATTGGTGGAGAGGTGGAATATTGCATTGGGGAACCAGCCCTCCTGTGTGAACATGGGACCCAACAGGTCCCACTTAGTCTAGTTCTGTATATTCCCCTGTGCTCTACCTGTTGTATAAGTTTAACTCAATTATATTTATGTATGGTACACAAAATTGCTGGGGAAACTCAGCGGGTGCAGCAGCATCTATGGAGCGAAGGAAATAGGCGACGTTTCGGGCCGAAACCCTTCTTCAGACTGATAGGGGGTGGGGAAAGAGAGAAGGACAAAGGGAGGAGGAGGAGGAGCCCGAGGGCGGGCGGATGGGAGGGTGGGAGGAGACAGCTAGAGGGTGAAGGAAGGGGAGGAGACAGCACGGGCTAGCCAAATTGGGAGAATTCAATGTTGATGCCAAAGGGACGCAAGGACCCCAGACGGAATATGAGGTGCTGTTCCTCCAATTTCCGCTGTTGCTCACTCTGGCAATGGAGGAGACCCAGGACAGAGAGGTCGGATTGGGAATGGGAGGGGGAGTTGAAGTGCTGAGCCACCGGGAGGTCAGGTAGGTTATTGCGGACTGAGCGGAGGTGTTCGGCGAAACGGTCGCCCAACCTACGCTTGGTCTCACCGATGTAAATCAGCTGACATCTAGAGCAGCGGATGCAGTAGATGAGGTTGGAGGAGATACAGGTGAACCTTTGTCGCACCTGGAACGACTGCTTGGGACCTTGAATGGAGTCGAGGGGGGAGGTAAAGGGACAGGTGTTGCATTTCTTGCGGTTGCAACGGAAAGTGCCCGGGGAGGGGGTGGTGCGGGAGGGAAGTGAAGAATTGACGAGGGAGTTGCGGAGGGAGCGGTCTTTGCGGAAGGCAGACATGGGGGGAGATGGGAAGATGTGGCGAGTGGTGGGGTCACGTTGGAGGTGGCGGAAATGGCGGAGGATTATGTGTTGTAGAGTGTATGTCATCTACACATATTCTCCAGAGAAGGTGCCTGCCCCGCTGAATTACTCCAGCATTTTGTGTCTTTCTTTGGTAAATCAGCATCTGCAGTTCCTTGTCATGATGCATTATCTGATCTGTTGGGATACTGTACTTTTACTGTACCTTGTTGCACGTGACAATAATAAACCTATATTAAAACTAAATAGCAGTATTGGTCTGCAAATAAATATGATGCTTTGCCTACACCATTTCAGCTGAAGATTGAGTCTTTATCTTCAGACATGATATATTGATATAACTTTATCTTCAAATATTTATATTTAATACATGCTTTCATGTCACCACCTGAATTTTTATCCCATATTTGTATTCTAAAAACATTTTTAAACGCCCAATTTTTCTCCCCAGATTTTCTACTGCATTCATTACAAGTGAAATCAATTCACTTGCACTTTTATTTGAGTGGCCTTTCTTCATTTCTGAACTGGGGTAAAACTTGTCTTTGGACTATTTGGCTAAAGAAGGCAGAGTAGCTAAACGTAATCGTTAACCTTGTTGATGGGCCAGAGAGCCTGTTTCCATGCTGTATATTTATACCAAACTAAACCACGTTTGACAAACCTCTCCTTTTGGCTAAAACCCTCCTATCAGCCAGCATCCAACCTCATCTATTGCATCCGCTGCTCTAGATGTCAGCTGATCTACATCGGTGAGACCAAGCGTAGGCTTGGCGAACACCTCCACTCTGTCCGCATTAACCAACCTGATCTCCCAGTGGCTCAGCACTTCAACTCCCCCTCCCATTCCGAATTCGACCTCTCTGTCCTGGGCCTCCTCCATGGCCAGAGTGAGCACCACCAGAAATTGGAGGAGCAACACGTCATATTCCGCTTGGGCAGTCTGCACCCTAGTGGCATAAACATTGAATTCACCAATTTCCAGTAGACCTTGCTGTCTCCTCCCCTTCTCAGCTCTCCATCAGCCCTCTGGCTCCTCCTCTTCCTTTTTCCTTTCTTCTCCCCATCCCCCCCCCCCCCCCCCCCCATCCTACATCAGTCTGAAGAAGGGTTTCGGCCCAAAACTTTGCCTATTTCCTTCGCTCCATAGATGCTGCTGCACCCAGCTGAGTTTCTCCAGCATATTTGTCAGCATTCTGGTAAACCTCTTCTGCACCCTCTCCAAAGCCTCCACACCCTTCTTGTTCTTATCGAGTCCACATGCAAGATTAGAAGTTGTTCAGCCAGAGCAGAACACACTTCTCGGCATCTGCATACAATTGGTGTCTGTCTTGTCGCTTCTTGTGCGTGATGGTGGAAAGATTGGTGGAAACAGGGTCACGACGTGAATGCTCTTTCCTTGACTCCCCCCTTCTTGTAATAACACTAGAACTGCACACACAATACTCCAAATGTGGCGCAACCAAATGCCATGCCAAACTAACCAAAGTTCTATAAAGATGCATCATGAATTCCTGACTCTTATACTCAAATGGAAGATAGACATAAAATGCTGGAGTAACTCATCAGGACAGGCAGCATCTCTGGAGAGAAGGAATGGGTGATGTTTCAGGTCGAGACCCTTCCTTAGGCTTTTTGTGTCGATCTTCGGTTTAAACTGGCATCTGCAGTTCCTTATACAATGCCACGACTGATGAAAGCCTTCCTTTCCACTCGATCTACCTGTGTTGCCACTTTTGGGGAGTTTTGGACCTGGACCTCATGATCCAACAATCCAAGTTTGTCCAACCTCTCCTCATAGCTAATACTCTCTGACCAGCTTAGTATTTCCAGCAGATAGACACAAAATGCTGGAGTAACTCAGCGGGTCAGGCAGCATCTCTGGAGAAAAAGGGCAAGTGACTTTATGGGTCGGGACTCTTCTTCAGACTCTTTCTGAAGTTCTTCTGGAGTCTGTAAAAGTGTCCTGCCCCGGAGATGCTGCCTGACTCGCTGAGTTACTCCAGCACTTTGTGTCTATCTTTGGTATAAACCAGCATCCGCAGTTCTTTGTTTATACATTCTAGTATTTCCTGGGGGTGGGAGATTGTAACCTTCACGTGGTCCGCCCTGTTTCGACAAATGCAATCAACACAGCGTGCACAATCAAATAAGATCAAATAGAACAAGTTGTCCGACAACTTTAGGCTGTGCACGCCATGTGCAAGAAGAAGTATTTCCTGCATCACCAGCATGCTTTTTAGGAGATTGAGGGGGAATCTTATAGAAACGTACAAAATTCTTAAGGGATTGGACAGGCTAGATGCAGGAAGATTGTTCCCGATGTTGGGGAAGTCCAGGACAAGGGGTGACAGCTTAAGAATAGAGGGGAAATCCTTTAGAACCGAGATGAGAAGACCATTTTTCACACAGAGAGTGGTGAATCTCTGGAATTCTCTGCCACAGAAGGTAGTTGAGGCCAGTTCATTGGCTATATTTAAGAGGGAGTTAGATGTGGCCCTTGTGGCTAAAGGGATCAGGGGGTATGGAGAGAAGGCAGGTACAGGATACTGAGTTGGTTGATCAGCCATGATCATATTGAATGGCATTGCAGGCTCAAAGGGCTGAATGGCCTACTCCTGCACCTATTTTCTATGTTTCTATGTATAAACCAGCATCCGCAGTTCTTTAGGTACACACCGTTGCTGGGGAAACTCAGCGGGTGCAGCAGCATCTATGGAGCGAAGGAAATAGGCGACGTTTCGGGCCGAAACCCTTCTTCAGACTGATGGGGGGTGGGGAAAGAAAGAAGGAAAAGGGGAGGAGGAGGAGGAGGAGGAGCCCGAGGGCGGGCGGATGGGAGGGTGGGAGGAGACAGCTAGAGGGTTAAGGAAGGGGAGGAGACAGCACGGGCTAGCCAAATTGGGAGAATTCAATGTTAATGCCATAAGGACGCAAGGACCCCAGACGGAATATGAGGTGCTGTTCCTCCAATTTCCGCTGTTGCTCACTCTGGCAATGGAGGAGACCCAGGACAGAGAGGTCGGATTGGGAATGGGAGGGGGAGTTGAAGTGCTGAGCCACCGGGAGGTCAGGTAGGTTATTGCGGACTGAGCGGAGGTGTTCGGCGAAACGATCGCCCAACCTACGCTTGGTCTCACCGATGTAAATCAGCTGACATCTAGAGCAGCGGATGCAGTAGATGAGGTTGGAGGAGATACAGGTGAACCTTTGTCGCACCTGGAACGACTGCTTGGGACCGCAGTTCTTTGTTTGTACATTCTAGATTTCCTGCATCACCAGCATGCTGTAGTTACTTCAGCATTTTGTGTCTACTTCCAGCATCTATGTTCTATTGCATATTTATCTGTGTGAATTGCCTTTACGAGCCTGTCATGCTGCTGCAAGTAAGAATGCCATTGTTCTGTTGTGGGTGCAGCTAACAATTAAACATCCTTGGCCCTTGACTTAATCTGCCACTATATTCCTAGCACATTGCCCAAGCAATGAGGAGCCTCACTCCTCAGCTCCTAGACTCCACATTGAGCTCGGCCATTCCACATCACGAACATTGCTCCCATTTTCACGGACACACGTGCCACACATGGACCTTATTGCCATTTGCACCTTCTCTTTGGCCAACATCTACCAACCTCCTGCCAGGGAGCGAAACGCCGCCGTGAAGTGGCCTTCTGGGAGTCGTAGTCTCCACACGCGTGCGCGGCACGGTGGCAGCGGTGCCTTGGACTACAACCCCCAGAACACCTCGCGCGCAAGGCCGAGCTGAACTCGTTGGTAAAGCGGGAGAGAGGGTGACTGCAACTCCCAGAGCACCCCGCGCGGCTGGGCATCGGCTACTCTGAGGTAAAACAAAGTGTCCTGAGGCCGCCTGTGGCGAAGGGCACGTGGACTACAACTCCTCGAGCACTTTGTGAACAGGGCCTTGGTGGGTGAGGTGGATCTGACGGTTTAAAACTGTTGTTGACATGGGGAAGTGTTGACTACAACCCCCATGGTACCTTGCGCGGCTGAGCTGAAGCTAACGGTGCTCAATGCACAGGTGGCGGCGGTGACGTTGGACTACAACTCCCAGAGGGCCCTGCGCCTGCGCCAGCGGCTGTTGCCGGGGATGGAGCTAACGGTCCTGGAGGCGGCGGTGACGTTGGACTACAACTCCCAGAGGGCCGTGCGCTAGCGGCCGCTGCCGGAGATGGAGCTAACGGTCCTGGAGGCAGCGGTGACGTTGGACTACAACTCCCAGAGGGCCGTGCGCTGGCGGCTGTTGCTGGGGATGGAGCTAACGGTCCTGGAGGCGGCGGTGACTCTGGACTACAACTCCCAGAGGGCCGTGCGCGGCTGGGCATTGGCGGCTAGCGGACGGACGGACGGACGGTTGTGGAGCCGCCGCGCCGATGTGAGGGCAGCCGTCGTTTGCACGGCCATGTACGGGCTGAGGCGGGGATGGGTGGCCTGTGGGGCGTGGGCCGCCCGCCTCAGCACGGTGGGCACCCGGTCGGCAGTGAAGGAGCGGCCGGCAGTCCCGGTCCGGGGCGGAGGCAGCGGCAGCGGCAGAGTGCTGGACATGGGCAGCCTGAACCCGCAGGTCCGCGCCGCCGAGTACGCTGTCCGTGGGCCCATCGTCATTAAAGCCGCACAACTGGAGAGAGAGCTGCAACAGGTAGGTGGGTGCAACCTGTGCCTTGACAAGGAGAAGCCGCCGCCGCCTGTTCGGCCCGTCGTCCCTCTACTAGCCCGGTCAGAGTGCCATTTGGTTTCTTGGTCCTCCAAAATATTCCAAATTGAATTTAAACTGGAGGTGGTGGAGGGAGGACTTGAGCCATACAAGGTTTTCAGGGTCTCCCCAGAGATGCTTCCTGTCCCAAAAGGCTTCAATTCTAAAAACTGAATAATATAGAAATAATACAGGTAGCTTGTTCGTTTTGTAACCCTAATCCTATCCTAATGCAGAATGTCTGATGCCAACTCATTGGGAACATTGGGCTTTCTCTCTGGAAATGATGCAATAGACAATAGATGCAGGAGTAGGCCATTCGGCCCTTCGAGCCAGCACCGCCATTCAATGTGATCATGGCTGATGATTCTACAATGTTTCTTCTTATCGAGTCCACACACAAGATTAGAAGTTGTTCAGACAGAGCTGAACACACTTCTCATCATTTGTATACAATGGTGTCTGTCTTGCGTTTCTTGTGCGTGGTGGTGGAAAGATTGGTGGAAAAGGGGCCGCGACATGAAAGCTCTTTCCTTGACCCCACTACAATGCTGAGAATAATTATTTTTAACCCTTCGCTCTGCCTACTATACTTAAAGATAGACATAAAATGTAGGAGTAACTCGGTGGGACAGACAGCACCTCTGGAGGGAAAGGTCTTCAGACTCGAGAAGGGTCGACCAAAAAAGTAATCTATTCCTTCTCTCCAGAGATGCTGCTTGTCCCGCTGAGTTACTCCAGCATTTTATGTCTATCTTTGGTGTAAACCAGCATCTGCAGTTCCTTCCTGCACTTGTCAAAGAGTTGTTTCTTTACTCCCCATGTCCTTTCCTGGTAGCCTTTCAGTTTATTGTCTCGTATACCAAGATACAGTGTTCTATTGCCACGTATACTAAGGTACAGTGTGAAGCTTTGTTTTACATACAATCCAAACAGGTCAGATAGTACATTACGTAAATGCAAAGCAGCCAGACTTAAGTATAGTTGGAAGGAACTACAGATGCTGGTTTACACTGAAAATGCTGGAATAACTCAGCAGGACATGCAGCATCTCTGGAGAAAGGGAATGGGTGGCGTTTCGGGTCGAGACCCTTCTCTAGTCTGCAGAGATGCTGTCTGTCCCACTGAGTTACTCCTGCATTTTATGTCTATCTTCAAGTATAGTAGGCAGAGCGAAGGGTGCAGAATATTATTCTCAGCATTGTAGCGCATCATTTCCGGAGACAGCCCAATGTCCTCAGTGAGTTGGCATCAGGCATTCTGCATGAGGATAGGATTAGGGTTATAAAATGAACAAACTACCTGTATTATTTACATTATTCGGGCATGCCTGTAACAGAACGTTAAAATAAATTGAGTGAAAGAAGACAGTCTGAAGAAGGGTTCCAACATTGCTGATCCATTCTCTGCACAGATGTGGCCTGACCTGCTGAGTTACTCCAACACAAATTTCCAGCATCTACATTTTCTCAAGTCCCCCAAAATAAGACAGTGTTGAGGCTGTGTAGTGCATTAATTTGATTCCACTGTCCATGATTGAATTCTTGCAGGGAGCCTCCTTCACAAATGTGCCCAAATTCCTTTGGAAATTTGTCCCCCTTCCAGCGATCATCGGCTTGCTAACCAAGGGCAGATTTTCGACATAAGATTGCTTCTGCACGGGTGACAAATATGGAAAAGGGTCTGTAATCTTGACAACACATTAATGTTATCAGGGCATGCTCAGCGCCTTCATTTTCACACTATAACTTGAAAATAAAAACCAACGGTGCTGAAAGCATTCAACAGGTCTGGTAACATATGGTGCTCGTGAAAGGCAACATTTGACCGCAGGTCTTTTGTGCTGTGGCTCTCTGATAAAGAATTAAAGAAACGAAGCTAATTAAGATACTGTATGTCCTGTTCTTGGCAATTATTTATGTATACATTCACTTTTATTTTGGTGAATAATTGGATGGTTTAGAAGGTGGGTGGGGTTTGGAGGATCTTGTTTTTGAGCTATTTATTATTGTGGCTGTCTAATGAAGATCTAGCCAAGTGTTTATTCAAGCATATCCAACATGAGAATAGGAGAACAGTAAGTCCTTGGACCCTATTCAAGAGTCTAGAGTGTTTTATTGACACACTCACACACACACACGTACAAAAAAACAAACAAGTGCATGTTGTTCAGAGCTTATTTTAAGTTGTAGCGTTTAATAACCTAATGGCTGTAGTGCAGAAGCTGTTCCTGAACCTGGACGTTACAGCTTTTAGACTTTTTTGTATATAATTTCAGATTCCCAGTATCTGCAATGTTTTGTTTTTGTATTTGCCTGTATCACACTGAGAAGAGCGAGTCATTTAAGCTGGTAATAATTTAACTTGTTGGCAACAACACTCTTCGACGGGAAGCAGTCTTTAACACCATTTCACAGAAAAGTTATTTTCTGTAATATGAAACTTATGAGAGCAAGGTTTTCATTCCAAGTTGCTCAGGATTCAATAGTCCTTGCACAACTCAATAGTCCTTGCATGAAGTCAATAGATTGTAAATTGGTACCATCAGAATAAAGAAACATTATCTCTGCATTTAAAATAACTCCAGTTTAAGTCTTTTCCTTTGCTAATACCTTTTTTGCAATCTGGCATCTGTAGGTAAATAAGGTATCTTCAGTTGCAAAAACAATTTCTTGAAATGCTATTGTACGTATCCTCTTTCGGAAAGATTTGTACAGCTTCAGTAAATAGAAAGCAAGATTAATAAGGGGTCTTTTCATTCCATTTCCATTCAATGGACCATTCTATTGCGTTAGACTATCCGACTAGTATAGTGAGCATTTAAAGGGTTTTGTAACTTAGTTTTATTGTTATCATGTTTTTGATATGATAATGAAATTCAAAATAACTACAGATGTAGAAATCAGAAACAGAAAATAGTGGAAACGTGTCCCTTTATTTTGTTTTCCCTCTCCATAACAACCTCAGTCACAACCAGCTGACCAATGGCTTATCACTATAGAAATCCTGTCTTGGCTATAGCCTCGGAGTGATTTCAGTTGTCCTCTCCGTTTTCTTTCTCATGCTCACTGCAACTTAAATCTAATGTGTTTTCTCACTTTCCCAGTTCTGACGAAGGGTCGTCAGACCGAAACATTCTCGACCCGAAACGTCACCCATTCTTTCTATCCAGAGATGCTGCCTAACCCGCAGAGTTACTCCAGCTATTTGTGTCTGTCTTCGGACTGAAATATTAACTATGTTCCTTTTTCTGCAGATGCTGCTAGATCTGTTGAGTGCTTCAAGTATTTTATTTTACATTACATTAACCTTGGTTTCCTGAGTGTAAAAATATTTCTGTTTTATCCTTTAAGATATTAAAGGCACAATTCAACTATTTTAGGCTGTTAATCACATGGTACTTATTGATTGGAAAAATCTATTCATAAAGTAAGGAATGAACTTAATCATGTGAGCTGAGCTTGCCTGAAGCAAATAGATGGCTGTTTTTAAGCATACTTACTTTGGGACATAATTATAAAAGCAGGTGCAATGAGTAGCATGTTAGAATTTGCCAGACTTTGTTTACAGTGTTGCCATTCTGAGTGCTGGCACCTTGCCGACGTTTGGTTATTGCTCTGTCTATTGCTTCTACAACTCCTATAACTGGCTGTGTTTTTCTCTCTGCATCAGCTTCCTCGTTTCTCTGCTGTTGCCCAGTGTAGCTTGGTGTCCTACCTTGTGCAACAGTTTCCCGTCCCAGTTTTCTTTCTTTTAACTATCCAAACCCTTCCAAGAAAATCATGAAAAGGTTTGGATAGTTAAAATAACCTTTCTTGGAAGGGTGTGGATAGTTAACAGAGAGCTTGGACTCTGTTTTATCAAACTAGTGTACATAGAATCTCCTCTCATCTACTAATAATGCAGGTAAAGTGACATCTCTTGCCATACAATGCACATTTCAAAATCCCTTTTTATGTTTGTAAACACTTTCTAGTAAATAGGCTAACATGGACAGAACTAGTCATCAAACTATTCATGGTCATGCAGTGTGGCACAGTGGTGCAGCGGGTAGAGCCGATGCCTCACAACGCCAGAGACCTAAATTCAATCCTGACCTCAGGTGTTGTCTGTGTGGAGTTTTCTTGCTCTCTCTGCAAACGCATGGGTCTCTTCCGGATACTCCAGTTTCCTCTCATAGCCCAAAGATGTACGGGTTTGTAGGTTAATTGGCCCTCTGTAAATTGCCCCTAGTGTGTAGGGAGTGGATGAGAAATGGGATCACGTAGAACTAGTGTGAACGGGTGATTGATGCTTGGCGCGCGCGCTGTGGACCCAAGGCCTGTATCCATGCTGTGTCTGTCAAACTTTCCATCAATCAGCTGTCGCTGCTGAATGATGGAAATGTCAAATGTCTTCATAAATGTCGAATCTCTTCATTTAATCTGATGGGACTCGGCGGCAGTCATGGGAGTCTCGGCGGGGGGGGGGGGGGGGGGCTCACGATCGACCAGCGATCAACGGTCGATGAGCGTGGGGGGGGGGGGGGGAAGAGGAAGACAATGGGGACCCAGCATGGGGGGACCGCCGTGAAGAACAATGGAGGGCCTGGCGTGGGGGTACCTAGTCTGGGGGAGGGGGGGGGGGGCGCTCTAGTTCTAGAATCCTCTGCATAGGGGATAAGTCTGTGCTTGTTTGTTTGTTCATTTGTTCCAGTGAAGCCAGCCATTCATTTGTTCCAGTGAAGCCAGCCAGTCGCTTGTCTTTTTCTTTTTGTTTTCACTGTTAATTTCAAGTTTTCATGTCCCTTGTGTGTTGTGACGGTTGGCAGACCAATTTCCCTCTGGGGATGAATAAAGTTTTATTGTATCGTATCGTATGTTTTGAGTTTTATATGCACACTTGCTCTTTCTGGGTTTTTTCAATGTTCATTCCCTTTGTTTGTTCCTGTGCCTCATAGCATCTCTCCAGCAACTCTTGGCACCTATTATTACATTTTTACTGGCAGAAACATTCCTCACTTTCTGTAAACAGCAATTCTAAAGCAGATGGACACGTTTATCGTAGTGTAAGACCCAACTATTTAGTTAGAAGCCATCATATCTCCCAGCAACCATCCCATTCAAAAGGAAAAATCCCATTAATTTCCTGCCATTTCCTTCATTCTCCTTTTCATCCCATATTGCAAACCATAAATTAGTGTGCAAATATGCAGTCACAGTTACTCTTCTTTCCCCCCTCCCCACCCCATTCTTCCCTTCAGCACCTCTGCCTAGCCGAGCTCTGACAATGTGTTGGGAAAATTTGAGGTGAACATTGAAGTTGTGAAGGAAAATAAGCTGCACATTGCAGAGGCTTTGGGAAGAATTGTGCGCCAAGTGAAGAGGAATGTGATCGTAATGGATGATCTGGACTCTGGGCTGAAAGAAGACAGCAATATGAATGAAATAAAGATTTCAGATTAGTACTGGGAAGGAAACCTTGGAATTCACCAATTATCTTGGTACTTCATTTGGGTTTATTTGGGTTAGTCCTTTACCAAGAACCAATGTGACTAATATACCATTGTGACCACAAGGCCCTCGTGATCCAATTTCACTGACATAATTTCAGCATATTGTGTGTTGCTGGCCCTCTTTTATCCGTTTGATGCTCTGGTTCTATCCAACTTTCTTGTTTTCTCTTGTCTTTGCACCCACAAATGTGATCTGTGGGATAACGTCGGCTTGGCCTACGTGGAGCCAGCCAGAACCTGTAGCTGTCTAAACTCAGTATCTCTCATCATCATGGCCAAATATTCCCACTGCTCCAGCAATATTCCAGATGACTTGCTGACCCCTTTCTCTGGCATTACCTCATTCATATGCCTCCGGAATCACGTGCTAGCAGTTTGTAATGTGCTGCGGTTCTCAAAATGGAACCTGCATATGAGCTAACTCCATCACTATTATCTCCTCTTTGTCTCGTTTATTAGAGTTTTGATCCAATGTCACTCTGCAAATGCGTTCCCATTTCGCATATCAGTGAGCCAGTTTTCTTTAAGTAGACACGAGGAACTGCAGATGCTGGTTGACAAAAAAGACAGAGTGCTGGAGTAACTTAGCAGGTCAGGCAGCATTCGGCCCGAAACGTTGCCTATTTCCTTCGCTCCATAGATGCTGCTGCATCTGCTGAGTTTCTCCAGCATTTTTGTGTACCTTCGATTTTCCAGCATCTGCAGTTCCTTCTTAAACATTAATAAACTGTCACTTGACTGGTGATGCTCTTGCTTCCCCTTTCTGCTGAACATTTTTAACACATTTAATTGCTCCATCATCTTATTTTCAGGGAGCTGCCCTTAATTATTTCAGTTTGTAAATTAACTCTGAAATGTGTTTCCTGTCACGCATGCTTCCTCCTAACTGCAGTCACTTCCCTAGTTATTCCACGTCTTCAACCTTTTTAAGCAGTTTGTTCAGAGATTAACAACCTGTGCCCTGTTTGAACAATATATATATTTGCTTTGTCACACAATGCAATCTCAATCTAACCTTGGCCTAACCTCCTCTTGCATATTCTACACACCGCTTTGCAAACTCCATGCTGCTCTGTCTTCCTCTTGCCCAAGGCTTGCTTTGTTGGCAAATCTTTCAACATTTGTAATCTTAGTCCCTGGAGTTTCTTATGTAAATTATCCCCTTTCTTATTCCTTTTCTGCTTTTTTGGGGTAAAATAACTCATCTGTAACTTCAGCCCACTGCTGCGTGGTCCTCTGTTAGAGCACAGGGAGGCAGTTTGAACTAGATAAAAGCGCAGTGGAATGAAACTTGAACACATACCTCATTTATCTGGAAGATTTGTTTAAAAATATCCACAGGGGTTCCATTCCAGTTTAATTCCACATGGTTTCTCAGTAAACTGGTTTTGTACGTTATCTTATGCAAAATCATTCACTGAGGTTTTTAATTTCTTGGCCTCGGTTCAAATCATAAATATTTGCCAATAAATATAAAGTGAGTTTTTGTATTTTAATGAGAACTTTGGTGTGTGCCGAAGGTGTGTCAATGAATAAAATTAAGTCCACATTTTCGATTAATACTTTGCAAAAAATCAATTTTTATGGGTTTTTAAAACTATATTTACAGGCAGATGAAACCACAGGCAACTGGCTGCATAAAGGATTCTTTTGAGTCAGTTCACGCTCATTTGTGCAGTTGAAAATAATCTTATGCATTCATGCTGGGTCTGTTCTAGTGTATAGTATCCAAATGCAATAGAGAATCCAAGGCATGAAAGAGTCTGCCATATTTCCTCAGCTAACCTACTTGTGAAAAATTAGCATACAGATTGTTTATTTAGCCTAGCAATAGTTGTGCAGTCTGGATTTTGACTTCGCTGAGTTGGCAATCTTTACAATGTATTCTCCACATTTAAATGGTAATAATACTGATTTTCAAAATGAACAGTTTTATGCTAGGGCATGCTTCTCAATCCAGCGAGAACACTGCATTATTTCTCCAGCTCACTGCGGCAGTACACTGCAATCATTCTCCATCAGAACTATTGGACAACATCACATTGTTCCTCATGTTGATGAGCCCATTTTTCTTTTAATATTTTGGTAATTTCCAATGCTGTCTCATGGTAGTCCACACATAGAAGGCATTTAAAAACATCTTTACTGTGGTCCCACAGTAGCTTAAACAAATTAATTTTATTGAAGTCAAAACTATTACACATTTACATAAAATTTGAAGAACTATCGGCTACTGATCTGTTGTACAGATTACAACAGGATAAATGATTCTGTCTTCTGCTCTGCACACCTCATTCCCATTTACTTAGGCTGCTTTTTTTTCCATTTAGAATCATAGAGTAATACAGTGTGGAAACAGGCCCTTCGGCCCAACTCGCCCACACCGGCCTGATGTGGCTTATTCTTACCACCCTGCTCAGTTACTGGTGTGATTTATAACAACTATTTTCTACCACTTGCTTTCCGCAACAGATTTCAACTGTGCTTACTGTAGTATAGGGGAGCTTGTTCTTGTTCTGCCAGGAATAATCATTAACTCTATCAGTACTAGGTATCCTTTCCCTCCTGCTTCCTGTTGTATATATTTTGTCCGTTATTATTGTGGTGCAATGGAATGTGTTCCTGTTTCGTTTAGAGTAATTCAATCCAAATGTGACTTTTTTTTTGGCGGGGGGGGGGGGGGGGGGTGCGGATGACAAGAGCAGCACAGGGCTGCTTCACAGCGCCAGAGGCCCGGATTCGATCCTGGCCTCCAGTGCTGTCTGTGTGGTGTTTGTATGTTCCCCTTGTTACCGTGTGGGTTTTCTCCAGGTGATCTGGTTTGCTCCCACATTCCAAAGACGTGTGGGTTTGTAGGTTAATTGGCTTCTGTAAATTGCCCCTAGTTTTAACAAATATTGACTTGGGACGGATGAGGGCTGGCTTTACTGTTTTTGTGTGTTTGTTTCAGGATTACATATCTTTTAGGCAGGTTTAGAGTCTCCGGTCCGACGGCCCATCGCGTGGCTGGCTGGAGCAACTGTTAAAAGTGTTTGTCAGTCCATTCACCTTCCTGACTGTGTTGTTTGAATCAGGTTTGTGTTTTTGTCCTCAAGTGAAGTAATTAAACTCTTTTTGAACTTGAACCTGGTTGTTGACTTATGTTACTCGGCTCTTGAAGTACCTGCTTTTGGGAGTCGTAACAAAAGGATAGAACTATTATTATAGGTATGAACATCATTGTCCTTAAGAAATTTGCGAAGATGTAACTTGATCAGAATATTCAGAATTTGTTAACTTTTAACAAATATAAAATTACTTTAGAGCAGGTGATTATTTGATTAGAATTATTAATTAGAATTATTTGATTTTAGTAAATTGGATCTGCAGCTACTTAATTTTGTCCTTTGTTGCAGATATTAAACTTAAAAATTTAAACATTATGAGATTCAACAGTGTACTTATGAGATGAGGCAATGTCTTCGAACAGCTTAGATCAACTGATGTGCTTTGTAATATATTTTTAAATTATTTACTTCACATATACATTTACAGTTGATTATTTTTACAGGAATAATGTAAGGATGTTATACAGATGCAATTTATTTTATGTTATTCCAGTCGCAAATATTCCTGGCAAAACATTTGATTGAACCATCTGCTCAATGTATTTCCCATGAGTGACAGTTAAATGGAATTGCAAAGTTAACTGGCTTCTCCAGCAAATCGCCACAGTTGACAATGATTACATTCTTCTGTTTTTCCTTTACTCAGGGAGCCCAGAAGCCCTTCAGAGAAATAATCAAAGCTAATATAGGTGATGCTCATGCGATGGGACAGCAGCCAATCACGTTTCTAAGACAGGTACGTGTGAGCACGGAACATTTACTGCAGTACTTTCCAAAAGGAATTTTAATCGATCTGTTCTTCAAAAAAAGAAAATTAATTAATTCCTGCAGGTCCCTATCAATAACGTCTGTCTTTTTTCCACTGTTCTCCATTATGTTGCTTTAATTGGTGGTGCATATTTGCCATCAGTACTAGAGATTATTTAAAATCATTTTTCAGTCTTTTGGTGGTTTGTGTTGGGACCACGGGATGTGCATGTGGATGGTTCACTTGTAGCCTGATCTCTGGGAGAATTTGCACTTTTTCCCAGGGACCAAGAGTAATTGGCTTTGTGCCAGTGCCTTTTTTTTCCCCTCGAGTTTCGTTAAAATTCACTATCTTAAGAGATGCAATATATGTGGCTCCACTTTCAAAGCTGAATGAATGGTCAAACATTTAATATTAATATTTGTTTAATTTTCCAAATATTTTACCGACAGACCAGATTTACATACAAATAACTTCCAATAATCATTCATGAGAATTATTTTGAAGAGGAAACACCTAGCTTTTCTACTTGCAACTTCTATCTCTTCACCCAAATATTATTTAACCCTTAACTCTCCCACACCTCGCTCTGCATGCGACACTCACAAGCCATTCAAAAAAGAGAGAGACTTTACTCATCTGTTGCGCACTGACAGATGTATTCCTGCCAGTATTGTGCTTCACTTTCGATAGCCAATGACTCAATGCTACAGCAACTCGGGGGGTCAGGTTGCATCCCCGGAGAACATGAATAGGTGGCATTTCAGCGTGAAACGTGACCTATCCATGTTTTCCAGAGATGCTCTCTGACCCACTGCCATACTCCAGCATTGTGCCTTTGTTACCATGCTGTGAGCTCTGTGACTCCTTAATAACGCTATTAAGTAACATCCTCAAGCCTAAAAAGCAGCATTTTATGTGTCCTCTAATGGGAGATGCAGTTCTTCATGTTCTCCTGTCACACACCAAAGCAGTAAGTTGGAGCTGTCACATCATTGAATAGAGAGGACTAATCAAAAATGATTTAAAGACCGTTCAAGAACCTTACTGGGGTGATTCCACATCAGTGATTTAGAGAAAAAAAACTCAATTGTTTTAAAGAATGCAACTTGTTAAAACTGTTGAAACCGAGCCACCAAAACTCAGCTTGCAGATAAGTTAACAGCTGCAATGATCAAAGAATGAGCCAGAGGCAAGGGTAACACATGGATTACTGTGCTTCAGCAAGCCAGTAAAGGTTGTGTTTGATATTCTGAATACACTCAAATTTAAGAAATTTCAAAACCACCATTTTGTCTGAAGCCTTTGAATGCCACATAGGAATTCAATTATGAAATATATTAATTTGGGATATTTGTCTACAGCATTATATATTTATGTCATATGGCAGTTCCTGAGAAGTATTCCCCAGAAATGAATGATTCTTGCTTTGATCACTGAAAACAGTAGGCAGACTGCAGATGATTACTTATCATTACTTATGAAGGAAAGTTACTAATAGGCAAACCATATAAATGGATAGCCCATTCTCTTACAGCTTTTCTTCCCTTCCCTTCCATCTCTTCCCCAGAGATGCTGCCTGGCCTGCTGAGTTAATCCAGCATGTTCTGTTCATTTTTTTTGTAAACCAGCACCTGATCCTTGTTTCTCCATTTGAAGGGTCTCGACCCGAAACGTCACCCATTCCTTTTCTCCAGAGATGTTGCCTGTCCCACTGAGTTACTCCAGCATTTTGTGTCTATCGTATCCATTTGAATGATTGGTTATGTTACTTCTCTATTCAGGTCATTGCTCTTTGTACTTGTCCTGAACTGATTGAGAGTCCCGATTTTCCTGCTGATGCTAAGGAGAGAGCGCAGCGTATTCTACAGGATTGTGGAGGTCATAGTATAGGTACGTTTGTTTCATTCCTTTTTCTGCTGCTAAACTCGCATTGGGGAAAGTGGTGTCAGGAATGCTGAGGCCGTCATTGAGTATTGAGGGCGAGGTCTGAAGGCAAATTAGTCATGGAGCTTCAAGCTTAAAGATGAGCTTTGCTTTGGTTCAGAGTCTAATTAAGATCAAAGTTCAATGAGAGACAACTGCAGATGTTGGAATCTTGATCAGTCTCAAGAGCCCCGACCCAAAACATCGCCTGTCTATTCCCCGCCCAATTGATGCTTGACCCACTGAGTTCCTCCAGCACTTTGTGTTTTATAACAAAGTTCTGTTGGTGGAGGGAGGAGGAATTGTGCTAATGATGTGTCAGTTGAGACTGCTAAACCAGGAGGTTTTTTTCTACATTTTGGTACGAGTCTAGCTGGAATGATAAATTAAGCAGTAATTGGCACACTTTGGTTGTGTGGGTCAATAATTTGTTTTAGAAATTTATTATCCACTGGAATAAAAGGTAAAAATAAGAATGTTAAAAAGGTGATGTGAATTCTGAAGATAATCGTTACTTGGCAATCATTATCCCAGGCTCTCGCACCTCCCTCAAGTGAGTGAGTGGCACTCTAGGAATGGACAATTAAACAGATATTTTAGGATCTGGCACTGTGACAAAATTAGATCAGATCCAAACAATAAGACATAGGAACAGAATTAGGGTATTTTGCCCATCAAGTCTACACTACCATTCAATCACGGCTGATCCATTTTTCTCAATCCCATTCTCCTGTGTAAGGCCCTTCCTAATAAACAACTCTGCCTTAAACATCTCAATGTCTTGGCATCCGCAGCACTCGTGCTCTAACACCAGCTCTATGGTTGACTTTGAAAACAAAGACCAGCCAAGTATGACAGTCGGTTCAGGTTTATTATTCTCACGTGGTTCGCGGTACATTGTACAGCTGTGTTTGCATGCTATCCAAACAGATCAGATATACCAAGGCGTGAACACAGTCAGTTCAAACTAGAGTACAATAGGAGAAGATTCAGAGTGCAGAGTTTAGTTCTCAGCATTGTAGCACATCAGTTCCAGAGACAAAGTCCAATGTCCGCAATGGAATAGAGGTGAATCAGACAGCACCCTAGCTTCTTGATGGACCATTCAGGAGCCTGATAACAGAGCGGAAGAGGCTGTTCCCAAGGAAGATGATGTTCCTGTACTTTCTGTTCTAAACCATGCTGCCACTGGAAGTTGATTGTGGCTTGTACTTGATCTTTGTGTATAGGTAGGGTGGATGTGCTTTTAGAGGACTGGCTTGCATGAAATATTTATGCAATGAAATGTTAATGAAATATTAAATACCAGTTTTAATTAAATGGACACTTGACAAAATAATTCCAGGTTCCTACAGCGCAAGCCAAGGACTGCGTTGCATCCGAGAAGATATTGCAAAGTATGTGGAGTTAAGAGATGGAGGAGTTCCTGCAGATCCTGATAATATTTACATTACCACTGGAGCAAGTGATGGGATTACTGTACGTATGTCAGCCCTTCAATGGCCAAGTACTTTAGTCATTAACTCCAGGAGTGGGTTTTCCACAGCTACACTCTTGGACCTAATTTTACATTTGTTCTGTTATGAACTATATATAAATGACAGCTTCAGATTTTCTGAATTGTGTTGTCTTTTTTTTAACAGTCTGTATTGAAGCTTCTTATGAATGGCGAAGGCAGAATGCGAACTGGGGTAATGATCCCAATCCCACAATATCCCTTGTACTCTGCGGCCATCTCGGAGCTGGGTGCTGTCCAAGTCAACTATTACCTGGATGAGGACAATAATTGGGCTCTGGATAAAAGTGAATTGAGGCGAAGCCTGGACAAGGCCAAGGAATATTGCTTCCCAAAAGTTCTTTGCATTATTAACCCAGGAAACCCAACTGGTATTTTACCATTTAGAAAATAAGATGCATGCATTAGTTAGAATTTTAAGCCATGTTCGGACTTCACTAACTATATTGAATAACATTGAAAAGCCTGTCTTAATACAGACGTCTCTACATTCTAATGGATTGCATGTTATTCATGGTGTTAGCTTCGTTGTAACACTTTTACTTCTTGGGAGAGAAGGTTGTGGATTCCATGTCCATGCCAGAGGGAGTTAAGGGCCTGTCCCACTTACGCGACCTCGTGGTCGCTTGAGGCGTACGGGCACGTATGGCCGCGCGGGGCCGGTCCCACTTAGAAGCGCGGAGTTGTGCGGGGCTGGTCCCGACATCGCGCGGGGCTCCGAAATTCCTGCAGTGACCGAAATCTTCGCTCGCCAACGGCCTGTGGGCCCGCGTACGCATGCAGGTGCATTGCGATCGTACGCAGCGTCTTGCCGGCGTACGCCTAGCGTGTGGTGTTGCATGATGATGTCATCGCCCAGCGTGGCGTTGTGTGATGACATCACCGCCCAACGCCGTTCGACGCCCAAATTCAGTCGGCCCGCCACTTGCCCAGCTGATATGTAAGCATGACGTAAAAGACGTCACCTGCGAACTTAGCGCGAACTCCGCTGCCGGTTGCAATCGCATGCAAGTGGGACAGTCCCTTTACTTTACTCAGTGCTGAACCATGGCAGTGTGCCTTTTAGATGCCACTTAAATGTTGATTTAAACTGTTAATATAGGCATTAAAAATACCACTGCCTGTGTTGGTGAGAAGCTGCAGATAGTGACAATGCTATTTAGCTGCTAGCATGGAGATAAGGCCATTCCTCTGTTCTCCCTTTAGTGAACACCCCCTTATACCCGAGATTGACCTGTCGCATGTTTTAATACAACTACCCTACATATGCTGTCATTGTGTGTAGTTAGCCTGCCTTTACTTGGGAGGATAGACACAAAGTGCTGGAGTAACTCAGACGGGTCAGGCAGCATCTCTGGAGAAAGGGAATTGTTGACGTTTTGGGTCGGAACCCTCCTTTAGACTGGAAGATAGAGGTGGGAACTAGAGGCAAGAAAAGGTCGGAACAAATCAGTGCCAGAACAAAGGCCTTTCTCCCTACTAGTTTGACTGTCCTCCTGATTAAATTTTACTTTGTATGCCTTGTTGTCACCTTCCCCAAGCTAACAATGATCTATTCTACATTTCCCTTGAACTTCTTCCCCTTTGATCTCTTGTTTCTACACTTTACCCTTTCATATTTCTCGTTTCCCACTCCCCTGACTCTCAGTCTGAACAAGGGTCTCGACCTGAAACGTCACCCATTCCTTCTCTCCAGAGATGCTGCCTGTCCCGCTGAGTTACTCCAGCATTTTGTGTCTATCTTCGGTGTAAACCAGCATCTGCAGTTCCTTCCTACACATTTTGTCTGATATTTCCTTCCCGCCCTCCACCATCAGTCACCCACTGCATTTTCTTTTCTTGTAGTAATAAGTATGTTAATCTGGTTGATGGCACGTGGGAGACAGAATTAAACATTGATGTTAAATACAGCACAACCACTGGAGTTGAGGTTGTAGGTCCTTGATCTAGCCTTCCTCTCTGTAATCATGCGTGGCACTGTGCAAAACCCCCTCTAGAGGCTGCTACGTTAACTGCAGGAAATGTTTCATTGGCAAGTAAGATGACTACTCAATTAAGTGATCACACAAGGAACTGTAGACGCTAGTTTACAGGAAAACAGAAAGTGCTGGAGTAACTCAGCGGGTCAGGCAGCATCTCTGGAGAACATGGATAGCTGACATTTTGAGTTGGGACACTTCAGACTGAAAGTGGTGGGTGTATCTGCCTATCACTGATCCTCACCTGTATCCACCTATCACTCGCCAGACTTTGTTCTGCATCCTCCCCTCTTCCAGCCGTCTCTCCTCACCACAATCAGTCTGAAGAAGGGTCACCTATACATGTTCAGAGATGCTGCCTGACCCGCTGAATTACTCCAGTATTTTGTCTTTTTTTAAAATCAATTAAATGATTAGTTGGCTACAAAGACAGTACCGCTATTTTGAAAATTTAGACATCCGAGCAAGTGATGGATAATTCAACACGCCAAAAGGTGTAAGAAAGTTTCTGAGTTTGAATTGTGAAATAAATCCGAGTTTTTAACCAACACCTTTTTAAAAAATACACATACAGGCCAAGTGCAAAACAAAAAATGTATTGAGGATGTAATTCGTTTTGCGTATGAAGAAAAATTATTCCTTCTGGCTGATGAGGTGAGATCTTTCATGGAATTTATCTAATAATCTCAATGCAGCATTGTAATTTTGAGAATCTCTGTATATTCTGTGTATATTGTTCAACAGTATATTTGTATGCTTTATTTTCTGTACGCTAGGTTTACCAGGAAAATATATATTCGGAAGGTTGTGAATTCCACTCGTTCAAGAAAGTACTGTATGAGATGGGTGCTGAGTACTTCAATACAGTGGAATTGGCCTCTTTTCATTCCACATCCAAAGGGTATACAGGAGAGTAAGTGTTTCTATCGTACATATTATAACCTGATTTCTTTGCATTTTCAATAATTACGTATAGGTAGTTTTGTTAACACGTTTCTATAATGCAAATTGGATGCGATGCGATCAATGAATCAGAACAATATGTATTATGTGAACCGGATCGGTTATAATCACCATTTCGATCGGGAACAGACGGCTGTGGAGGCCAAGTCAATGATATTCTTAAGGCGGAGATTCACAGATTCTTGATTAGTATGGGTTTCGGGAGAAAGCAGGAGAATGGTGTTGAGAGGGAAAGATAGATCAGTCATGATTGAATGGCGGAGTAGACTTGGTGGGCCTAACGGCCTAATTCTGCTCCTAGAATTTATGCTCCTAGTGGGTGTTTCCATGTAACCTCTCGCAGTAATCAGATACCATTGTCTCTTATATACACTGCTGATACTTTCATCACAGAAAGCCATTGAAAGTGACAAGTAATCAACTCTTGTGTAAAACTTGGATTTTCTTTGGACAGTCGGAGGTTGAGAAGAGTCCTGATGGAAGTGAATGAACCTCTGAAAAACATTTTTGGCTATTTTAGTAAAAAGCATTGTAGCCGATTTATCCTGAGGATTTGGAATCAAAAAGGTTTCGTTATAAGATTGATTGAATTTACATTAAGGATGTTCCAAAACTCCTTTCTGTTATGGTTGCCTATATTGTCCATTGTTCCAATAAGCTTGGTACTGAACCTTTCTGTCTTTCTAGATGTGGACTTAGGGGTGGCTATATGGAAGTTGTCAACATGGACCTTGAGGTTAAGGCTCACTTTGAGAAGTTGCTCTCAGTTCGCCTGTGTCCTCCTGTTCCGGGGCAAGTAGCCATGGATGTGGTGGTCAACCCCCCAATGCCAGGAGAGGAATCCTACACAACATTTCAAACGGTTAGTTCACCTGTGTGGTTATCCTGGAACTGCCTCTGCTCTCTTTTCCATTGTTAATCCTCAGTAATGAGCAATTTCTGTTTTTGAAGAAGTCACTGCAAATGGAAAACAAGAAAATGTGCCAATAAATTGAATCAGATTAGCAATCGTCCTTTAAGATAATATGGTGAAAGTTGTTACCTATGCCGTTTTTGTAGTCATTTAGTATGATATAGGATTCAGAGGATCACGTTGGCATTGGCAGTACTCTTCAAAGATGTGTTCGATAGTAGCTGTTTTTTCCAGAATCCATAGATCTTAAAAACATTTTCCACATTTCCAATGTGCTTCAATATCTTAAACTGCAAAGCAGAAAAACAAGTACAATCAGTCTGAAGGGTCCAAACTCAAAATGTTGCTTATTTATTTCCCCCCCCCACCCCCCCATTCTTCTAAACTCCAGCGAGTACATGCCCAGTGCTGACAAATGCTCATCATACGTTAACCTACTCATTCCTGTAAAATAATTCTTGTCTGATCTTTAACTCCAGACCCACTGTCGGTGGGTTGGCTCCTAAATACCTCTTCAGTTCTGGGGTGTAGGAATGTCTAATAATCACCAGCGAGACCCACATCCAGTGAATACATAATTTTTTTTGTTTTAAATCTAACATTAACTCAAACTGCAGTTGCAAGATTTCAACATCAGGGGGAGGGAGAAGAATTTAGCAAAATGAATCGGGGATTATGCGTAAATATGGAGATTGTAATTTGGCAGTAAAATAATTGTTTTAAAAACAAGATACATTTTGGATCATTTAAAATCAGTAAAGGAACAGGCTATAATCTAGCATTATGTGAGGGAAATTGGTTAATTGTTCTGCTTCTTTGGGAATCTTTAGAAACAATGATCACCTATTTATTTTTTTTTGGTTTTCTTTTGTATAAAAATTGAAACTGCATCTAGTTTAAAAAATAAATAAAAAATCCTGAATCTATCTTTAATCTGAGTTTTATATATGGATTAGAATTGTTCCATCACATGCAAAATTCATATGCCCTCTAAGAAAATCTCAATCTAGGCATTCAATGTACAAGAATGTATGTTAAGTTTATGGATTCATACTCTGTTCATTCATATGTATATCCTTTATGGTGAGGTTATGGATTTATACTCCGTGCTATAAATATTAACCATACCACGACCTTTGATAGGATATAGAATCTAATTGTTTTTAAATCATGGAGTTTTGCTTTGGGGGTAGAGATATCCTTTTCAAATGAACACTGCATAATTATTTTGTCTTTAATATATACATGCACAAGTCAAGGTAATGGTGGTGTTGACTGAATTAAAGTGTGACATAATGCTACACCTATTAACAAGGAACGTCTGTTTAATGTGCAGGAGAAGACGATAGTGTTGCAAAATCTTGCTGAGAAAGCCAAGTTATCGGAGGAAGTCTTGAATACTATTTCTGGAATGCACTGCAACCCTTTGCAAGGGGCAATGTATGCATTTCCAAGAATTTTTATTCCTTCCAATGCTATCAAAGCAGCACAGGTTCGTGGTTCGATCAATAACGTATAAATCACTGTTCTCACAACGGCTAAATGAATTGATCGCTTACTTCACCGTTAAAGTTAGTTTTTACTATTTTTCCATTCTATTCATTTATACATTTGACTGTTATTTCTCCCAGCTGAATGTAACAGAAGCATGACCTATCAGAAGGCCTGAAATTAGTTTGCAGGATCACAAATGTCCAAAGCAATACCATATAATTCCCCTCTCCAACAGAGATGGAATGTGTGGAGTTTGCGCTTTCTCCCTGTAACCATGTGGGTTTCCTCCGGGTGCTCCAGTTTCTGCTCTCATCCCAAAGGTTAATTGGCCTCTGTAAATTGCCCCTAGGGTGTAGGGAGTGGATGAGAAAGTGGGATAACATAGAACTAGTGTGAATGGCTGATCGATGGACGGCATGGACTCTGTGGGCCGAAGGGCCTGCTTTCCATGCTGTATCTCTAAAACAATAAAACGTGGCAATAACTGCAGCATTTTTAATAAATCTCTAAACAGAATGCATTGTAAATGTCTGGATTTTTATTGTAAGTGTAGTTGCAATGACCTCTTCACCCAGGCACAAAACAATAAATGAGACTCATGAAGATTTACAACAGTTTGCTTTACCCTTGTTTAGGCCAGTGGAATGGCTCCAGATATGTTTTACTGCATGAAACTGTTGGAGGAGACCGGGATCTGTGTGGTGCCTGGCAGCGGATTTGGTCAAAAGGAAGGAACTCATCATTTCAGGTAATTCCACTCTCTTGGCAAGCGCCGTAACAATTAGTTTGTGAATAAACTATGTTCATCACTTATTGCCTAAGTGAATGTGATGTTTCCGGCACTGGCCTCTCACCTGCCCTTCGTAACATCTTTCTAAATTTTGAAAATTACCACCCAATAGTTCAGAAGGTAGACAAAAATGCTGGAGAAACTCAGCGGGTGAGGCAGCATCTATGGAGCAAAGGAATAGGCGACGTTTCGGGTCTCGACCCTTCTTCAGACTGATGAAGGAATAGGTGACGTTTCGGGTCAAGACCCAAAAGGGTCTCGACCCGAAATGTCACCTATTCCTTCGCTCCATAGATGCTGCGTCACCCGCTGAGTTTCTCCAGCATTTTTATCTCCCATCGATTTTTCCAGCATCTGCAGTTCCTTCTTAAAGAAAGTAGACAGAGCATGGATGTAGTTAACGTGATCCTGATCACAAAAGTGAGAAAAATGCAACGACGTGCTGATACTTGTACGATGTACGTCAGATCTTGTACGATGAGTGAGAGTTATGAGGAACATAGACACTGGTGAACCCCATTTGTGCCCCATATCCTGTCTACTTGAAATACATAGTACATAAGGAACAGGCGTAGAATTAGGCCATTCGGCTCATCAAGTCTATTCCACCATTCAATCATGGTTGATCTATCTCTCCCTCCTAATCCCATTCTCCTGCCTCCACCCCATAACCCCCGACACCTGTACTAATCAAGAATCTATTCTTCTCTGCCTTAAAAATATCCACTGACTTGGCCTCCACAGCCTTCTGTGGCAAAGAATTCCACAGATTCATCACCCACTGACTAAAAAAATGTGTCCTCATCTCCTTCTTCAAAGAAGGTCATTTAATTCTGAGGCTATGACCTCTAGTTCTGGACTCTCCCACTAGTGGAAACATCCTCTCCACATCCACTCTATCCAAACCTTTCACTATTCTGTACGTTTCAATGAGGTTCCCCCCCCCCCCCCCCCCCCCCACACCTCATTCTTCTAGACTCCAGCGAGTACAGGCCCAGTGCCGACAAACACTCATCATAGGTCAACCTACTGATTGCTGGGATAATTCTTGTACAGAAACAGGACAGATAATTTTAAAAATCCAATAAGTTGTTTATTAGCACAGCTAATTCTGTCCATGCCGTCCTTGTATCTGTGAACTTTGATCATTGCTGCTTTACTTGGCCAAACTATTAGTACCGTTTAATGTTCTAATGCTGACAGCTGTGATCCTGGTTCATCTCCCCATAATGAATCTGCTAACCCACAGAAACCTCGCCGCAGAGGAAACTTTGCCAGAGAGAAGCCCCTTTCCGCTCAGCATTACAACAGTGTTGTGATGTACCCCCATCCGCTCCACCCACCCCTTCCCCCCCACGGCTGTTCACAAAGAACATTCATCCCACAAACCCTGGGGGACAGTTTACTCACCGCCCCTATAACCTCAATGTTTTATTTCCCCTTTGAACTGCAAGCAATTCCTCTGTTAATCATCTCCTTTCCTGCAAATGTATTACTTTTCAGAGCCCCACACATGATTAACTACTTTTGATCTAAAAGAGTGCAGGGATTATATTACAAGGCATCAAACACAAAGAGTGGAGATATGATTCATTAACAATGGACATGATTAATTCTTGTAGCAATTTTTTAAGTTGAATATATTATAAATTTAGCAGGTAGACAAAATTGCTGGAGAAACTCAGCGGTTGCGGCAGCATCTATGGAGCGAAGGAAATGGGCAACGTTTCGGGCTGAAACCCTTCTTCAGAATGATTTGGGGGGGGGGGCGTGAAGAAGAAAGGAAGAAGAGCCAGAGGGCTGAGGGAGAGCTGAGAAGGGGAGGAGACAGCAAGGGCTACCGGAAATTGGAGAAGTCAATGTTCAGGCCACCGGGATGCAGACTGCCCAAGCGGAATACGAGGTGCTGCTCCTCCAGTTTCCAGTGGTGCTCACTCTGGCCATGGAGGAGGCCCAGGATAGAAAGGTCGGATTCAGAATGGGAGGGGGAGTTGAAGTGCTGAGCCACAGGGAGATCAGGTTGGTTAATGCGGACCGAGCGGAGGTGTTCGGCGAAACGATCGCCAAGCCTACGCATGGTCTCACCGATGTAGATCAGCTGACATCTAGAGCAGCGGATGCAATAGATGAGATTGGAGAAGGTGCAGGTGAACCTCTGTCGCACCTGGAACGATTTAGCAGTTTTAAATAAATTTAGCAGTTTTATTTTATAAAAATGTTTACTGACACTGGCAACTTTCTTCCTCCAGAATGACTATTCTTCTTCCAATTGAGAAGCTGAAAGTGCTATTGCAGAATGTTAAGGACTTTCACACTAAATTTCTTCAGAAATATGCATGAACAGCATTGCTATAGTTTACTAGAGAAATCCACATCGACATTAATCCAATCTTCCGTCCCATCAAAAGATCAAATTAATGTTTACTAAAATGAAATGAAGAAACAATTCCATCAGCTATTTGTCAGTTTGGTATCGCGGATACCGTTATTTTGTACAAATCTGCTGCATTATTTTTTAAAACACCTGTTTACAGTGAAACAATACCGTTTGAACTTTTTTGTACCTTTGGTAAAGTTTTTTATAGAATAAATTAATGTCATCATATCGGGTGCTAACATGTTGCACAGATTCAAAACTCTAATCTCAAATAGCCAGACATATCTCCTGGTTTCAGGTAGTTAGTGATGCCTGAGATTGTGCCTTGTGTAATGGATGCCATATTCCATGTACTGTGACCATACTCATCAACAGATTTGTATACCCCGGCCTTATGTATACTATTGATTTCTCAGCAAATTGAGCTACTGAAACCTGTCCGGATTGACAGACAATATATTAACTTGTAACACAGCCTGGCTCATGGATTTTACAATAATTGATAACTTATGACAAAGGGAATAATTCTGTCACTCGCCCATTAAAGAACGACATGTTGACAGTTTCATTGTGCAGTTTGAGGGACAAGTGGCTATCACGACAGACACAAAGTGCGGGAGTAACTCAGCGGGTCAGACATGGATAGGTGACATTTCGGATCGGGCGCCCTCATTCTGAAGAAGTCTCACAATCTGAAACGTCACCTATTCACGTTCTCCAGGGATGCTGCCTGACCCGCTGAGATATGCCAGCATATCGTCTTTTTTTTGTAAACTAGCATCTACAGTTCTTTACTTCTACTAGTTATAACTACAGCTTGCTTTTATAAATTACGTAACTCTGAATTTAATTTAATTTTCTATTCATGGCCTTCCACAAATTCAGAAGAACAAAATAAAGATTGCATTTTCTTGCAGCTTGGTCTCCTTTTAAGAAATATTTTATGATTGCTTCAATGGTTGACATTATCAGAGTGTCTGTTATAATACATTTTGTTACAATAAATATTCAGTTGTAATAAAAACGTATTTGATATCAAAGGAGTGAACTTTCTGATACATTTCACCCCAAGAGGTTTCCTCTCTGGGATCTCCCAGGCTCTTCAGATTGCCACAGAAAACAGGAAAAATATTCAACACTACCTGAAACATTGCCCTCCACAGATGCTACCAGACCCTCTGAGTTTCTCCAGCACTTTGTCTTTTGCTCAAGTTTCCAACATCTGCAGTTTGTGGCTGCAGGAATGAAATTGCATCACAAAAATGCTTTCAAGAGAGAGCTAGATAGGGCTCTTAAAGATAGCGGAGTCAGGGCAAGAACAGGGCACTAATTGGGGATGATCAGCCATGATCACATTGAATGGCGGTGCTGGCTCGAAGGGCCAAATGGCCTACTCCTGCACCTATTGTCTATATCCCCTTCCAGTGTTACTCTTACACCACATGGTTTTATTTGGCTTTCATTGAAGATAATGCAGCTAATTCATCCGGCTACAAGCCATTGTACTTACAGACATAATTAAATTTCAGAGAAAAGGCTTGCATCTCAAACTGACATAGCTCATCTTTCAAGGTGCACTTGTAAATCGCTCGTTCTAAGCTTTCCCCCCCACCCCCCCCCCCCCAGTCAACAATCACAGAATCAAGCACTTGAACAACTAATCTTTATTTTGACAAAACACAATTACAGTTCAACTACTGTACCTATCCCACTGCGGGTTCGATCCTGGTATCTGCCTGATCAAGCCCTCTAGACCTCGCTCAAACAGAGGCACTCCAGAAGGTCACGCAGTCCCAAGCTCTCTCCCAGAAGATCAACGCTGAACCTAGTGGCAGCGGCCCCGGGACCTCGATACATGGGGGTGGTCCCTGAACAATCCAGGTACAGATATCGGTTAACCCCATACACAAGACATTTCCCTAACCCAATAATACAGCATCTTAATACATTGTAGTCAAACTGGACTTCTCAAGGAAGCCAACTTAGAAACATTTACCCTGATCTACAAGAAACCCAGACAAGGCTCAATACCTCATCCAATCAACACTCGGCAAAGTAGAACTCTGCAACATTATTTACAAGGTGTATGTCTGATTTGCAGCCATCCAATCCATTCTATGCATTTTGCACCCAATTGACAGGGTCTGCAGATGTTCTTATTCTTTTTTTGCAACTTGTATCTAGGCTCTAGACAAACAGCCACCACTCCACACCTTGTCCCAGCTCTGCAGAGAGCAATTCCAAATTGACCAAATCTCCCAGAAGCCCTGAAGCTTTTACTCCATTTTAAAGTCCTAGCCTCTCCAATTTGGCCAGGATTAACACACTCAGCGTTCAAAATGTTTCCAAAAGAACCAAACCTGACGGACACACACACATCTTTTCTAATTCTGCAAATCCTACTCATTTTCGAACAAAAGGGTTATTTTTCCCAGAGGAATTGATACTTCAAGAAATTTTTTTTCATGATTATATTCTGCAAGGGGGCTAATATTGAGCACCATTGTATTGGGTAGACAAAAGTGCTGGAGCACTTTCTCCAGCACTTTTGTCTACCTTCGATTTTCCAGCATCTGCAGTTCCTTCTTAAACACCATTGTAGTGGGATCTGAATTTAGGGTTGATGGCATTTTACACCATGTGCACACACACACACACGCAGAATAAATGGAACTTCACTTTGCATGTCTAACGAGAGTTTAAAATATATTTCCTTACTGAAAGTTTATATTTGGATTTCGAGAGTTAAGACTATTTTATTGTCATATATCCCAGATAGAACAATGAAATTCTTACTTACAGCAGAATATATAAACATAGTACTCTGTAAACAATATAATAAATGAGAAAAAAGTTCAGTGTGTGTATATACATGCATACACTGAACTTTATATGTATATACATATATACACAGACATATGTATATATACACACACACACATATGCATATATGTACATGTATCTATATGTATATATACACACACGTATATACATAAAAATATATACATTAAAAAAATTATATTTATATAAATATATACACATACATACTGAACTGTGTGTATGCGTATACACATATATACACACACTGTATATACACAGACACACTGAACAAAATATATATATTTTTTCCTCAAGAAGAGTTGCAGAGAATTGACCAATTCAGTGATGGCGAGCTTCCGCAAATCAAACTGTCACTTGTTTCAATTTCATATATAAAATTGAACCAAGTGACATAAATTGGTTTACAGAAGTAAATATATACACATATATACACACACACACACGTATATATATACACGCACACATATGTATACATTCATACACTCACATATGTACACACACACACAAGTATATATCAATATACACATACACACACACATTTTAGACCCAGCTCAAAGTTCATTTGTCGAAATTGAAACAAGTAATAAATTGGTTTGCAGAAGGTCCCTAATGTTGAATTGGTCAATTCTCTGCAACTATTCTCCAGAGGATATTAACCAGCCAAGCCGTGTTAAATACACATGGGAATAAAGGTCTGACTCAAGTTGAGAGATACAGACCTGCAAATGGCAATATCTTCCATCCTTCTTCCGTCTTGTCTATTTCCAAGTATCCATCATCTCAATATTCATATATCATACACGATGTTCCATTTTGGGTGAAGTTCCAGTAAATCTTGGCACCTTCTGCATTCAACTTGTACATTATTTCAAACAGGCCAGATTGGTTCACGTATCCCAAGTGTATCTTATCTGAGATTCCATGATCTTTTCAATTCGATCCCCCTGGAAATGTGCCCAGTGTTCACAAAAGGACACAGAGTGCTGGAGTAACTCAGCGGGTCAGGCAGTATCTGTGGAGAACATGGATAGGTGACTTTAAGAGATATATATGAAAACAGCAGAAATGTCACTTCTGCATTGTGTTAATTTGGCGCCTCACGTCGCAGGAAGGTCAACCCGGTGGATCTTGGACGAGGCCAAGTATTCAGACCACATTATTGACTCCTCGGTTATCAACAGCTGGAGTTTAACGAGTTGGACAACATTGGAGAGGTTTCCATGAAGGATGTCATCTGGTCCATTCACCCGAGAGGAAATTAATTTAACAGAACAATTACCACTGGCGTATTTAGCAACACAGCCCATTATTAGTTTGAGATGTCGACACAAGGAACTGCAGGTGCTGCTTTACAAAAAAAGACACAAAGTGCTGGAGTAAGTCAGCGTGTCAGGCAGCATTGGTGGAGATTCACACGCAATGCTGGAGTAACTCAGCGGGACGGGCAGTATCTGTGGAGAGAAGGAATGGGTGGCGTTTCGGGTCGAGACCCTTCTTCAGACAGTGGGGAACGTCTTGTTTCTCTGTTTAACATCAACCATGTCAAACTGATGCCCAGCCGCGACCGTCTTGGAGAATTTCTAACCTTCACGAATGCACAAACAAAAATGTAATCAGTATTAGTAATCATGAATGATTCACAAGCCGGGACTAGCAGCTGCGGTGGGGAACTGCTGGGCATGAGCTGGAGAAACACTGATATCTTCTCAATATTTACCGGGCGCACGTTGCAATCAACAGCCCAATGAATAGACCAAAGAAGCCACTGTCGTTACAACGAGGCTCATAGGCATGCAACATTAAAACAATCCCAAACAGTCTCGACTCGAAACATCACCCATTCCTTCTCTCCAGAGATGCTGCCGGTCCCGCTGAGTTTATTGTGTCTACCTTCGTTTTAAACCATCCTGCACCAAACTCTCACCGGCTGGAATAAATTAGATTAGACCTCAATTGGATCATTATTCTCAGCAGACCAACATTGAATAAAGGGCGGCAGGGTTTCCCCACCCATGTCTGCGTGTTGATGGTGTGGGAATGGCTGCAGGAAGTGGAGCTCGCTGTTGGGACACTGAAGGAACAATAACACAGACCACCCTCCCGCAAGAGATCAAAGATGAGAAAATACAGCTATTCATGAAGTATTTTGATGCTAAAGGTACGTTAGATTCATTCTGCTGATTGGATGTTCCACAGCCCCATTTCTTCATCCAAGTTTCTGGCTGCACTTGTTTGCTTTTGCTTTGCCCGCATTCTTTATACCATAGACTGTAAAATATAGGAGCAGAATGAGGCCATTCGGCCCATCGTGTCTATTCCGCCATTCGATCATGGCTGGCCCATTTTCCCCTCTCAACTCCATTCTCCTTAGTCTCCCAGTAACCTTTAACTCCCTTAAAAATCAAGAAATTTATCAATCTTTACTTTGAAAACACCCAAATGGCTTGTCCTCCACTGCCCTCTGTGGCAATGAATTCAATAGACAATAGGTGCAGGAGTAGGCCATTCGGCCCTTTGAGCCAGCACCGCCATTCAATGTGATCATGGCTGATCATCCCCAATCAGTTCCCCGTTCCTGCCTTCTCCCCATATCCCCTGACTCCGCTATCTTTAAGAACCCTATTTAGCACTCTCTTGAAAGCATCCAGAGAACTGGCCTCCACCGCCCTCTGAGGCAGAGAATTCCACAGACTCACCACTCACTGTGAGAAAAAGTGTTTCCTCGTCTCCGTTCTAAACGACTTGGTCCTTATTTTTAAATTCCACCGATTCACCACCATTCTTCATTAGTACAGGTGCCAGAGGTTATGGGGAGAAGGCAGGAGAATGGAGTTAGGAGGGAGAGATAGATCAGTCATGATTGAATGGCAGAGTAGACTTGATGGGCCGAATGGCCTAATTCTGCTTATGAACTTATGACCACCCTCTGGCTGAAGAAATTTCTCCTCGTCTCCTTTCTTTTTATTCTGAGGCTGTGCCCTCTGGTTCTAGATTCTTCCATTACTGGAAACCCTAGACTGATGATAAATATTTATTGTGTAAAATACTTGTGGTAAATATGAGGATGTGAGCGGGGTTGTGTCTCTCTCTTCTGTCCATTCCATTTTTTGAATATTCCTGACTTTTTTTAATTTCAATTTTATTTGAATACAATCAATACTGCGTTCGGCTTAATTGCACTTCATGAGTTTGAACGTTTCATTATTTCCGCTGCTTTGGTTCAATGAATTATATCCCTCTGTTGCAGCAAATGAGAAAATGAGGGAGATGGAGCAAGCATGTGGGAAACTAATAGACATGGTTGACAATGTGTTGGCTGTCTACTTGCTGAAGATGCCAGCTGCAATCAAAAGGATGAAGTTGCGAGATTTCCTTGGTAAAACCTTTTTAAAGCTAATAATTAAACTGTTGAGACTAGTTAAATAGTTAACCAGACTGATTCCTGGGATGTCAGGACTTTCATATGAAGAAAGACTGGATAGACTCGGCTTGTACTCGCTAGAATTTAGAAGATTGAAGGGGGATCTTATAGAAACGTACAAAATTCTCAAGGCGTTGGACAGGCTAGATGTAGGAAGATTGTTCCCGATGTTGGGGAAGTCCAGAACAAAGGGTCACAGTTTAAGGATAAGGGGGAAATCCTTTAGGACCGAGATGAGAAAAACATTTTTCACACAGAGAGTGGTGAATCTCTGGAACTCTCTGCCACAGAAGGTAGTTGAGGCCAGTTCATTGGCTATATTTAAGAGTGAGTTAGATGTGGCTAAAGGGATCAGGGGGTATGGAGAGAAGGCAGGTACAGGATACTGAGTTGGATGATCAGCCATGATCATATTGAATGGCGGTGCAGGCTCGAAGGGCCGAATGGCCTTATCCTGCACCTATTGTCTATGTTTCTATGTTTCTAAATAAAATGCACACAGTGTAGAAAGTGAATCTTCATCAAAGATTCATGTTGATGAGTATAATCACAGAATGTACTCACTTCTCATGTCTAGTCTTGCTAAACATGTCCTATTCATTCATTTCTTTTCTACTTTCCTTTTGCTGTTACTGTCACAATTCCTTTGGTATCAAATACACACTCCTGAAGCTTTGTGACAAAGATGTTTGTCTTTTAATTCCACATTTTCTCTTGGCATGGGCAACGTCTTCCATCCCCCCCCTCCACCTCCTCCGGGACGACAGATGGCACAATGGGCTAAGTGTTCGGCTGGCAACCTGAAGGTGGCCGGTTCGAATCCCGCTTGGAGTGCATACTGTTGTTGTGTCCTTGGGCAAGACACTTCACCCACCTTTGCCTGTGTGTGAATGTGTGTGAATGTGTGTGAGTGATTGGTGGCGGTCGGAGGGGCCGTAGGCGCAGATTGGCAGCCACGCTTCCGTCAGTCTGCCTCAGGGCAGCTGTGGCTACAGAAGTAGCTTACCACCACCGAGTGTGACTGAGGAGTGAATGAATAATGCGATGTAAAGCGCCTTGAGTATTAGAAAGGCGCTATATAAATCCCATCCATCATCATCATCTTGTCTCTTTCCAAGTAGCGAACATCTCACTCGGTCACAATAAGCACAATGTTCCATTTTGGGTGACGTTCTAGTAAATCTTAGGAAGACAAAAATGCTGGAGAAACTCAGCGGGTGAGACCCTCCTTCAGACTGATGAAGGGATAGGTGACGTTTTGGGTCGACCTGAAACGTTACCTATTCCTTCGTGCCATAGATGCTGGAGAAACTCAGCGGGTGAGGCAGCATCTATGGAGCGAAGGAATAGGTGACGTTTCGGGTCTCGACCCTTCTTCAGACTGATGAAGGAATAGGTGACGAAAACTCAACTATTCCTTCGCTCCATAGATGTTGCCTCATCCGCTGAGTTTCTCCAGCATTTCTATCTACCTTCAATTTTTCCAGCATCTGCAGTTCCTTCTTAAAGATGTTTCGGGTTGAGACACTTCTTCGAGTAAACCTTGGCACCTTTTCCATTCTCATGTTTCTAAGAGGCCAGAGTGGTTCCAGCATTGTTCACGACGTTGGGGGTGTCCAGAACCAGGACTCGCAGTTTAAGAATAAGGGGTAGGCCATTTAGGACTGAGATGAGGAAAAACTTTTTCACCCAGAGAGTTGTGAATCTGTGGAATTCTCTGCCACAGAAGGCAATGGAGGCCAATTCACTGGATGTTTTCAAGAGCGAGTTAGATTTAGCTCTTGGGGCTAACAGAATCGAAGGATATGGGGAGAAAGTAGGAATGGGCTACTGATTTTTGATGATCAGACATGATCACATTGAATGGTGGTGCTGGCTCGGAGGGCCGAATGGCCAACTCCTGCACCTATTGTCTATTGTCTACTTGAATATGATCCCTGTATAAATTATTTCACATGGATCAGCTTCATGACAAGTGGGGAAATATATAGGGGATGGTTTGGAAAGATGTTTATGTAATTGAAAGCCAGCTCTGTCCATTTGCAGTGAAGTAGCTCGGGTAAAGATACTTCCATGTCTTTGATTTTAATGTTTCACGTTTCTGTCCTTGTTTAGCTACAGGAGGGACAGATCACGTTTCCACTGCAGCTGTGATGGTGAGTTGTTGACTCGACGCACTTTCAAGCAGCAATCTGCTCGAGTAATTAACTACAACTAATTAGCTGGTGCAGTGGTGGAGTTGCTGCCTTGCATCGCCAGAGTCCCGGGTTCGATCCTGACCTCGGGTGCTGCCTGTAGAGAGTCTGTGTTCTCCCCGTGACCACGTGGGTTTTCTCTGGGCGCTCCGGTTCTCTCTCTTTACCCCCACCCCCCACACGCCAAAGACGTACAGGTTTGTAGGTTAATTGGCTTCAGTTAAATTGTCCCTAGTGTGTGTAGGATAGTGTTAGTGTACGGGGTGATCGCTGGTTTGGTGTGGACTCGGTGGGCCGAAGGGCCTGTTTCTGCGCTGTATCTCTAAAGGGCAGGAAAAATGTTCCCAATGTTGGACGAGTCCAGAACCAGGGGCGGCAGCAGCAGCGGAGACCCGACTCGGCCCCGAAGTGGTAGCGGCGGCAGCAGCAGCGGAGACCCGACTCGGCCCCGGAACCGTGGCGGCGGCAGTGGAGACCCGGCTCTCGGAGCTGTGGCGGAGGCAGCGACCACCCGCAGAGTTTGAACCATCGCCTCGGCGCAGAGGGAGAACAAAGGGAAGAGACAAAGACTTTAAGATTTTGCCTTTCACCACAGTGAGGAGGTGTTTGGTGAACTCACTGTGGTGGATGTTAAACCTGTGTTGATTGTGTGTTTTTGTCATTTTTTAAAATTATATGTATGACTGCAGGGAAACACATTTCGTTCAGACCGAAAGGTCTGAATGACAATAAACGAATCTAATCTAATCACAGTCTTAGAATAAAGGGGAGGTCATTTAAGACTGAGGTGAGAAAAAACTTTTTCACCGAGAGAGTTGTGAATTTGTGGAATTCCCTGCCACAGAGGGCAATGGAGGCCAAGTCACTGGATGGATTTAAGAGAGAGTTTGATAGATCTCTAGGGGCTAGTGGAGTCAAGGGATATGGGGAGAAGGCAGGCACGGGTTATTGATAGGGGATGATCAGCCATGATCACATTGAATGGCGCTGCTGGCTCGAAGGGCCGAATGGCCTCCTCCTATTTTCTATGTAATTGTATATTTTCTCTCTGAATCATTATTTTAGTTTGTTCTGGGAATTTCTCAGTTTGCTACCTTTTTAAAAAATGCCAAGTACCACAGTGTAATGTTGATGCCCTGACCAAGGGTGGAGTGCTCTATAGTACAACGTCTCCAATGGGAATGTGTTACGTTTGTTAGACCAGCTGTTCAATTCATTGACTAACCTTTGGACATTAGGGGCCTAGAAACAGGGTTGGGAAAGACTGCCCGATTGAGTTTAAAAAAAAAAAAAGAAGCCATCAAGCAGTTTCATTTACTGTAGAGATACAGCATGGAAACTGGCCCTTCGGCCCACCGAGTCTGTGCCGACCCGCGATCCCCGCACACTAAAGGGCCTGCCCCACTTATGCGACTTTTTCGGCGACTCGTAGGTCGTTTCAGGTGGTCGAAAATGTTCAACATGTGGAAAATCCAGCGGCGACCAGAACAAGGTGCGACTCTTTGGGCGACTACTCACGACCATGCAGGCTTGACCCCGCGACATGTCACCAGGGTGTCGTCTGTATGGTCGTGAGTCGTCTCCTAGTCACCCAAAGAGTCGTAGCGTCTTTCTGGTCGCTGCTGGATTTTCAATGTTGAAAATATTTGGCGACCTATGACGGGTGCGGGCAGTCGGCAAAAAAAGTCGCGTAAGTGGGACAGGCCCTTAACGCTATCCTATACACACGCACACGCACACGCACACGCGCACGCACGCACACACGGGACAATTTACAATTTTACTAGAAACCGACAAGCCTGAGCGTCTTTGGAGTGTGGGAGGAAACCGGAGCACCCGGAGAAAGCCCACGCAGATCATGGGACGAATAGACAATAGGTGCAGATGTAGGCCATTAGCCAGCGAATCGTCCGATCAGCGGAGAAGATTGTTGGCTGCAACCTTCCCTCCATTGATGAACTGTACACTGCAAGGGCCAGGAAGCGAGCGGGCAAGATCATCTCTGACCCCTCTCACCCTGGCCACAAACTCTTTGAATCACTTCCCTCTGGAAGGCGACTCCGGACTGTCAAAGCTGCCACAGCCAGACATAAAAAACAGCTTTTATCCACGAGTAGTTGCTCTACTCAACAGCCAAAAATCTGTAGCCTCCCTTTGATCTGGTATTTTGTTGGTTCACATGCTTGATCAATGGTGTTTTATCATTAATGTTTTATTATTATTAATGTTTAGTGTTTTCTGAGTCATTCGTAACTGTCACTGTCATGTTGTTACTTGTGGTCGGAGCACCAAGGCAAATTCCTTGTATGTGAATACTTGGCCAATAAACGTACTTACTTTTTGGCCTTGACTACAGACAGCCCCTGTTGTCGGGACCGAACCCGGGTCTCTGGTGCTGTAAGGCAACGACTCTACCGCTGAACATATAGTATTTTATTGAAAGATAAATGTAACAGCAAATCTTTGGCCAACTAATAGAACATCTTTGTGTTCAAAGGCTGATTTACCAGATGAAGGGATGATGGCTGAACTTGCCAGCAAGGCAACGAGAAAAGGCAAGTATATCGAGTGGAAAAAGCATGCGGTTAATCTTCAACTTTAGATGGTTTGATGAAAGACTAATGATGTGCTTTTTCAGGCAAAGCTCCGCTGAGTTCAAACTCGACAGAAGTGAAAGGCAGAGGAAAGATAATGGCCACAAAATCTTGCACGGTTGCAAAAGTAAGTTCCCAAACACAAAGTCTTGGGACACAACTATTTGATCTAATCTCTCGGTGAATAAAACACTCATTTTCACTTTGTTGGTAGACAAAAATGCTGGAGAAACTCAGCGGGTGAGGCAGCATCTATGGAGCGAAGGAATAGGTGACGTTTCGGGTCGAGACCCTTCTTCAGACTGATGAAGGAATAGGTGACGTTTCGGGTTGAGACCCGGAAGGGTCTCGACCCGAAACGTCACCTATTCCTTCGCTCCATAGATGCTGCCTCACCCGCTGAGTTTCTCCAGCATTTTTGTCTACCTTTGATTTTTCCCGCATCTGCAGTTCTTTCTTAAACATTTCACTTTGTTGAATGAGTGGTGCTGCATGTGGGAGTTTATTAGTTTCTCTTATTGGATAGTGACCAGGACCTCTTCTGATGGGTTGGTTTTCTGGCCAAGCTGCTCAATGGGTCGAGACAATAGACAATAGGTGCAGGAGTAGGCCATTTGGCTCTTCGAGCCAGCACCGCCATTCATTGTGATCATGGCTGATCATCCCCAATCAGTACCCCATTCCTGCCTTCTCCCCATATCCCCTGACTCCTCTATATTTAAGAGCCCTATCTAGCTCTATCTTGAAAGCATTTAGAGAACCGGCCTCCACCGCCCTCTGAGGCAGAGAATTCCACAGACTCACAAGCCTCTGTGTGAAAAAGTTTTACCTCATCTCCTGTACTAATCAAGGGTATTAAACAGTACGCCTGTACTAATCCAGTATCTGTCCTGAGCCACCATCTACCTCTTTGGAAACCCTTTTAATCAGACATTACTGGACTTTATCTTGCACTTCCTGTTATTCCCTTTATGTTGTATCTGTACACAGTGGACGGCTCGATTGTAATCACATATAGTCTTTCCGCTGGCTGGTTAGCACGCAACACAAGCCTCGGTACACGTGACAATAAACAAAACTAACTAACCCCTGCTCCGTGCCCAGTGCCCGCAGGACCACAGACTGCAGTGACCTGTCAGTGTATGCAAAAATTGGAGCAAATTTGATTGTGACCGAAGACCCATTGTTGCTTTCCTCCTCCCCCCCCCCCCCCCCCCCCCCCCCCCCCCCCCCCCCCCCCCACGACGAAACCTCTGCCCCTCTGTGAACAGCCCACTGAATGGTCCTTCCATTCGTAACGTTTAAGAAACATTTAGACAGTTACATCGTTGGGACGGGTTTAACAGGTAGATGGCGCATGTGGGTTAGTATGGGCAAGTTGGGCCGAAGGGCCTGACTCTGAATCTATTCACCTCTACCCCATTTTGGACATTGGACTTTGTCTGTGGAACTGATGCGCTACAATGCTGAGAACTATATTCTGCACTCTGTATCTTCCCCTTTGTTCAAACTATCATATTCTAGTTTGACTTGTTTGTAATTGTGTATAGTAATATCTGATCTCTTTGTATAGCATGCAGAACAAAGCTGTTCTCTCTACCTTGGTACACATGACAATAATAAACCTAAACACTATGTTTAAATGTTTTTGTTCCAGGCACCTCCGACCAAACCAAGATCATTTACCAGCCGTGATAAGGAAACGTTGATTAGAAGGTGAAGGTGTCCAACTTTGACGGGCTGATCACCCGCCTTCCGTATCATATGGAACACGGCAATGCAAATGATTTATTTTCAATATCTTTCCCTAGCGGTGGTCCAAAACCGGGCAGTGAAAAGCTCGCCGTTCATCACGGAACCCCGCTGACAAGACTATTGTGGAAGTTGTCTTTAAGAAACCATTCCCAATCCGACCTTTCTGTCCTGGGCCTCCTCCATGGCCAGAGTGAGGCCCAGCGCAAATTGGAGAAACAGCACCTCGTATTTCGCTTCGGTAGTTTCCACCCTAGCGGTATGAAGAATGACTTCTCCAATTACAGATAGTCCTAGCTTTCTCCCTCCTTCCCCTTCCCTTCCCAGCTCTCCCACAGCCCTGCTGTCTCCCCCACTTCCTTTCTTCCCCCCCCCCCCCCCTCGCATCAGTCTGAAGAAGGGTCTCGACCCAAAACGTCACCTATTCCTTCTCTCCAGGGATGCTGCCTCACCCGCTGAGTTTCTGCAACATTTTTGTCTACCTCCAACAACAAAGGGTCATATTTGTTCCCTGAATAAGATCATAAGCGATAAGAGCAGAATTAGGTCAAGTCTACCCCACCATTCAATCATGGCTGATCTATCTCTCCCTCCTAACCCCATTCTCCTGCCCTGCCTTCTCTCTGTAACCCCTGACACCCGTACAAATCACGAATCTATCTATCTCTGCCTTAAAAATATCCACTGCCTTGGCCTCCACAGCCTTCTGTGGCAAAGAATTCCACATGTCCCCCAGAGACGCTGCTTGACCTGCTGAGTAACACAAGAAGTTTTTTTATTAACTAGCATCTGCAGTTCCTAGTTTCTGCTAAATTGATCTGCTGCTGCTGATGTGAGTTTGGTTATTAGAGATCTGGTCAAACATGAACTTTGTGCTTAAACGCAGACACTTGTAGATCCCCCCCCCCCCCCACTTCCTCTTGGATTTAAGTTGCGATGCATATGGATCACAACTTCATCAAACTTGCCACTAATTTTATTGTGCAATTTTGTCTAAACGTGGATAATGTTCTTAACCCGTTTAAAAAATTAAAAGTGAAATGTGCGGGAAAGAACAGCATGAAGATGCTGGTTTAAACCGAAGATAGAAACAAAAAGCTGGAGTAACTCAGCGGGACAGGCAGCATCTGTGGAGAGAAGGAATGGGTGACGTTTCGGGTAGGAAGAAGGGTCTCGACCCAAAACGTCACCCATTCTTTCTCTCCAGAGATGCTGCCTGTCCCGCTGAGTTACTCCAGCTTTTTGTGTTTGAATATTGTTGCTGTCACCGGGCAGAATCCTCGTGTAAACGCCAAGTGGATGTTGCTCGCACTGACTTTGTTTTCTTAAACTCAGAATTGGTCCAAAGACGAGCCAGTGTTTGCATCGTCCGAGAGTGAACCGATCGCTGCCAATGATCAAAATACCATTGGCTGATGGCCAGGCAAGTGTCTTCCAACTACACTACACGTTGGGCTATTTTTTTTAAAACTTCAAGAATAAATCTTTGGCCTTGAGCATTCAAACCGCTTAAATTAGTTCAGTTTGGAGAAGCAGCGTGGAAACGAGCCCTTCAGTCCACTGACTCCGCGCCGACCAGCGATCACCCCGTACACTAGCACTATCCTACACACGAGGGACA
Organism: Amblyraja radiata; assembly: GCF_010909765.2. Lineage (NCBI taxonomy): Eukaryota > Metazoa > Chordata > Chondrichthyes > Rajiformes > Rajidae > Amblyraja > Amblyraja radiata. The sequence continues at coordinate 47,507,021 of NC_045972.1, read as the reverse complement.
ATTCACAATTCTCACCAAAGCCAAGTTAAACCACAATCTTGCGCATCTTTTGGATGTGGATGAAAACGCACGCGGTCACGGGGAGAAGGTGCAAACTCCGTACAGACAGCGCCCGTAGTCGGGATCGAACCTGGCTCTCTGGTAACATAGAAAATAGGTGCAGGAGGAGGCCATTCGAGCCAGCACTGCCATTCATTGTGATCATGGCTTATCGTCCCCTATCAATAACCCGTGCCTGCCTTCTCCCCTTATCCCTTGACTCCACTAGCCCCTAGAGCTCTATCTAACTCTCTCTTAAATCCATCCAGTGACTTGGCCTCCACTGCCCTCTGGCAGGGAATTCCACAAATTCACAACTCTCTGGGTGAAAACGTTTTTTCTCACCTCAGTCTTAAATGGCCTCCCCTTTATTCTAAGACTGTGACCCCTGGTTCTGGACTCGCCCAACATTGGGAACATTTCCTGCATCTAGCTTGTCCAGTCCTTTTATAATGTTATATGTCTCTATAAGATTCCCCCCCTCCCCTCATCCTTCTAAACTCCAGGGTACCTAGGGACAGTGAAATGCTTAGTTTTGCGTGCCACCTCGCCCGTACACGAGTGTCAACGTGTTGGCATCAACAATGCTCCAAAAGTACCCAACAGCCTGTCTGTTGCCCGCTGCTGTACCTGGCAGCACCCTTCCGGGTCTCGACCCGAAACGTCACCTATTCCTTCATCGGTCTGAAGAAGGGTCTCGACCCGAAACGTCACCTATTCCTTTGCTCCATAGATGCTGCCTCACCCGCTGAGTTTCTCCAGCATTTTTGTCTTCCTAAGATTTACTGGAAATTCACCCAAAATGGAACATTGTGTTTATTATGACCGAGTGAGATGTTCGCTACTTGGAAAGAGACAAGATGGAGGGGGGGGGGGGGGGGGGGGGGGGAATGGAAGACGTTGCCCTTGCCGAGAGAAAATGTGGAATTAAAAGACAAACATCTTTGTCACAAAGCTTCAGGAGTGTGTATTTGATACCAAAGGAACTGTTACGGTAACAGCAAAAGGAAAGTAGAAAAAATGAATGGATTGGATTGGACATGTTTAGCAAGACTAGACATGAGAAGTGAGTACATTCTGTGATTCTGGAGAAACTCAGTGGGTGAGGCAGCATCTATGGAGAGAAGGAATAGGTGACGTTTCTTCAGACTGATGAAGGAATAGGAAACGTCACCTATTCCTTCGGGTCGAGACCCTTCTTCAGACAAGAACGTGAATTATAGTTTGATGAATGATTGATACTGTATTATCACCTGTGGCGTTACAGTGAAATGCCTCGTTTTGCATCCAATACACACAAAGTATGCAAATATGCGCTACAATTTGATTATTATATAAAAATTAAAAAAATTGCGGCATCAGCAATATCTTGCCTCTATGCGTGCATGTTTTGGGGACAATTGTTTTTGTACTTTGAGAATCAACCGAGTGGTTTTATTAGTCTACTATTTTTGTATGTTTGGAGCAGTTGAAGTTATTAATGACTCTGCAAATGGGTTCACTGCCCCTCGTGACGTTTTGAGCTTTGCTTTGCAGGCAATCAGTGCAGCTGGTGAAGAAGTAAATAACATCGATGTGCAGTCACTTGATCCACAAACTCTTCAGGGTATTCAATTACTTGTGGTAAGCATCTTGTTCTGCATCTTGAGTTGTGATGTTGTGAAAACTGATGCCCAGCTACAGCTCCAGATGGTTTTTTAATCCCTTTTAAAACCAACTGCTTGTTTGGTGTTTTCTAACGGGAGACGTTTTTAACCACCATTTGTAGGGTCTGTCTTGCGCTTGGAGTCCGAGCTCTTTAGCCCACCGAGTCCATGCTGACCATCGACCACCCGCTTACGCTGTTCCAATTAACTCAGCGGGACAGGCAGCATCTCTTCTTCAGATGGGTCTCGACCTGAAACATCACCCTTTAGTTAGATAGGGCTCTTAAAAATAGCGAAGTCAGGTGATTCACCCAAGGCAGGAACGGGGTACTGATTGGGGATGATCAGACATGATCACATTGAATGGCGGTGCTGCCTCGAAGGGCCAAATGGCCTACTCCTGCGTCTATTGTCTATTCCTTCTCTCCAGAGATGCTGCCTGTCCCGCTGAGTTACTCCAGCATTTTGTGTCTACCTTTGGTTTAAACCAGCATCTACAGTTCTTCCCTACAGCCACAAGGAGGGATTGGACAAAATTAGTTTTTTTTCTCTGCAGTGTCGGGGGTCGAGGTAGAATTGCTGCCTCACAGCGCCAGAGATTCGGGCCCGATCCTGACTGTGGGTGCTATCTGTACGGAGGTTGTACCTTCCTCCTCGTGGGTTTTCTCCGGGTTTCCCCGGTTTCCCCCGCACTCCAAAATGTGCAGGTTAATTGGCCTCTGTAAACTGTCCCTAAACTGTTGGCTAGCGCTAGTATGTGGGGTGATCGCTGGTCGGCACGGAATCGCTGGGCCGAAGGGTCTGTTTCATGTCAAAGACGACGACTCAGCTGTAAGTTTATTGGCCAAGTATTCACATACAAGGAATTTGCCTTGGTGCTCCGCCCACAAGTAACAACATGACATAGTGACAGTTACGAATGACTCAGAAAACACTAAACATTAATAATAATAAAACATTCATGATAAAACACCATTGATCAAGCATGTGAACCAACAAAATACCAGATCAAAGGGAGGCTACAGATTTTTGGCTGTAACATCTGTAGAGCAACTACTCGTGGATAAAAGCTGTTTTTATGTCTGGCTGTGGCAGCTTTGACAGTCCGGAGTCGCCTTCCAGAGGGAAGTGATTCAAAGAGTTTGTGGCCAGGGTGAGAGGGGTCAGAGATGATCTTGCCCGCTCGCTTCCTGGCCCTTGCAGTGCACAGTTCATCAATGGAGGGAAGGTTGCAGACAATAACCTTCTCTGCTGATCGGACGATTCGATGCAGCCTCCAGGTGTCGTGCTTGGTGGCTGAGCCAAACCAGACCATGATGGAGAAGGTGAGAACAGACTCTACGATGGCCGTGTAGAAATGGACCATTAAAGTGCAAGGTACAAAATTTGAAGTGGATGTGAGGGGTGTTTATTGTATTCAGATTGGTGGGTGCCTGGAACGCTGTCAGTGGTGGTGGAGGCAGATACGATAGTGGTGCTTGAAGCTTTTGGATAGGTACGTGGATATAGAGATATGGATGAGGTGCAGGCAGAGATTAGTTTACCTTGGCATCACGTTCAGCATGGACATTGTGGGCTGCAGGGAACTTTGTTGTGCTGTCTTGTGTTCTATTGCTCTTATTGAAATCTCGGCAGCAGGGAGGCTGTTGTTATGTTTTAACCCTGCTGGTATTTGGTCCCAGTTACGTGTTTGCACTAGATTCTGACTTAGTCACTGAACCAGAGACACATTGTTTTGGGAAAGGTAAAACTTAATGTTGAACTTTTTACACATTTATTTTCTCCCCACAGACTCGTCTAACAGCTTTGTGTGAGAAGGCTCAGAACTCTGCCAAGCATGCCAACAGTATATAAATATTTGTAGCCATTTTACATTTCTTCCGCTCCATTAATCTTGGATTTGGAGCTAAAGTGCAATTCTGTTGTTGTTGTTGTTGTTTGCTTAAGTGTGTTGGGAAACTTTTATTTCATATTTTTAATTTTTAAAACAGTGCATCTATTTAGTGGGAAAATGGAGCAACTGTGCCAAATAAAAACTTTTTTAACAGAGTTTTTATTGTCTTTCCTTGTTTTGGACCATACATGCAATGAGCAAACTGAACATTGGCATTGAACGGCTGCAGGTTGCTGGAAGGAAGCAGAGGCAGGGAGGTTAAATGTGATGGGACCCAGATTGCTTGGGCAAGCACTGCAGGCAGATTAGAGGCTGTTCACATTTTTAACTCTGACCCCATGTACAAGTTGTGTGGGAAGGAACTGCAGATGCTGGTTTATACCGAAGATAGACACAAAGTGCTGGAGCAACTCAGTGGGTCAGGCAGCATCTCTAGAGCAAAAGGATGGGTGATGTCTTGGGTCAGAGCCCTTCTTCAGACCGAAAGTAGAATGGAGGCAGGGAAAGGCCAGAACAAACCAGGGGCCGGTAACAAATGACCAAGAAAGGCTGGAGCTCACAATGGCCCATTGTCTTGTTGTTCCTTGGCAGTCAAGATGGATGTCTCCATCTGTATCCCAACTCCGTGGTGCTTGGCTGAAACTCCAAGATACAGCGGTTTGTGGTTAGCCGATGCTGACATGGCAACTGAGCTGAATTTTAATGTCTGTGACTGGGACAATCTTTGGGTCTAATAAATTTTACTGAGATGCAAGCTAAGGAATGGGAACGCCATGCACGTGCAACAAGAAGAGAGTATTAAAGCAGATTTGGTTGCAGCTCAAGCATCTATAGCTCTGCAAGTTGATGGCGTTCTTGTGCACATTGTCTATCCTGCTCATAGTGGGTGCCCAATCAGGATTGTTGACATCATTCCATGCTGCAGGCTTGTCTGTTATTAGATGATAAATAAATAAATAAGTAGTTTGGGTGATTGTGCAGGCTCTAAACAAGAAACATTGAGAAATATATTTTGGCAAATAATAAAATGTCCTGCTTTTGTCCAACAGCTGACAATGATCCCATTCCTTAGCTTGCATCTCAGTAAAATTTATTTCAAAACGCATTGATAGTTTACGATTATTTAAATGGTAAATGGAGCTTCAGAAGCGTGTTCATTTTGCATGTTAAAACCCACCCGAGAACCATGGGCGATTTTGCAATTTTACTGATGGATTTCTAACTTTTAATACTTTTCATATAACAAATGAATAAAGATAAAAAGTCAATAATGCCACTTTTGATGAAATGCAGCGAGCAAACGCGATAATTCCCGATATTTTGGATCTTTAAATCTCCACGGCAAATGTCCAATAACAACTTCCGCTGTTTTTACACCTTCAGCTCCCTCTTGAATTTACCTTAGATTCTATCTTTTTTTTGGACTGTAAATTTAGGTAGCTGTTCCTCACGGTCACCCCGACTGGCTCAGTAAATTGCAGCTCAAAAACTGGCCGTTTTCGATGTTTTTAACGGGTGTGAAAGTGCGTGTTTTCCCATCCACTAACATGTACCGGAAGTGACGCTTGTCCCCCAGTTAAAATTTTCGGTCACGTGGGTGCGGATCTACGCTCCAGTGACCTTTCGTGAAATCACCCTATAGGCAACGTTTCGGGACGAAACCTATCTGGTGTATTCACACCCAGGGCCGGCCCTAGAAGGTGCGGGGCCCAATTGGGAATTCCCCCCCCCCCCGTATAAATATATAAATAAATAAATATGATTGAGTCACGTGTCGTGAGTAACATGACAATTCGGGGGAGAGTTCCTTTCACAGCGTGTGGGGAATCTAGCCAGGGGTAAAGTTGCGGGGAGGGAAGGAGCGTTGAGAAGGAGAGGGCCGGGTTCATGCCAGTGACATTCACTCACCGTTGCCGCGGCGCTCCGGGCACCACCGCATTGTGGCCGGGGAGAGAAGCAGTTCGCGTGGCTACGAGTGGCCTCCATCACCGGATAGCGGAACCGACTGCCATCTCAACGCCTTCTCACCTGCCCGCTCACCTCTGGCAGTGCTCTCCGTCTGAACAGTGAGGGGACCAGCTCAAGAGCAAAGATCATAGAGCGGAGTGGGTCAGCAGGTGATGGATAACATCACAGCGGGCGGTGGAGCTTACTCCTGTGTCAGCGCGAACAAGGGATCAGTTGAGGTTACGCGCAGCGACTCTGGAGACAAGACCCTTCTTTAGACTGAACTGAACTCTCGTCGGTGAGAGTATTTGTGATTGTCTGAAGAAGGGTCTCGACCAGAAACGCAACCCTCTCCCCAGAGCCCATGCCCGTCCCGCTGAGCTATGCCCGTCCCGCTGAGCTATGCCCGTCCCGTTGAAGGTAGACACAGGGGGATCCACCTTCAACTTCAGAACCAAACAAAAAACAGAGTGCTGGAGGAACTCAGCGGGCAAGGCAGCATCCGCGGAGGGAACACATCACTTATCAGGAGCCGCCACGGGCCAGGCTCTCCCGAGTCCGAGCTCTTTAGCCCACCGAGTCCATGCTGACCATCGATCACCCGCTTACGCTGGTCCAATTAACTCAGCGGGACAGGCAGCATCTCTTCTTCAGATGGGTCACGACCTGAAACGTCACCCATTAGTTAGATAGGGCTCTTAGAAATAGCGAAGTCAGGTGATTCACCCAAGGCAGGAACGGGATACTGATTGGGGATGATCAGCCATGATCACATTGAATGGCGGTGCTGCCTCGAAGGGCCAAATGGCCTACTCCTGCGTCTATTGTCTATTCCTTCTCTCCAGAGATGCTGCCTGTCCCGCTGAGTTACTCCAGCATTTTGTGTCTACCTTTGGTTTAAACCAGCATCTACAGTTCTTCCCTACCGCCACAAGGAGGGATTGGACAAAATTTGTTTTTTTTCTCTGCAGTGTCGGGGGTCGAGGTAGAATTGCTGCCTCACAGCGCCAGAGACTCGGGCCCGATCCTGACTGTGGGTGCTATCTGTACGGAGGTTGTACCTTCCTCCGCGTGGGTTTTCTCCGGGTGCTCCGGTTTCCACCGCACTCCAAAATGTGCAGGTTAATTGGCCTCTGTAAACTGTCCCTAAACTGTTGGCTAGCGCTAGTTCGTGGGGTGATCGCTGGTCGGCACGGAATCGCTGGGCCGAAGGGTCTGTTTCATGTCAAAGACGACGACTCAGCTGTAGGTTTATTGGCCAAGTATTCACATACAAGGAATTTGCCTTGGTGCTCCGCCCACAAGTAACAACATGACATACAGTGACAGTTACGAATGACTCAGAAAACACTAAACATTAATAATAATAAAACATTAATGATAAAACACCATTGATCAAGCATGTGAACCAACAAAATACCAGATCAAAGGGAGGCTACAGATTTTTGGCTGTTGAGTAGAGCAACTACTCGTGGATAAAAGCTGTTTTTATGTCTGGCTGTGGCAGCTTTGACAGTCCGGAGTCGCCTTCCAGAGGGAAGTGATTCAAAGAGTTTGTGGCCAGGGTGAGAGGGGTCAGAGATGATCTTGCCCGCTCGCTTCCTGGCCCTTGCAGTGTACAGTTCGTCAATGGTGGGAAGGTTGCAGCCAATAACCTTCTCTGTTGATCGGACGATTCGCTGCAGCCTCCAGGTGTCTTGCTTGGTGGCTGAGCCAAACCAGACCATGATGGAGAAGGTGAGAACAGACTCTACGATGGCCATGTAGAAATGGACCATTAAAGTGCAAGGTACAACATTTGAAGTGGATGTGAGGGGTGTTTATTGTATTCAGATTGGTGGGTGCCTGGAACGCTGTCAGTGGTGGTGGAGGCAGATACGATAGTGGTGCTTGAAGCTTTTGGATAGGTACGTGGATATAGAGAGATGGATGAGGAGCAGGCAGAGATTAGTTTACCTTGGCATCACGTTCAGCATGGACATTGTGGGCTGCAGGGAACTTTGCTGTGCTGTCTTGTGTTCTATTGCTCTTATTGAAATCTCGGCAGCAGGGAGGCTGTTGTTATGTTTTAACCCTGCTGGTATTTGGTCCCAGTTACGTGTTTGCACTAGATTCTGACTTAGTCACTGAACCAGAGACACATTGTTTTGGGAAAGGTAAAACTTAATGTTGAACTTTTTACACATTTATTTTCTCCCCACAGACTCGTCTAACAGCTTTGTGTGAGAAGGCTCAGAACTCTGCCAAGCACGCCAACAGTATATAAATATTTGTAGCCATTTTACATTTCTTCCGCTCCATTAATCTTGGATTTGGATCTAAAGTGCAATTCTGTTGTTGTTGTTGTTTGCTTAAGTGTGTTGGGAAACTTTTATTTCATATTTTTAATTTTTAAAACAGTGCATCTATTTAGTGGGAAAATGGAGGTGCGGGGCCCAATTGGGAATCTCCCCCCCCCCCCCGTATAAATATATAAATAAATAAATATGATTGAGTCACGTGTCGTGAGTAACATGACAATTCGGGGCAGAGTTCCTTTCACAGCGTGTGGGGAATCTAGCCAGGGGTAAAGTTGCGGGGAGACAAGGAGCGTTGAGAAGGAGCGGGTCGGGTTCATGCCAGTGACATTCACTCACCGTTGCCGCGACGCTCCGGGCGCCACCGCATTGTGGCCGGGGAGAGAAGCAGTTCGCGTGACTACGAGTGGCCTCCATCACCGGACAGCGGAACCGACTGCCATCTCAACGCCTTCTGCCGGCCCGCTCACCTCTGGCAGTGCTCTCCGTCTGAACAGTGAGGGGACCAGCTCAAGAGCAAAGATCATAGAGCGGAGTGGGTCAGCAGGTGATGGATAACATCACAGCGGGCGGTGGAGCTTACTCCTGTGTCAGCGCGAACATGGGATCAGTTGAGGTTACGCGCAGCGACTCTGGAGACAAGACCCTTCTTTAGACTGAACTGAACTCTCGTCGGTGAGAGTATTTGTGATTGTCTGAAGAAGGGTCTCGACCAGAAACGCAACCCTCTCCCCAGAGCCCATGCCCGTCCCGCTGAGCTATGCCCGTCCCGCTGAGCCATGCCCGTCCCGCTGAGCTATGCCCGTCCCGCTGAGCCATGCCCGTCCCGTTGAAGGTAGACACAGGGGGATCCACCTTCAACTTCAGAACCAAACAAAAAACACAGAGTGCTGGAGGAACTCAGCGGGCAAGGCAGCATCCGCGGAGGGAACACATCACTTATCAGGAGCCGCCACGGGCCAGGCTCTCCCGAGTCCGAGCTCTTTAGCCCACCGAGTCCATGCTGACCATCGATCACCCGCTTACGCTGGTCCAATTAACTCAGCGGGACAGGCAGCATCTCTTCTTCAGACGGGTCTCGACCTGAAACGTCACCCATTAGTTAGATAGGGCTCTTAGAAATAGCGAAGTCAGGTGATTCACCCAAGGCAGGAACGGGGCACTGATTGGGGATGATCAGCCATGATCACATTGAATGGCGGTGCTGGCTCGAAGGGCCAAATGGCCTACTCCTGCGTCTATTGTCTATTCCTTCTCTCCAGAGATGCTGCCTGTCCCGCTGAGTTACTCCAGCATTTTGTGTCTACCTTTGGTTTAAACCAGCATCTACAGTTCTTCCCTACAGCCACAAGGAGGGATTGGACAACATTTGTTTTTTTTCTCTGCAGTGTCGGGGGTCGAGGTAGAATTGCTGCCTCACAGCGCCAGAGACTCGGGCCCGATCCTGACTGTGGGTGCTATCTGTACGGAGGTTGTACCTTCCTCCGCGTGGGTTTTCTCCGGGTGCTCCGGTTTCCACCGCACTCCAAAATGTGCAGGTTAATTGGCCTCTGTAAACTGTCCCTAAACTGTTGGCTAGCGCTAGTACGTGGGGTGATCGCTGGTCGGCACGGAATCGCTGGGCCGAAGGGTCTGTTTCATGTCAAAGACGACGACTCAGCTGTAGGTTTATTGGCCAAGTATTCACATACAAGGAATTTGCCTTGGTGCTCCGCCCACAAGTAACAACATGACATAGTGACAGTTACGAATGACTCAGAAAACACTAAACATTAATAATAATAAAACATTAATGATAAAACACCATTGATCAAGCAAGTGAACCAACAAAATACCAGATCAAAGGGAGGCTACAGATTTTTGGCTGTAACATCTGTAGAGCAACTACTCGTGGATAAAAGCTGTTTTTATGTCTGGCTGTGGCAGCTTTGACAATCCGGAGTCGCCTTCCAGAGGGAAGTGATTCAAAGAGTTTGTGGCCAGGGTGAGAGGGGTCAGAGATGATCTTGCCCACTCGCTTCCTGGCCCTTGCAGTGTACAGTTCATCAATGGAGGGAAGGTTGCAGACAATAACCTTCTCTGCTGATCGGACGATTCGCAGCAGCCTCCAGGTGTCGTGCTTGTTGGCTGAGCCAAACCAGACCATGATGGAGAAGGTGAGAACAGACTCTACGATGGCCGTGTAGAAATGGACCATTAAAGTGCAAGGTACAACATTTGAAGTGGATGTGAGGGGTGTTTATTGTATTCAGATTGGTGGGTGCCTGGAACGCTGTCAGTGGTGGTGGAGGCAGATACGATAGTGGTGCTTGAAGCTTTTGGATAGGTACGTGGATATAGAGAGATGGATGAGGTGTAGGCAGAGATTAGTTTACCTTGGCATCACGTTCAGCATGGACATTGTGGGCTGCAGGGAACTTTGCTGTGGTGTCTTGTTTTCTATTGCACTTATTGAAATCTCGGCAGCAGGGAGGCTGTTGTTATGTTTTAACCCTGCTGGTATTTGGTCCCAGTTACGTGTTTGCACTAGATTCTGACTTAGTCACTGAACCAGAGACACATTGTTTTGGGAAAGGTAAAACTTAATGTTGAACTTTTTACACATTTATTTTCTCCCCACAGACTCGTCTAACAGCTTTGTGTGAGAAGGCTCAGAACTCTGCCAAGCATGCCAACAGTATATAAATATTTGTAGCCATTTTACATTTCTTCCGCTCCATTAATCTTGGATTTGGAGCTAAAGTGCAATTCTGTTGTTGTTGTTGTTGTTTGCTTAAGTGTGTTGGGAAACTTTTATTTCATATTTTTAATTTTTAAAACAGTGCATCTATTTAGTGGGAAAATGGAGCAACTGTGCCAAATAAAAACTTTTTTAACAGAGTTTTTATTGTCTTTCCTTGTTTTGGACCATACATGCAATGAGCAAACTGAACATTGGCATTGAACGGCTGCAGGTTGCTGGAAGGAAGCAGAGGCAGGGAGGTTAAATGTGATGGGACCCAGATTGTTTGGGCAAGCACTGCAGGCAGATTAGAGGCTGTTCACATTTTTAACTCTGACCCCATGTACAAGTTGTGTGGGAAGGAACTGCAGATGCTGGTTTATACTGAAGATAGACACAAAGTGCTGGAGCAACTCAGTGGGTCAGGCAGCATCTCTAGAGCAAAAGGATGGGTGATGTCTTGGGTCAGAGCCCTTCTTCAGACTGAAGGTAGAATGGAGGTAGGGAAAGGCCAGAACAAACCAGGGGCCGGTAACAAATGACCAAGAAAGGCTGGAGCTCACAATGGCCCATTGTCATTGTCATGTTGTTCCTTGGCAATCAAGATGGATGTCTCCATCTGTATCCCATCTCCGTGGTGCTTGGCTGAAACTCCAAGAGACAGCAGTTTGCGGTTAGCCGATGCTGACATGGCAACTGAGCTGAATTTTAATGTCTGTGACTGGGACAATCTTTGGGTCTAAGCACGTGGCTTAGACGATGGCTATCTGCAACCCGCACCTTGCCTCGTGCACCGTGAGTGACTTCTTTTCTAGTTGAGTATTGTCTAGTCTTTCCGCCGACTGGTTGGACTGTAACAAAAAGCTTTTCACTGTACCTACATTTGACATTTAACCAACTAAGCCTACAGGCTACTTGCTGCTGTGTGTATGCACTTGTATGTCAGATCAGGAAAGCCTCTCTTTTACTCTACTCATGGTCACAGGTTTATAATGCAGTCTATCCCCATTTACACACAATTGCTAAATTAAAATTCCCTGAAGCTACTGTACATATTGGACTGAGGTTCCATGCCTGTCACTATCTGGTGTTCAAGAAGGAACTGCAGATGCTGGAAAATCGAAGGTAGACAAAAATGCTGGAGAAACTCAGTGGCAGCATCTATGGAGCGAAGGAAATAGGCAACGTTTCGGGACGAAACCTATCAGGGCCGGCCTTAGAAGGTGCGGGGCCCAATTGGGAATTCCCCCCCGTATAAATATATAAATAAATAAATATGATTGAGTCACGTGTCGTGAGTAACATGACAATTCGGGGGAGAGTTCCTTTCACAGCGTGTGGGGAATCTAGCCAGGGGTAAAGTTGCGGGGAGGGAAGGAGCGTTGAGAAGGAGAGGGCCGGGTTCATGCCAGTGACATTCACTCACCGTTGCCGCGGCGTTCCGGGCGCCACCGCATTGTGGCCGGGGAGAGAAGCAGTTCGCGTGGCTACGAGTGGCCTCCATCACCGGATAGCGGAACCGACTGCCATCTCAACGCCTTCTCACCTGCCCGCTCACCCCTGGCAGTGCTGTCCGTCTGAACAGTGAGGGGACCAGCTCAAGAGCAAAGATCATAGAGCGGAGTGGGTCAGCAGGTGATGGATAACATCACAGCGGGCGGTGGAGCTTACTCCTGTGTCAGCGCGAACAAGGGATCAGTTGAGGTTACGCGCAGCGACTCTGGAGACAAGACCCTTCTTTAGACTGAACTGAACTCTCGTCGGTGAGAGTGTTTGTGATTGTCTGAAGAAGGGTCTCGACCAGAAATGCAACCCTCTCCCCAGAGCCCATGCCCGTCCCGCTGAGCTATGCCCGTCGCGCTGAGCCATGCCCGTCCCGTTGAAGGTAGACACAGGGGGATCCACCTTCAACTTCAGAACCAAACAAAAAACACAGAGTGCTGGAGGAACTCAGCGGGCAAGGCAGAATCCGCGGAGGGAACACATCACTTATCAGGAGCCGCCACGGGCCAGGCTCTCCCCCTCCCCAACCCCAACAGAAAGGAACCGCAGATGCAGCCATCACCGCAAAACGTCTATGCTGGAAAATCGAAGGTAGACAAAAATGCTGGAGGAACTCACCGGGAGCGGGTGTGAGGCAGCGTCTATGGAGCGAAGGAAATAGCCAACGTTTCGGGCCGGGTCTAAAGAAGGGTTTCGACCCGAAACGTTGCATATTTCCTTCTCTCCCCCTCTCTCTCTCTCCAACTCTCCCTCCTTCCTCTCTTCTCTCCAATATCCCCCTCTCCCCCCCCCCCCCTCGCTCTCTTCCCCCTTCCTCTCTCAAATTCTCTCCCTCTCCCCCCAGCCACGTTTATATCGACAGTTCACTCCACGAGTGTGTGTGTGAGAGCCGAGCAGTGTTTCTCATTCTGACTCTGCTCCGTGAGCTGCTCGTGTTGACAGTAATCGTGTCCAACTCTTAACTGGAAACGAGTGGTTTGCAAACTGAAAATTTTGCAGTTTCTCTGTCTCTCCACGCCCCACCCACACATAGACAGAGAAACACACGCAGGTAGAGAGAGACTCACACACAGAGACACAGAGACACAGAAACATACAGAGTCACACACATACACCAATGTTAACACAAGGTCTGCTGTTGTATGGCACCGAACGAGTTAACACAACCCCCCCCCCCCCCCCCCCCCCCCCCCCCGGGTCTGCTCCGGCGGCAGCGAGTGACACAATATAACGCATTTACTGAGGAATGCATTGTTGCTTGCTAACTACTGCCTGTTTACAAGTGTTACAGCAGCAGTTAACACATCGTTTGTTATCCATGTTCGTTTTGTAAAAAAATCCGTATGGCGAGTGTTTTAAAAAAAATCTTTATTTAACATAGCAGATTTGTATTTCCATATGAAATACGGAAAATTAATGCGGGGCCCCCATTGGGCGCAGGGCCCAATTGGGAAACATCGGTCCAATCGGCCTAGGGCCGGCCCTGTTCACACCACAGTAGCAGCATGTTGTACTCTCCTAACTCTTCTCTCATATGCTGTATCCTCCAGAATTACAGTGTGAGTGGGCATAGCTCGGGTCGAGCAGGTTCCAACTGGACCTGCTACTAGATCTTGCCCAACTGTTAAATTGGGAATGCACCATAAAGGCTATCAAATAACTCGAGGGGTCTCGACCGGAAACGTCGCCTATTCCCTTCGCTCCATAGACGCTGCCTCACCCGCTGAGTTTCTCCAGTATTTTTGTCTACCGTTGATTTTTCCATCATCTGCAGTTCTTTCTTGAACATAAAATAATTTGTTATATCTTTTTGTGATGGATTCTGATCTGAAGCGTCACCCGTCTATGTTCTGCCTGACCTGAGTTACTCCAGCACTTTGTCTTTTTTTGAGATTATTTATCACCTTCTGTTGTGTTCAGATATTATTTGTGCTTAATCCCCACCTGCTGAGTGCGTTCAAACTGCAGAGTACCGCTGGTTTAGGATGTTACATGCTGATGTACATGCAGGAAGTTTCTGCACCTTCAATGCTGGATGAGAATTAAAATCGCAAGTGCTTGGTAACTTGGTCTGATAGTTCCTGAACTGAAACGTCACTCATCCCTTTTCTCCAGAAATGCTGCCTGGCCAGATGAGTTACTCCAGCACTTTGTATGCAGTAACTCGCTGTGTCAGGTAGCATCCCTGGGGAACGTGGATAGGTGACATTTTCAGTTGGGACCCTTATCAGACTGCTTTGATTTTTTTTTTGTAATCCAACATCTGCCGATCCTTTTATCTATATTGAAATTTGTAATCTGCCCTGTGTTATATTCCCCTATTTTGGGGACTAGTGTTGTATAGTTAGTGGGAAGGAACTGCAGATGCTGGTTAAAACCAAAGATAGACACAAAATGCTGGAGTAACTCAGCGGGAAAGAAGGAATGGGTGGCGTTTTGGGTTGAAACCCTGCAGATTAGTGTTGATAATCCACGTTTCTGCTCATCACAAATTTAGCATTGATAAATGGCCAGTTATTTTTAATCTCTGCCCCAATTCACATCTGAAATCTTGACTGAACTGTAAAACCTGCTACAGCCACAGGGGGGAGCCAGTGAGAGAACCAACCAAGGTCAACCTGCTGTGCTAAAACCTGGGGAACAGCAAAACAGTCTTTGAAACTTTAGGCTGTGCACGCCATACACAAGAAGAAAGATACAAGGACAACTGGAACTGAGCCATCAGCAGAACTGTGTAGGAAGGAACAGCAGATGCTAGTTTAAACCAAAGATAGACGAAAAATCTGGAGTAATTCAGCAGGTCAGGCAGCATCTCCGGAGAAAAGGTGATGTTTCAGGTCGAGATCCTTCAGAGTGAATCAAGGGGAAAGGGAAATGAGAGATATAGAAAGTACGTAGAACAAATTAATGAAAGATATGCAGAAATATCTTAGATAGATTCTTGATTAGTGCAGGTGTCTGGGGTTATGGGGAGAAGGCAGGTGAATGGGGTTAGGAGGGAGAAATAGATCAGCCATGATTGAATGGCTGAGTAACCTAAAGGGCCTGTCCCACTTACGCGACCTTTATAGGCGACTGCCGCCACCCGTGATAGGTCGCCAACATTTTCAACATGTTGAAAATTCAGCTACGACTCTTTGGAGACCTCTCACGACCATAGGAGACCTCTTATTGTTTCTGAAGCCTCTGCCATCTTCTCAGCTGGACTTATGACACGAATCATTCAATCTTTCCAGCTTACAATCCTATTTCTGCAGCCTCAAAACTATTCTTATTTTCAACGTTCCCCTTGCTCGGCAACCTGAGATATTAGCAGAGCATTATATTTAAATTTAAAATATAACTTGTATTTATATGTAAAAACATTTACTGCCTTTTCTTTTTAATTTTGGATTTCTAGCATCTTGTGCATGTTTGCTTTAGGATTACTCTCTCCTCAAACATTCAGAAATGTAATAAGATGCGATAGTTGGTGATGAAAAGTGGGTAAATTCACCAGATAATCTCAATCTGCTCTTACATAGAAAATAGGTGCAGGACTGGCCATTCGAGCCTGCACCGCCATTCAATATGATCATCCAACTCAGTATCCTGTACCTGCCTTCCCCCCCTGATCCCTTTAGCCACAAGGGCCACATCTAACTCCCTCTTAAATATAGCCAATGAACTGGCCTCAACTACCTTCTGTGGCGGAGAATTCCACAGATTCACCACTCTCTGTGTGAATTTTTTTTCTCATCTCGGTCCTAAAAGACTTCCCTCTTATCCTTACACTGCCTTCTCCACAAGGTATACAAAATTACAGGCAAGTCCAGCCTCGCTGATGTCAACTAGGTACGCACTAATGTCAATAAACTCAGAGGAGTCTCATATTTAAATATTTTCAGCAACTTACTCTAAACATCCATAATTGCAAGCTTTCATAATTCTGATTTTATAATGATATCTCTGCCTTTTCTTCTCCGCGACCTTTGGTGACTCCTTTGACCTGGTGTTAATTTAGTGTTTTTATAAAAAGAGCTCAGCATTTAAGAAGACTGCACGCATCTTGCTAGTGTTCAGCTATGGAGCAATGAGGACAATCTTTACCGAGACACGACTAGATTTTGCTCAAATAAAAAGAATGGATCCAGTGTTTTTATCAGGGTTCACATTATATATTCACAGCCTCCACACAATGATTCCAAAATAAATGCCCATTATCATCTTTAATCAATACCATCCATTTCACTCGTTGCAGGCCAGGTTTCAAGTTTGTTATAATTTGCTATATATTTTTGTTTTAAATCAGACTTCACAGCATTTCTAGTAAATGGTTTACATCTTTAACATGCCTGCTTCAAAAATGGTCAAACCAGCCAAATACTTAACAGTGCATACAAATGATTGTAACTTTTCCAAAACCTTTTTTAATTTGAACAAACATTTTAAACATACGACTCAATTTTGGACTTCAGAAATAACAGTTTGAATATGGAAAGAGCACATTATCAGTGTTACAATGCAGAATGGTCCAAAGACTTTGCCAGAATAAGGCAAGGAGGAGGGGAAGGAAAAGAAAAAAGCAAAATAAAACCTAGTCCAAGCTTTATAAAGTGAACAGAATGGGTCCAGCTTGCAAGCACAGGCTCAGAGTTAAAAAAAATGTTCCTCTGTTGCCATTTAAAGTCATTACTTAACAACCACAGAACTAAGATTCTCGAAAAGAACCTTATAACCACATTATTTTGATTTTTTTTTTTGAAGCTCTCAAACTTATAGATGAAGTTCCACTTGGGGTGACATGCAGCTGTTTGGAGATATGTGCACCACTAGTCTTTAACTATTTACGTTAGCAGCTCATGTGATTTCAGCCCATAGTCAAGTGTACACAAATAAGGGCTTTAAAACATCGAGAAAACTCTTTTTTTAAAATGGCAGCAGAAAGCAAAGAATGTACAGAAACATTTTTCTTTAAAAAAGCAGAAACAAGGACAGACAAATTTGTGATATACGTTTAATTTTCACCAGCCGCTCCTCTGCATAGGTGTCAAAGAATTGAGCACCTCACACTGTGCCATGGTTAGTTGACTTTAAATTATACATTCGGTAAATATAATTAAAAGTTACATATACAGCGAAGAGATGTCCGTCAGAGTTCCTCTGGATTAAGTCGTGACAAAGTCCAGCTTGGCTCTTAGCAAAATCAGATGAAACCTGAAAATATCCAAAACTGAACAGAACATGGTTTGCAAGTGTTTTATCAAAGTTTTACTGATGGGCGCACTGGACGCCTGGGCCAGTGTGGTGGCCCCCCTCCTCGTCAGAGCTATCGTTGTACGCCTCCCGCCTGAGGCCTCCAGCAGTGCCGCGAGAGTTGTCGAACTCCTGCAGATCCACCTCCTCCACATCGCCAATCATCTCGGGGACATCAGGTCTGGCTGGGAGGAGATCTTCCAGTTCCTGAACACAGCACAAGCATTGATATCGCACATCTTTCATTATAGAAAACGTTAAAAACAAAAAAATGTTTTCCTGGTTAAATCTACCATATAAACTATGATACTAGTAATGTATCTAATAATGACCCACACACTTACCTTCAGGTACCTGAAGACTGCAACGACCAGGTTCAGGAATAGCTACTTCCCCACAGACATCAGGCTATTAAACTTGGCTCGGACAAAACTCTGAACATTAATAGTCCATTATCTGTTTATTTATTCATGTGTGTATATATTTATATAATGGTATATGGACACACTGATCTGTTCTGTAGTCAATGCCTACTATGTTCTGTTGTGCTGAGGCAAAGCAAGAATTTCATTGTCCTATCAGGGACACATGACAAAAAATTGTGTCCCCCCCGTCCCCTCCATGTTTTGATAGCGAGTTCCGCTCTTGAAAACAAGGAACTGCAGATGCTGGAATCTTGCGTAGAACACAGAGTGCTGGAGTCACTCAGCGGGTCAGGCCGTATCTCTGGAGAACATGGATAGGAGACGTTTCGGGTCTTTAGACTGATTGTTGTTGGAGGGAGAAAAGAGGCGGTGCGGTGGTGGAACAAAGTCTGGCAACTGAGAGGTAGATACTGGTGAGGGAGATACTAGACACAAAACACAAAATGCTGGAGTAACTCAGCGGGACAGGCAGTGTCTCTGGGTAGGAGGAATGGGTGACGTTTCGGATCGAAACCCTTCTGAGGGAAGTTGGTTTGAATGGCAGAGAAGTGGCCAAAGGCTAGAGATGAAATGGAGAGAAAGGAGACACTAGACAATAGGTGCAGGAGTCGGCCAATTCGGCCCTTCGAGCCATTCAATGTGAACATGGATGATCATCCACATTCAGTACCCCGTTCCTGCCTTCTCCCCATATCCCCCGACTCCGCTATCTTTAAGAGCCCTATCTAGCTCTCTCTTGAAAGCATCTGGGTGTAAAAAGGTGCGACAAGGAGAGGAGTGAAATGTTAATGCAGAGAAAGGGATACAAGTGGAAGTACAATATTGGGCATGCACTCAGGTCAGGGTTGCGTGGGATATTACTCAAAACTGGAGCATTCAATGTTTGTGGTATATTGCTATAATCATGTTCTTAGTAATATGTACTATCCCTAGAATAGAAGGAATACTCTGTGACTAATCTAGGATAACATTATTTGCCAGAGCTACTACACTCAAAACTTTCTGAGTTGACTGTGCTTGAACCCTTCTGTCAGTGGCTCACCAACTTCCTGACAGACAAGAAGCAGCAGGTGAGGCTGGGAAAGCACATCTTGGACCCGCAGACCCTCAGCATAAGAGCTGTGTACTCTCCCCGCTCCTCTACTCTCTCTACACCAACGACTGCACCTCCACAGACACCTCTGTCAAGCTTCTCAAGTTTGCGGACGACACAACCCTGATTGGACTGATCCAGGATGGGGAGGAATCTGCCTACACACAGGAAGTGTCACAGCTGGCATCCTGTTGCCGTAGCAACAACCTAGAGCTCAATGCTCTTAAGACAGTGGAATTGATTGTAGACTTTAGGTGAGCTCCCCCTCCCCTCATCCCACTCACCATCAACAACACCAGTCACATCTGTGTAGTCTTTTAAGTTCCTGTGAACCATCATCTCCATGGACCTTAAGTGGGAGGCTACCATCGACTCCACAGTCAAAAAGGCACAACAGAGTATGTACTTCCTGCAGCAGCTGAGGAAGCACAATCTGCCACAGGCAATGATGGTCCAATTCTACACGGCCATCGTAGAGTCTGTTCTCACCTTCTCCATCCTGGTTTGGCTCAGCCTCCTAGCACGACACCTGGAGGCTGCAGCGAATCGTCCGATCAGCAGAGAAGGTTATTGTCTGCAACCTTCCCTCCATTGATGAACTGTACACTGCAAGGGCCAGGAAGCGAGCGGGAAAGATGACCCCTCTCACCCTGGCCACAAACTCTTTGAATCACTTCCCTCTGGAAGGCGACTCCGGACTTTCAAAGCTGCCACAGCCAGACATAAAAACAGTTTTTATCCACGAGTAGTTGCTCTACTCAACAGCCAAAAATCTGTAGCCTCCCTTTGATCTGATATTTTGTTGGTTCACATGCTTGATCAATGGTGTTTTATCATTAATGTTTTATTATTATTAATGTTTAGTGTTTTCTGAGTCATTCGTAACTGTCACTGTATGTCATGTTGTTACTTGTGGGCGGAGCACCAAGGCAAATTCCTTGTATGTGAATACTTGGCCAGTAAACTTACTTACTTACTTATTTGCTAGAAAACTTGATTGACTGACTGAAACAAATTCAAACTTCCTACTTACGGCAATTTTCTCAGGGCTAATCCAATTCTGCTCAGGGAACTGAACATCAAATTTGATGTACAAGTCTCCTTTCTCAAAGGGGTTACGATACTGCGGCATTCCTTCACCCTTAACAACGCGAACACAACCTGTGGAAGGAATTACATCGAAAATAAACGAATGATGTAAAAAAACTTAAAGGTACGATTTCTCAGATGGAGAGGACCACTAGTGAGCATCAAAACACTACAATGAAGAACGCCGACACAATTCATCCAGGGTAGACACAAAATGCTGGAGTAACTCAGCGGGCGAGGCAGCATCTCTGGAGAGAAGCAATTGGTGACATTTCGTGTCGAGACTCTTCTTCAGTCTGAAAGAAGGGTCTTGACACGAAACATCACCCATTGCTTCTCTCCAGAGATGCTGCCGGTCCCGCTGAGTTACTCCTGCATTGTGTGTCTATCTTCAATTTTCTTGGCCCCGCTCTGTGAGTAGAAGTGGGGGCGGATCCGGACCGCAACGGCCGTGAGCCCCAGGCCGAGTTCGGCGATCGTCTGCCTGCTTCTGCTGCTGTTGGAGGTGAGACGCGTCTTGGGCCTGTCCCACTTTGGTCGTCAGTTACGCAACAGGCCGTCGGCGAGCGAAGAATTCGTCCGCTACATAAAATTTCGGAGTCCCGTGCGAGGAGACGAGGTCGTGTAGTTTGCGTGCCAAGGACACGTAAGTGGGACAGGCCCTTAAGTCCTCTAGCTCTTCACTCCCTGCCCCTTGGGGAGAAGAAAACCTGTGCACGTGACCATCTCCATGGATACCCAGATCTGGGGAGGAATCAATGCGTTTTGGAAAACGTTCGCTAAAAGAATTTCACGCTCCAGACGGCTGTGCGGGCGAATGAAATCGCGCGTGACCTTCGCGGGACCATCGAGCCTCAACGCCACCACGAGGTCGCGTAATTAGCGTGCCAAGGACACATAAGCGGGACAAGGCTTTAGGTTTAAGATGAGAGAGAAAAGATTTAACAGGAACCTAAGCAGCCAAGTTCTCCCACACAGGGTGGAATGAGCTGCCAGAGTAGCTGAGGCAAGTACCATAGCAAAGACATTTGGCCAGATACCTGACCACTGAAGTTTTTCAGGGTTATGGGTCTAACACAGGTAAATGGGACTGACATAGATGGGCGGGCATGGATGAGTTGGGCCAAAGAGCCACTTTTCATTCTTCCAATCAAGCAATAGGGCTAGAGCACAAATTAGATGGAGTTCCAAAGAAACTATCACAGCTAGCTTGTTTTAAAAGCTTGAGTAGATTCGGAGGAATCGGGGAGGTAGTGAGGGTCGGCGTAATCGGTGAGGGGGGGTTTTAAAATCTGTTATTTTAGTTACTACGCATGTAAGCACAACAAAAAAACTCTCAAGAACAAGATGTTTGTAAATATCAATTCCCAATGCCAACTAATATGGATAGAAAATGCAATCATTTCCCACTGCCATATCCAATAGGCTTCAATTTACAAAAAATATGTTAATAGATGCCAGAGGAGAAAATTGGTAAAGGGCTTGTCCCACTTACCCGACTTTTTGGGCGCCTTGGCAGCACCCGTCATAGTCGCAGCAGGTCGCCGAAAATGTTCAACATGTTGAAAATCCAGCAGCGACCAGAAAAAGGTAGGACTCTTTGGGCGACCACTCACCACCATACAGGAGTCACGTGTCGACATGTCGCGAGGTGACGCCTGTATGGTGGTGAGTAGTCGGCCAAAGAGTCCTACCTTTTTCTGGTCACCGCTGGATTTTCAACATGTTCAACATATTCGGTGACCTGCTGCGACTATGACGGGTGCCAGCAAGTCGACGAAAAATATCGCGTGAGTGGGACAGGCCCTTAAGTGTGCCGCCAGTACCTGGTTCAATAACTTTCCCTGGAGGATACTTCACAACAATATGCCGTCCATCCAAATGTTGGAATGTGAACTGAAAACCACAGAGTGCTTCAACAAGACCAATCTTGTGGGTCATGTGCAAGTCATTTCCCTCTCTCTGAAACACCTAGAAAAGCAAAAACAATCTTTAGTTGTTCTGTAAATTAAGGGGAACCAATGTTAGAGTATTAACAACTAGAGATAGACACAAGATGCTGGAGTAACTCAGCGGGACTGGCAGCATCTCTGGATAGAAGGAATGGGGGACGTTTCAGGTCTCGACCCATCTTCAGACACTTCTGAGGAAGGGTCTCGACCCGAACCGTCACCCATTCCTTCTCCCCAGAGATGCTGCCTGACACGCTGAGTTACTCCAGCATTTTGTGTCTATCTTCGGTGTAAACCAGCATCTGCAGTTCCTTCCTGCACATTAACAGCTAGAGCACGGCACATCACGGGAAACGTACTCCAAAATAAAAATAGAATGCCGAATATACTGAGATGGCAAGTCTCATCTGTGGGCAGAGAACAGACAACATATTCCAAGTGTTCCCTCTACAGATGCCACCTGACCAGAGTATTTTTAGCATTCACATTTATTTGCACATCTCAGGCATTTTCAGCACTTTGCTTTTCAATTAGTGCACTCCAACTGTGCTCCATATGGACAAATATAACTTTACCGACTCATTTTGTAAAAGCAACCATTGCTGTATCATTACTTTTGAGATTGAATTCAATTCTTGTTTTCATGTTTACCAATTTTAGTTTGTGCTTGAACACTGCATGCATTTAATTAGTTTATAGCACTGACATTATGAGATGATTAACTTTTGTTTGACAATTCTATTAAAGGAATGCATAAATACATGCAAAATAAAATGTAGTCTCACAGCTACATAAGCCACCAATAAAGCAGTAATGAACGAGGCAGTTGTATATGACAATTACATTTGGTCGCTTTAAATGAATTAATTGTGCCAGGGACTTCACAGAATTTACTCCCATCAATTTATTTTTGCATTAAATAAGGCGATAACCATTAGTCTGTAGAAATTTTGTGGTGCCATGCTGAGGTGCTTATCCCTTCCTTCGCTCTACCTCTGGTACTCGAGATTGGTCTGGTTGTATTTATGTGTAGTTAGGTGGACGGTAACATCGTGAGCTCGCGGGTCCCTGGTGGGAGACCGCTTTTCGGAGCTCCCGCAACGGCAACTTCTCAACTTCTCCCGCCCAAATTGCAGGGTTGAAAATGACCTGTAGCGGGGCCTTACATCGCCCGGCGCGGCTTTAACGGCCGCGGGACTTGCTAGCGCCCGCCGGGGCTCCAACATCAAGACCCGGAGCGGGGCCTCACATCGCCCGGCACAGTCTTAACGGCCGCAGGACTTTCCAGCGCCCGCCGGGGGCTTTGACATCGGGAAAAGAATGGAGAGCAGGGGAGAGACAAGACTTTGCCTTCCATCACAGTGAGGAGGAGATTCACTGTGATGGATGTTTGTGTAAATTGTGTTGGTTGTGTGTCTTGGTTCTTTTCTTGTTGTATGACTGCAGAAACCAAATTTCGTTTGAACTTCATTTGAGGTTCAAATGACAATAAACGGTATTGTATTGTTTAGTGATACAGAGTGGAAACAAGGCCTTTGGCCCACTGAGTCCACTCCCGTTACACTAGCTCCATCCTACACACCAAGGGCAATTCACAGGAGCCAATTAATCTGCACATCTCTCAAATGTAGGAGGAAACGAGCACACAGAGGAAACCCACGCAGTCACAGGGAGAACGTACAAACTCGGTACAGAAAGCAACTACCTCTGTGCCAGTGTCGCCCCTTAAAAGTATTATGTGATCTGTTTGGACAGCATGCAAAACAAAGCTTTTCACTGTACTTCCGTACACATGACAATAATATATCTACGCCTAAACACCACAAAGTTTGTGGAAGATAACACATGTTGAAATTCATTCAGTGTGTATGAACCTTTGCTCCATGAGTGGACTAATTTGCCCACATCAGGGCAGACAGAGAGGCAATATGATGCTTCAGGTGGTAGAGGGGGAAAAGGAGAAGAGAGATTTGCTCAGCAATCTGGATCCTTTTTCAGGCAAGGGATCAGCAAGGAAGAGCTGTACAGAATGGCTGAGTAGAGACTGAATCAGGTTCCATTTTCGACACGTGTTCTGACTCGGTCTTCAAGAATGAGCTGAGGTTGCATGTGACTTGTGCAAGTCAGAAGCCAAACATCACCCATCTTGCGATACTGGCCCTCTCCGATGTTCAGCCCACTCAATGCCTGCCAGCTGGGTGTGGAACTAGAAGCAGGAGCCAGCCAGCCCTGTGGAAGGGCTCTGCACAGAGGCTCATCGCACACCTCCCGATTCAGGGACCGTTTCTTCCCAGCTGCAATTAGGCAACTGAACCACCCTATCACCAACTGGAGAGCCTACCACCTTCCTCATTGGAGATCCCCAGACTATCTTTATTTGGACTTTACCTTGCAGAAAACGTCATTCCCTTTATCCAGTAACTGTACATGGCTTGTTTGACTGTAAACAGGTATAGTCATTCTGCTGAATGGATAGCACGCAACAAAAAATCATTTCACTGTGGTCATCCAGCGTGGAAACAGGCTCTTCTGCTCAACTTGCCCACACTGACTAACATGCGCCATCTACACTAGCCCCACCAGCCTGTGTTTGGCCCATATCCCACTAACCCCTTTCCTATCCACATTTCGGACTGAATTTTTCTTGAATGGGGCAATAGTACCTGCCTCAACTACCTCCTCCGGCAGCTTGTTCCATAGACCCACCACCCTTTGTGTACACCACCTCAGTACACGTGACAATAATACACTATACAAAGCTGGCCGCTGACCCATGCTGGACTGGGGCTGGGAAAAAATCCATTGAGAGGCGTCATCCCAAATTCTTCAAAGTATTACAAGGATGTGGATGTGATAATTCAGTTGAAGTTGGAGATGATGGTATTGGTCAGGATGTTGAAGTTTCCAACAGCTTGTCCACAGAACAGTCGAGCTGTGCGCCAGATTCCATCCAAGTGAAATAGGTTCCTCTTAACTTCCTCACTTTAGGGCCAGGGATCTTTTATTAATAATGTAAATATAACATTTAGGTGAATTATTTTCGAGATATAGCATGGAAACAAGCCCTTCGGCCCACGCCGACCATTGATCACCCATTCAAATCCGTTCTGTTATCCCACATTCCCCATCCGCTCCCTGCACACCAGTGGCTATTTAGAGGCCAATTAACCTACAAACCAGCACGTCTTTGGCATGTGGAATGAAACTGGTGGACTCGGAGGAAACGCACACTGTCACGGGGAGAACATACAAACTCTGTACAGACAACACCTGTAGTCAGGATCAAACCCAGGTCTCTGGCGCCGTAAGGCAGCGACTCTAACATTGCGCCACCGTGCCGCTCGTTATTCAATAATAACGTAAAAAGGGCACTGGATTATTATTAGGTTAGAAATGTGCAAAATAGATGCGTAGGTGAATGACCAGATGCGAATGAGGCAAATGACCAGGGGGCACTGGGGAGATGGCAGCCCTGCCGGCAGTCTGTTCGTATTTTCTTTCTTTTTGTCATTTTTTTAGTTTATTAAAAGCTTGTTTTAATGTTCTTCGGTTTGTTTTATGTGGAGGGAGGGGGAAGGGGATCGGGGGAAACTTTTTTCCAGCTTCTTACCTTCCCGGAGATGTGTTCAATTTTCGGATCACATTCTCCGGGCTCTACAGCCTACCATCGATGGAGCTGGAGGCCTCCTCGGACTGTCGTGAGCCCCACCGCGGGGCGCGGACTTAACATCGGAGCTGATCCCTTGCCTGGGATTGCTCCCACCGCGGACTTTATCATCAAGAGCTCGCAGTCGGGAGAGGCTAGTCGGGAAGCTCCAACGTCGTGGAAGGTTCGACCAGCCCCGACGCAAGGTTTGATCGCCCGGCGCGGGGGACCTGACATCCCCTCGACGCGGAGGGCCCGAACGCCCACGGCTACGGGAGTCAAGATCATCCCGTCAACGGGGGCTCGAGGAAGAACAAAAGGAAGAGACTTGAACTTTATTTCGCCTTCCATCATAGTGAGGAATGTGTAGGAGTCACTGTGGTGGATGTTTATGTTAAAATGTGTTTTTTTTAGTGATCTGTTGCTTTTTTTGATTGATTGATTATTCCTTTAATAATCCTTTTTCAGGAAATTACAGTGCCACGACAGCTTCAAGACAAACATAACACCACGCTTTCATACATAACAAGTTAAAATACGTTAAAATACAAGTTAAAATACAATTAATTTAAAAAAAGTGCAGTTATTTATGCTCATTATAAAGTCTTATAGCAGCTGGTAAACAGGACTTCCTGTATCTCTCCGTTTTGCACATTGGTACAATCAGCCTCTGGCTGAAGATGCTGCTCTTGATCACCTTCAGGGCATGGAGTGGGTGAGTGGGGTTTGTCATTATGGAACCTAGTTTATTTAGTGTTCTGGCCTCTGCCACCTGCTGGACCGTTCGTTGCTCAGCCCCGACCACTGAGCCGGCCTTCCTGATTAGTTTGTCCAATCTGTTTTTATCTGCTATACGGGCGCCATCTCCCCAACAGGCCACAGCAAAAAACAGAGCACTGGCCACCACTGAATGGTAGACACTGCACAGTAGGGGTTGGCAGATATTAAAAGACCTCAGCCTCCTTAAAAAATACAGTCGGCTTTGTCCCCTCCTGTACACCGCCTCCATATGACACTTCCAGTTCAGCTCACTGTCAAGCTGCACCCCAAGGTACCTGTGATTAGCAACCACCTCCACCTCAGTGCCCTTAATGGTGATCGGCGTTGCTTGAGTCCTCCTCCTCCCCCTCCTAAAGTCCACAACTATCTCCTTTGTTTTTTTGGTGTTAAGATGGAGATTATTGTGTGCGCTCCACTCCACAAAGTTACTTATAATGTCTCTGTATTCCTCCTCATTGCCCCCTTTAATGAGGCCGACAACAGCTGTATCATCCGAAAACTTCTGCAAAAAGCAGCTGTTGGTGTTCCATTGGAGATCCGCTGTGTAGATGGTAAACAGGAACGGAGCCAGCACAGTTCCTTGTGGAGCCCCTGTGCTGCTCAAGATGGTGCCCGAGACACTTTTAATTGTATGACTGACCTGGCCAATGAAATTCCTCGTATGTTGCAAAACATACTTGGCGAATAAAGTGTGATTCTGATTCGACAGCAAGTAAAAATGTTGTCGTTCTGTTACAAACAACACACGCAGCGCCAGAGGTCAGGATCAAAGCTGGGTCTCTGGCGCTGTGAGGCAGCAGCTCTACCTGCTGCACCACTGAATTTGAGCACCATTCTATTCCCCTTGCCTTAAATAACCCAGCGTTGGAGAAGGTTAGGAGTATGACTCTGGCTCTGAGATGTTAGCTGTGCCTGGAATTCACAAGATCATCAACATTATTGATCTAGGAGCTGGACATCTTTTGCCTATTTCTAGATTTTTCCCTACCTATAAATTTGAACACCAGTGTGTTCATATTTTGCACTGAGAGTTGGCCCCTTTATAGATAGTGTAAATCTTAGCGTAGTCTCAATCCACAACCACCCAAATATCTGTTTTAGTGTAACAAACCCTGTAATTCCCAAATGTAGATCACTTGGAGAAATGACAACAGCGCCTGGGAGCTTGTCAATCAAAGCAAGTTAAATTATTCAGCACTTTTTTTTAAACAATTGGGAAAATTGGCTATTTGTAGCACACAGATTATGCTCTTTCCCCTTGACTTCAGGCTTCATTTCTGGTCTATACTAGTGGTACTTCGCAGAGGAAAGGGCATCTTAATTGATCACCGGCATCAGACCGAATTAAAGGATATAGATCACTCTTTTGACTATGGTGATTACTGTCATCCAGCCAAGAATTTAAAGAATTAATTTGGACAATCTGCATGCCTTTTCTACTTCCTCAGCTACTGCAGATGTTGATGCACACAATACACCTTATGGTCGGCCTTGTAGTCACCTTGCTCGAAGGATTGCTGGATAAAAGAACAGCCAAAATATGTATTGGCTAACCTGCTGAATGTTCAGGAGAAGTACTGCAAGATGCTGGTTTAAATCAAAGATAGACACAAAATGCTGGAGTAACTCAGCGGGACAGGCAGCATCTCTGGAGAGAAGGAATGGGTGACGTTTCGGGTCGAGACCCTTCTTCAGACCGTCTCGACCCGAAATGTCACCCATTTCTTCCATCCAGAAATGCCGCCTGCCCCGTTGAGTTACTCCAGCATGTTCAGGAGATGCCGTTTCACTTACATATAAATATTGTTGCATTGACTATATCAGGGTTGAGCAGATCTGGCCTGAAGTGCGTGATTACGAGTCACTATCAGCAATGGAGGACATCGATCTTCACAACTGCAAGTTGTTCCCAGATAACAAAGGACTCCATCTCAAGAAACCCGCCTGCAAGCAGCCTTTTTGATGTCAGAAACACCCTTTTTTCCATAGCCCGTGTTGTATTTCTCTACATTCTCTATAATTCTTTCATTTCATTGAATGTTTAAGCTTTCTATGAAAGTTTCACCAACAGAGAACAATAAAACTCTTTAGGTAGACAAAAGTACTGGAGAAACTCAGCGGGTGCAGCAGCATCTATGGAGCGAAGGAATTAGGCAACGTTTCGGGACGAAACCCAAAGGGTGAACCTTTGGTCAACGAGCAGTTACAAACCTCAGTTTCCCATAGATCTACCATCGTGTCTGGAGCGGCGTTTCCTGAGGGGACCAGCCAGAACCATGGCTTCGGCGGCGGCACAGCGCTGGAGCGCTATCGTGGAGCGGGCGATGCCTTGCCCGGGTCGCCACGCTGGAGCTCCGGAATACGGAGTCCGCCGTTGAAAAATCGCGGAGCTGCGGGACTGTGGAGCGGCCAGCCGCGGCGCTGACTTTAACATCGCGGAGCCTGGAATCTTTCGCCGAGATCGCCAGTGGTGGAGCTCCGTTGGCTTCGGAAGCCGCGGCCGTTCCAGATATCCCAAGCCGCTGAGAGGGTTCTCTCGACGCCAGAGCACCATCACCCGGCGAGAAGGGCCTGAAACATCGGGCCGCCGTAGCGGCGACTGCGGAGGTCTCAATAAGCCCCGACTATGGGTGGACAAGGGGATGGCGACTGGACTTTGTGCCTTCCCTCACAGTGGCAACCATTGTGGGGGGATTTTTATGTTTTATGTTAAATTCTCCTTAATGTTGTGTTGTATTCTTATTAGTGTGCTGCAATGGCAACTTGAATTTCACGACACCAATTGGTGTATGTGACAATAAATGAACCTTTGAACCCTTTGATCAAATAAAACTTGAAAACAAGCTCAATGAGAAGTGTCAACATTGAATCTATTAACGTGCAGTCACGAACCTCGTTTTCCTTCTCCTGCAGAACGAGGATGATGTCCCCAGGCTCCACGCCAGGAGACTGGTCAGCTTCTCCACTAAACGTAATACGCTGTCCATGTTTCATTCCTTTATCTATATGGACTTCTAAAATCTTCACTTCCTTTATCACCTTCTTCCCCTCGCATTTCTTGCATCGATCCTTCTCATTGATAACCTCACCTGGAAACATTCAAAAACATCACACCACAAGTTAGGTAGGGCACGGGCTAAGGGAGCAAACTTTCAAAAAACTAAAATTTACCTTGCTAAACTTGCTATTCTGTTAAACTGCTTACAGCTGCAAGAACGTGTAGCAATCAATAAAGGGCTATAGGTCTATTGCGAGTATATGTACAGGGACATATCTATCCATGCATTGTACACTTGTATTTATATTTATGCATTTTAAATATGTATGTTATGTTTTATACTTTGGCAATATAACGATGTATTTTATCATGCCAATAAAGTTTTTTTTAATTGAAAATTGAATTGAATTGACAGAGACAGAGAGAGACAGAGACAGATGGAAAGAGCGAGAGACAGAGAGAGAGAGAGAGACAGACAGAGACAGAGAGATAGAGGGGGAGCGAGAGAGAGAGAGAGAGAGAGAGAGAGAGAGAGACAGAGACAGGATAATTTTTCTGAAACGGTATAGCAACAACATCAAAGCACACAATTTAATTCTGAGTCGCTGAGCATGGCTTGATGGCAGAAATGTTTTTTTCATAGCACGCACTACATTTTTCCAGGAGATAAGAATTGAATATGATAAAATGCCTCCAGTAAGCAATGTATTATTATTTGGTAAAATAAACGCCCTTTAAACCCACATATTTCACACACTCGGGTGAACAAATGTCAACAAAGGGCAAAAGGCTCCAAAGCCTGTGCTAGCAGATTGATTTGAGTTTAGGCTGCTCTGTGAAAAGCTGCCATCTCATTGTGCACTGGCAGTTTCAAAACCTCGTGTGTTGTTTGGGTCCGATAAAGGGCAATAAAGTCAAAACCATGCAGCTCAGGGACTGGTAGTGACATCTTTGCAAGACAAGGACAGTTCAAGACCTAAACTATCTGACCATTTAGTAACATTGGAAAACAGTCCTTCAGCCTTTGCTTTTCACAGTAATCATTTGGACAAGATATGCCATGACCTTCTTGCAAGTATAAGCCAAGATCAACTTCTCTTGCACTTATCATCAATGTAGTAAAAACGCTGGTGAAACTTAGCGGGCGAGGCAGCATCTATGGAGAGAAGGAAATAGGCGACGTTTCAGGTCGAGACCCTTCTGGGTCTCGACCCAAAACGTCACCTATTTCCTTCCTGCAGATGCTGGAAAATCGAAGGTAAGACAAAAATGCTGGAGAAACTTAGCGGGTGAGGCAGCATCTATGGAGAAGGGTCTCGACACGAAACGTCGCCTATTTCTTTCGCTCCATAGATGCTGCCTCACCCGCTGAGTTTCTCCAGCATTTTTGCCTTACCTTCGATTTTCCAGCATCTGCAGTTCCTTCTTAAACATCTAGGTAGCAAATGTAAGCAAGACTACAATGTCTCTCTATATCTCAAATTAAAATTTGTTCCCAACACTCTGGGATTACTTCACGCCCCTCTCATGCAAGCCGAATCACCAGGTGGTATTTGTAAACAGTAGACATGGACTTACCTTCTCCATTACAATCGGAGCACACAGATTGCATCTGCTGAACCATCCCTGGTGCCAACTGTCTGATCATGATCCTCACACCTCGTCCTCGGCAAGCAGTGCACTTTTGAACAGCTCCTGGCTTTCCACCCTGACTGTTTAAAAAAGTGAATGCTATGAATAGAAAGAACTGATGTATTCAATAATACCGTTGCCACTTAACAGTGCTATTTAGAGAATGGCACTTTTAAGAACTGTGTTAGATCTTTTTTGAATATTTGAACACAAAATCGACTTTCACTCAGTCTTTTACAATACGAAGACTTAAAAATGTAAATAGATTTGATCAAGATTAATCCCGGAGAAATAGCCTGGGCGACAAGAGCCGACAAAGATGATATAGTCGATAGAACAGGGTAACTAAAAAGGCACCAAAGAAATACTGAGCCGATGCAAATTCATAAAAATACTCTTGTATTCACTGGAGTTTAGAAGGATGAGGGGGATCTTATAGAAACATATAAAATTATAAAAGGACTGGACAAGCTAGATGCAGGAAAAATTTCCCCAATGTTGGGCGAGTCCAGAACCAGGGGTCACAGTCTTAGAATAAAGGGGAGGTCATTTAAGACTGAGATGAGAAAAAACTTTTTCACCCAGAGAGTTGTGAATTTATGGAATTCCCTGCCACAGAGGGCAGTGGAGGCCAAGTCAATGTGTGGATTTAAGAGAGTTAGATAGAGCTCTAGGGGCTAGTGGGGTCAAGGGATATGGGGAGAAGGCTGGCACGGTTATTGATAGGGGACGATCAGCCATGATCACAATGAATGGCGGTGCTGGCTTGAAGGGCCGAATGGCCTCCTCCTGCACCTATTTTCTATGTTTACGTATCCTATTTATTAAATCACGACATAAAAAGAGCTGAATTTTTGAAGGTTTACATCTTCCTTTGAAAAGATCAGTAAAGATGACTATCTAATGACAAAATAAGACGCACCATCCAAGGTCACCATTGATTCAGTTAATTAACAAGTAGCCACAATATCAAGAACACGGCAATTTTAGAAATTAGTGCCTTCAAAGGAGAACATCTGCAATGTCCTTCAGAAAGTACGACCAAATTAAACTGTGATAAGAGTTCTTTTTATAACTGGAAGGTTCAGTTGAAGAGTTTCAGAGCCGCAATTTAAAAAAATCCAAGCAAACTTCATGTTTTATTAAATGCATGCAACTTTTAGATGACTGCATTCAAATTTGAAGTCATCTTGCCCCCACCCCCAGCATGTTCATTGAAGAGCAACAAGCTTCTGATACAAGGGTCAACATTGCACCCTCCAGCACTAAATTGCTGTTTTTGGTAGGGTTTTTGCAAGAATGAACTTTGTCAGATCTTATTCTAACCAAGACCTCAACATTAAATATTTTTGAAAACATCAAATACATTTCTGGATTAAGCTTCCTCTTTGCTCAAATAATGCACAACTTACCCACTACACGAACTGCAAAGAACATTTTTGCTCAGCTGTAGTTTAGTCGTCTTTGCATTATACAAATCTTCTAAAGAAACCCTGTTGAATGAATAAAAAAAACACATTTAGCAGGGCAATTGTTGGGCCAAAAGAGAGCCTTGGAAAAAATTAGAAATCCACTCACTTTAGGGGATGCACCATATCCTCGCCCCTTCGTCTACTGTTGCGGTTTCTACCTTGACCACCCATGAACCCAAAGAGGCCCCCACCAAAGATATGCGAGAAAATATCGTCCATTCCACTTCCTCCACCACCACTCTCTCGCAGACCTTGTTCGCCATAACGATCATAAAGTTCTCGCTTCTCTGGGTTCGATAAAACTTCATATGCAAAGCTTATTTCTTTAAACTGTGGATGAAAAAGAATATGTTTCAGTGCTCTCAAATCTTAACGATCGATTTAAACATGCTCAAACAAGATTTTGCGGCCAGCCATTTAGTTGAAAAGCAAGACTATAATGAAAGCACGACTGATTATACATTACAAATATTTGTGTTGGCAGTTTCCATCCATGAAACATAAGTTTCCACCCCAACATAAACATCAACTCCACCTCTGCCACTTTGGGACCGACAATCAATTCACTCAATGAAAAATGTCCCAACTAAAAACAAGGTTTTATTGTGTGCAACGGCGATGTCTTTCACAAGTAATCTAGCAAAAGGTCACAACCAAAATACTTGGCAAACAGGTGTAGTTGCAAAAATGCTGTAACCAATTACCAAAGATGTAGCCAACGCACCTATATGGTGGAATTCCTCTATTCACTTAACGGCAACATAAGAAGGTTAGACATTTGGTGAGCAATCTGGGTCATAACTCTACATTCCATAATAAACATGGTTAATCAATTTTGCTTGCCATTTGAGAATAGTTATTGGATGGAAACAATAACAAGACAAAGATTTTAATTTTCAATCAACTTGAACTGGGATTTTGATTTCCACTATCATTATGAATGCATGTTTCATTTAGTTTCAATAGACAATAGGTGCAGGAGTAGGCCGTTTGGCCCTTCGAGCCAGCACCGCCATTCAATGTGATCATGGCTCATTTCCTAGACAATTAACAAAAATATCTGACAGAAGAATGACAGAAAGGACATTAATATTGCCATCAAATAAAATCCTGCACCTTCACCATTTTGTGCTTGGAATGGAGGTGTGGATGCCATGTTAATGGGAAGCACTGAATGACATCTGGCACCTATGGAAGCTGCCCAGGATGGAGTTACACATCCACGAGAGGAAGACATTATTAACAAGATTTGATTTGGATGGGTCAAGTATATCAAGCTGCATGTTCTCAAGCACCTCCATCAATACTACTTTGGATTCAGGGCATTATTTAGAAAGGTAAACAAACACATCTATCACTGAAGGCATTTTGGAAAGCAAGATAACTGTGCAAGCAATTAATTTATATTTTAAACATTTCCTTGCCACCCAAGCCATTGCCATTTGGCCTATTGAGTTTATGCCAGCTCAGGGCAATTCCTTACCTCCACTAAAATGCCAGGAGCTCATTCTCACCATATTGCTCCTTAAATCACAGCAATGTTTTAATTTAAAAAATCTTTACCTTGTCACCAGCATTTGGGTTTTTGTCTGGATGGTATTCCTTAGCCAACTTGCGGTATGCCTTAAGAAAAATGAATTAAGGAACAAATGAATTGCTAAAACATTTGATTTAGCCTGTATATGTTTTCCATTAAATCGTTTGTTAAATAACAATTGCAAACATTCATTTACTCTTTATGCTGAATGTATATGAATACGTTTGGCAAAAATACAGCAGAGGAAAAATCCAATTTACAAATAAGACACCCAAGGAATGTGCCAGATAGTCCTAATTCAGATTCGTTTTTCCCATTTACACCATGATGCAATTAAACTTCTTATCTGCGTGAAACTCAGAGGACAAAATAAACACAATAAGTAGAACTATAAATCCAACGACAACTGCAAAACGGTGCAGATTGTAGTGACATACTAAATAGTATAAAAACCTAAAGTCGATAATGACCTAACAAGGCAACGTTAAGAGCAAGAGTACATGGCAGCACCCCTGGAAGGATGAGAGCATGACATAGCATAATATAGGTAGATAGATAGATAGACAATAGAAATCTTATGGCTAAAATCGACAGAATGGCCAAGTTCAAGTCTCCATTTCTACTTCCTGTGAATTGCATCACAAAGCAGCTGGCAGAGCTAGGGGATTGGCTGGAAGGGAGGCAGTGATGGAGTAGATGCCCTGTAGATAGTGACAGGGTGATATTGACCAAGAATGGGCAGAAGTGGCCCAGTGACAGGAGGAAAATAAAATAGAAGCTGGTCTGCGGATGTCATTATGTTGAAGGAGTTATTCGTTCTTTGAAGGGAAGTAAAAACAAATGCTCGAATGGGGAAGATAAAACTGATTTTCTAATTGTGCTTTGCTGATTGTGACAATAACTGGAAAATACCTCCTACTATTCCAGTTCTGTGATGAACAGTACCAAATTTTCCCTAAACGACCAAATGAGTAGGTTAACTCAATTTACTGCCTGGGCTGTGATATAAATCTCCAGAAAGAAATACCCTACCAGTTGTGCACGGGTGGTTGTGGAAGAAGGTATCAGTGTGAAATGTCTCCTTTTTGCTGGTCCCAGGCAAGTTGCCAGATGACTAAAGGCAAGCCAGTGCAATCCTTTTATTCCATTATTAGTGTTTATTTGCGTTCTTCCGTTCCGAAGTCGGAGTTCCGATCATCCCGCGAGAGGGCCTGAACATCGAGCCGTCCGCAGCGGCGGCGACTGCGGAGGGCTCAAAGGTCCCGACCACGGGTGAGCAAAGAGGAAGTTGACTGAACTTTATTGCCTTCCCTCACAGTGGGAAACGTTGAGGGAAATGTTCATGTTAAATTCTATCGTGTATTGTGTTCTTTTTATTCGTATCGCTGTATGGTAACTCAAATCTCACTGTACCAATTTGTGCATGTGACAATAAGTGTAACTTGAACTTGACTTATTCAGGAAGGCAGCAGACAACAGCCAGGTAATCACAAGCTTGTGAGGAGGAAGTAATTGGGGGGAAAAAAAATCTGAGGGACACCATCAATGTGTGGTTGGAAATGCAGGGATTAATCAAAGGTGATCACCATGGTTCCCTCCTGTCTAATAATGTGACTGACTTTTTTTGAAGAGGTAAAGTAAATGAAATTCAGCAACAATTGACGAGATCTTATGCGTGAAACTGGTCCAACGGGTTAGATCCAAGCAAATGGGATGCAAGACGTTGGCAAATTAGATCCAAAATTAACTTGGTTACAGGAGGGAGTTATTTTAGTGATAGGAAACATGAGGTTCCTATTCCTCGGTGTTAACCACTCAGATGTGGGCTCAACACATAAACGTCATCATAAAAGAGGCAGGCAGACAAAAATGCTGGAGGAACTCAGCGGGTGAGACAGCAACTATGGAGAGGAATAGGCGACTTTCCCCCTTCCCAGCTCTCCCACAAGCCTACTGTCTCCGCCTCTTCCTTTCTTTTTCCCGCCCCCCCGAAATCAGTCTGAAGAAGTGTTTAAGAAGGAACTGCAGATGCTGGAAAATCGAAGGTAGACAAAAATGCTGGGGAAACTCAGCGGGTGAGACAGCAACTATGGAGCAAAGGAAATAGGCAACGTTTCGGGTCGAGACCCTTCTTCAGACTCCCAATTCCTCCGTCTGTGCCGCACCTGCACCCAGGATGAGGTGTTCCACACCAGGGCATTGGAGATGTACTCATTCTTCAGGGAACTGGGGTTCCCCTCTTCTACTACAAATGAGGCTTTCACCAGGGTCTCTTCTATACCTCGTA
The DNA here is from genome assembly GCF_010909765.2 of Amblyraja radiata. NCBI lineage: Eukaryota > Metazoa > Chordata > Chondrichthyes > Rajiformes > Rajidae > Amblyraja > Amblyraja radiata. The sequence goes on along the minus strand of NC_045972.1, from coordinate 47,470,827 downwards.
ACTCTGCTCTCACTCCCCATCCCCACTCGTAACAAGGGCAGAGTCCCCCTTGTCCTCACCTTCCACCTCACCAGCCGTCACATACGCCAAATAATCCTCCGACATTTTCGCCACCTCCAACAGGATCCCACCACTGGCCACATCTTCCCATCTCCTCCCCTGTCTGCTTTCCGCAGAGACCGCTCCCTCCGTAACTCCCTGGTCAATTCGTCCCTTCCCACCCAAACCACCACCTCTCCTGGCACTTTCCCTTGCAACGCCAGGAAATTTTTTGTATTGTATTTTAGTGACCACACAGCCAGGCTAGTGGAATTTGTTTTCAGTACAGCTCCAGGTTCCAACATTTCATCAAACATTAAACTTGTAACATAGATATACATACAAACAGACACATTTCATAATACATAAGGGCCATGCTTATTCGTATTTCCTCACCGTACAGCGTTTAAAAAGTTAATTGCAGTGGGAATGAAAGTTTTTTTAGCGGTTTGTTTTGGAGGCAATTGACCTGTAACGCCTCCCAGAGGGCAGTAGCTGAAAGGCATAGTGTGCAGGGTGAGTGGGGTCAGAGATGATCTTGCGGGCTTTGTGAAGTGTCCGTTTGTGGTAAAGTGATTCAAGGGATGGTAGGGGTAAGCCAATAATTTTGGATGTTCTGTTTATGATGCGCTGTAATTTCTTCCGGGAGAGTGAGTGGAGACTGCTGAACCAGACTGTGATGGATGAAGTGAGGATGCTTTCGATGATGGCTGTATAGAAGAGGAGCATGAGATGAGACCTTACTCTGAACTTCCTTAGCTGTCGGAGATGGAAAAGTCTTTGCTGGGCTTTTCCATAGATGTGGTCTGCGTTTGTCCTCCATTTGAGGTTGTTGCTGATGTGGGTTCCAAGGAGTTTGAAAGTGTCAGTGATGAAGATGGATTCACCTTTAATGAGCACAGGAGTTTTGGGGGATGGCTGGCGTCTTAGGTCGATGATGAGTTCTTTTGTTTTTGATGAGTTGAGTAAGAGATCATGGTCTGTGCACCAGGTCACTGCTTGGTGCACTATGTGCACATGCTACACTTGTCACTTTACCTCCCCCTTGACTCCATTCAAGGACCCAAGCAGTCCTTCCAGGTGCGGCAGAGGTTCACCTGCACCTCCTCCAACCTCATCTATTGCTTCCGCTGCTCTAGATGTCAGCTGCTCTACATCGGTGAGACCAAGCGTAGACTTGGCGCTCGGTTCGCCCAACACCTCCGCTCGGTTCGCATTAACCTACCTGATCTCCCGGTGGCTCTGCACATCAACTCCCCCTCCCATTCCAAATCCGACCTTTCTGTCCTGGGCCTCCTCCATGGCCAGAGTGAGGGCCACCGTAAATTGGAGGAGCAGCACCTCATATTTCACTTGGGCAGTTTACAACCCAGCAGTATGAACATTGACTTCTCTAATTTCAGGTAGTCCTTGCTTTCTCCTCCCCTTCTCTGCTCTCCCTCAGCTCACTGTCTCGGCCTCTTCCTTTCTTCTTCCCGCCCCCCCCCTCACATCAGTCTGAAGGGTCCCGACCCGAAACGTTGCTTATTTCCTTCGCTCCATAAATGCTGCCTCACCCGCTGAGTTCCTCCATCATTTTTGTCTACCTTCGATGTTTCCAGCATCTGCAGTTCTTTCTTAAACATCATAAAGGAGGCATGTCAGCACCTCTACTTTCTTAGAAGACAAAAGAGATTCCGCATGCCATCAAATCATCAACCAAACATCAACAAATGCAAAAGTATCCTGACTGGTTGCATCATGGACATGACACTCCTCACCATCAAAAGCATGAGCATGGGGCATCATTTTTTAAAAATCATACGTCTGAAGTGAAACACATTGGAAGAACTAACAACTATAGGGCTAGACGTCCTGGTGCCATCACAACAACCTGGAGCTCAATGCTCTTAATACAGTGGAATTGATTGTAGACTTTAGGAAAGCTCCCCGTCCCCACACCATCAAAAACATCTGTTGAGTATTTTAAGTTCCTGGGAACCATCATCTCCAAGGACCTTAAATGGGGGGGGGGGGGGGGCACCATCAACTCCACAGTCAAAAAGGCACAACATAGGATGTACTTCCTGAGGCAGCTGAGGAAGCACAATCTGCCACAGGCAATGATGGTCCAATTCTACACGGCCATCGTAGAGTCTGTTCTCACCTTCTCCATTATGGTCTGGTTTGGCTCAGCCAACAAGCACGACATCCGGAGGCTGCAGCGAATCGTCTGATCAGCTGAGAAGGTTATTGGCTGCAACCTTCCCTCTATTGACGAACTGTACACTGCAAGGGCCAGGAAGCGAGCGGGTAAGATCATCTCTGATCCCTCTCACCCTGGCCACAAATTATTTGAATCACTTCCCTCAGGAAAGCGACTCTGGACTGTCAAAGCTGCCACCGCCATGACATAAAAACAGCCTTGTTTCCACGAGCAGTCGCTCTACTCATTAACCAAAAATCTGTAGCCTCCTTTTGCTCTGGTATTTTATGTAATTCACATGTTTAATCAATAATGTTTTATTATTAATGTTTAATGTTTTATGTGTCATTCCTAACTGTCACTGTATGTCATGTTGACACTTGCGGGCAGAGCACCAAGGCAAATTCCTTGTATGTGACTACATGGCCAATAAACGTATTCAGGTAAGGAGGCAAAAGGTTTTGGAGAGGATCTGAGAAAGAGGGTTTTTGGAAGCCGGAATATCAGAAGTGAAAGATGAGCTTTTAACAACTTTGTCCTTAACATCAGCAAGCCGAAACAGTTAGGTGTTAACCCAAGGAAAGGGGGGTAGAAGGAAGAGGGAACACACACCATCCTCATCAAAGAGCTGCTGGAGAGATGATCGACAGCTTCAGCTTCCTCAGCTTCCATAACACCATCAACCCCAAACAGGTCGCTTCATACGGATGAGTGACAAAGAAAGTGCATCACCATATTCACTTAGGGTCTGAGAAGATCGGTTATGTCACAGGATGCATCTCAGTCTGGCACGGCAACTGCTCTGCCCTTGACCACTGGAGTTTCTGGAGAACAGTGAACACAGCACAGGCGCGTCACTTCCTTCTATCCAGTCCATCTCCACAGTGGGTTGCATCAGTAAGCCGGGAGGTATCATCAAAGATGTCTGCCACCCATGCCATTCCTGTTACTCTCTTTTAGCTTCTGGGAGAAGGCAGGAGCTTGAAAGCCCGGACATCTAGACTTAAGAACAACGTCTTCCCCACTAACACCAGATCCAATGACCACTCTTTCACACCCCATCCAAGGTGCTGCTACATACTCCAGCTCTTAATACTACCTCTTCCAGTTACTGTTATTTGTGTTTTTTCCCCCTGCAGTACTTCAGATTATACTACAATCTTTACAGTATTCTGCTCTTTTGCATATGACATTGTATTTATTGTTTACCTATCATTACCCCGTGTACTGTTTACTCTACAAGCTTCATTCGAACAAGGAGTTTCCTGAACTCTGGTATCTATGACAACAAACTAATCTGAATTAGAATCACCACCGCATAAAGCTACAGACCATGTGCTGGTAAATAGAATTAGTAAAGATAGAATCAGGAAAATCACCCATACAGTGGGTTTTCTGTACTGTTTCCGTGTAGTAAATCTTTATTCCATCAACTTAGAATGAAAATGTATTCAGAATTATTAATTGCTCCAAGCTTCCCTCATTAAAACTCAGAGTATATTATTGTTATTGGCTCACAATGGTAGGCCTTGAAATGTATATTATTAACAATCGGTACATTTGCTATTGACTGTGAAGACTTGTGTTTCATGATTTCATTTGTCTGGACTAAATGTGATTCTGCAGGAAGGAATTCAAAAGCGGGGTCTGTATTACTGTATGGCATCTTGGAACGGCTGTAAAAAAAAGGTGGGTGCTGATGGAATGACACACACCTTCTTTGCAGGCAGGTGGCATTCAATGTGGCTTTTCAATACGCTGGGACTTTAAATTGAGTTGCCACAATCATAAGTGTATATTCAATCTGATTTGTAATAACTGTAGCAGTCAGTAGTCTTTTTTTCACCTTTTTTTCCGCTGGCATGCAATCCTATGATTGACCACCCTCTCAGTATTGTCTGGGGCTTATCACCCAATATTTCTGAGTTCTGCTGAAAGGACATTAGGATCTACATAAAACATTTGTTTCTCTCTCCAGACATAGCCTGACGTGCCGTGTATTTCTAGCATTTTCTGCTGATGTCACATCTCCAGCATCTGCAGTGTTTTGCCTTCGGGCAAGACTGCCCCAATTTGAAACTAAAGCTGTACTTTGGAGGAATTATATTTTTGCATCTTGTCCTCCACATCTTATGTTTTTATTCCACCAAAATAAATACATCTCAATTTGCCAAATCAGATAATGTATTAAATCTGTCAATAGTTAAACTCGAGTTTGAAACTAGGACCAGCTCTGATTCTTATGGTACAATAACCCTAATTTCAAACCACCACCCGCTATATATCTATTAATTATTCCTTTTTTACCAACCAAGTACCTTTGTCCGTACCATTCATTCAGCCAAGCATCTAGGTTGATTTAAATATTATAGCAATCTCAGCCTAATCTCCAATGGTTCGGGTTCTTTAAATTTATTATATAGGAGCCAATTGGCATTGTGTAGACAAGACAACAGAATCAGTTATTCTTAGGTCCCAACATATGTGGAAGCAGAGGCGAGGGGCAGTAAGATGGCTCGTAGAACCAAGGGTGTGGGAGAAAATGAGTATTCCATCGTCTACTCGAGCATTCATGGCTGATCCTGCACTCTCTGACCCAATCACACATCCTGCTTCCTGTACTAGTGGAGAACGATGCACAATGGATTGGAGTTAATGAGATATTAATGAGTCATGTTCAAGGCAAAACATTTTTTTTTAAGGGATGGAGAAACTGAAAGCTACAGATTTCGATAGCTAAAATCATGTAGCTACCAAAGGCATTGGAGGGCATTCGGACAGAACAATAAAGAATGGATGAAGTGCTGAAGTTAGGAGAAAAAAGGGAAACGTTGTCGGAATATAGTTTACTCCTAGGCAACTCTCACATAAGGAAATTTAAATTGCAAATGGTGTGCAGCCATATCCATGTTAAGACTTATGGGGCAGAAAGACTTGTGCAGTAGTTTTGGATTAGCTGGGGTTTTTGGATTAGCTGGGGTTTAGAGTACATTGAGGATAGAATCTCACTCAAGAGATTCAGTTATCAATGGTTTCCTCATGGCCTGAAACTTAAAGCATCATTAAACTGGAAAAACAATTTAGAGACACAAAATACTGCCGATGATGGAATCTTGAGCAAAAAACTGCTGGAGGAACTCAGAAGAACAAAGCGCATCTGTGAATGGGAGTGGATAAACGTCATTTCAGGTTGGGTTAAATGGTGTTTCAATGCTAGGCCATTTCCCCCTAGTATGCCAAGTCCTGACCCACATCATCATCTGTCCATTTCCCTCCACAGATGCTGCCTGACATGCTGTGTTCCTGTTTGCTTTTTTCAAAAAACAATTTAGTAAATGAAACATCAGTAATTATTTCTAAACAATCTAACCCCAAACAAATTTAGGAGTAGTGCTATTCACAGTTACGGGCATCATTGCCAAAGCCAGAATTTGTTACACATTCCTATTTGCACAGAGAAAGAAGAGACCAGCTGTCTCCTTGAAGAACGGAAGTTTCTATGGCTAAGGTCCTCCCACTACTTCACTATATTTGACCCAATGTCAGATGAATGACAATATGATTCTAAGTCAGGCTAGTGATGAACACAAAAGATGTTGACATGGGAATGCTTTACACACAGATAAAGATCCATCAAAGGTAGACAAAAGTGCTGGAGAAACTCAGCGGGTGCAGCAGCATCTATGGAGCGAAGGAAATAGGCAACATTTCTACCTGTTGTCTACCTTCAATTTTCCAGCATCTGTAGTTCCTTCTTAAACACTAAAGATATATCAATATCTTTAATCTCTCTACCCAATAACAGTGGAATCCCCATCACCAAGGGGACCAAGCTCAACACCTTCTCAAGGCATTAGGTAGGGAAAGCTAATCAATGCTGGCCTCTGTAAAATCACCCAGATCCTGTCAGTGAACGGGGGGAGGGGACACAGTTAGGTGGGTGCAGTAAGCCCCTTGATGAGGGGGGGAGGGGGTGGTGGTAAGAGAAGGGAACATTGGCCCCTCGGTGGAGGGAGAAGTGGCGACAGTCACCCCTTAATAGGGTTGGGTTGGGGGGGCACAATGGCCGAGGGTGGATAGTGGCTGCTCAAGGGGGGTCAAAACTCAAAGGGTTGGGTTAGGAGAAGAAACATCGTCGTCTCTTAGGGTGGCGGGGAGGAGTGGGGGCACAGTGGCTCCTCGATGGCGAGGGGAAGATGGGGCCACAGACTCCTCTGAATAGAGAGGGGGGGGGGGGGCACATTGGCCGCTCAGGGTTGGGTGAGAAGGGGGGGGGGCACAATGGGGCAGGGCGGGGGGGGGGGAAGAGAGAGGGACACAAACACCCCTCAATGTGGGGGGGGGGGGGGAAGAGTGAGGGACAGTCACCCCACAATTTGGGGCACAGTCACCCATTAATGGGGTAGATGGGGGGGGGGGCACAATGGGGCAGGGGAAGAGAGAGGGACACAATCAATCCTCAATGGGGGGGGGGGGGTAAGAGTGAGGAGGGCACAGTCACCCCTCTGTGTGTGTGTGGGGGGGGGGGGAAGGGGGGAGAAGAAAGGATCGGGGCAGGTTTGGTGTGGATGAGGGAAACATCCGCCGCTCACGGTGGCGGGTGAAAGGAGGGGGTGGGGGAGACACAGTCTTCCCTTAATGAGGTAGATTGGGGGGGGGGCACAATGGGGGGGGGGGGAAGAGACAGGGACACAGTCACTCCTCAATGGGGAGGGGGGGAGGGAGAAGAAAGGATCGGGATAGGTTTGGTGTGGTTGTGAGGGAAACATCGGCCGCTCAAGGTGGGGAGGGGGGCACAGTCTCCCCTGGATGGAGCGGGGGTGGGGGGGGGGCACAGTCTCCCCTGGATGGAGCGGGGGTGGGGGGGGGGGGCACAGTCTCCCCTGGATGGAGCGGGAGGGGGGGGGGGCACAGTCTCCCCTGGATGGAGCGGGCGGGGGGCACAGTCTCCCCTGGATGGAGCGGGGGGGGGGGGGGGGGCACAGTCTCCCCTGGATGGAGCGGGCGGGGGGCACAGTCTCCCCTGGATGGAGCGGGAGGGGGGGGGGGCACAGTCTCCCCTGGATGGAGCGGGCGGGGGGCACAGTCTCCCCTGGATGGAGCGGGGGGGGGGGGGGGGGGGGCACAGTCTCCCCTGGATGGAGCGGGGGTGGGGGGGGGGGCACAGTCTCCCCTGGATGGAGCGGGGGTGGGGGGGGGGCACAGTCTCCCCTGGATGGAGCGGGCGGGGGGGGGGGGGCACAGTCTCCCCTGGATGGAGCGGGGGGGTGGGGGGGGGGGCACAGTCTCCCCTGGATGGAGCGGGGGTGGGGGGGGGGCACAGTCTCCCCTGGATGGAGCGGGCGGGGGGGGGGGGGGCACAGTCTCCCCTGGATGGAGCGGGGGGGGGGGGGGCACAGTCTCCCTGGATGGAGCGGGGGTGGGGGGGGGGCACAGTCTCCCCTGGATGGAGCGGGCGGGGGGGGGGGGCACAGTCTCCCCTGGATGGAGCGGGAGGGGGGGGGGGCACAGTCTCCCCTGGATGGAGCGGGGGTGGGGGGGGGGCACAGTCTCCCCTGGATGGAGCGGGCGGGGGGGGGGGGGGCACAGTCTCCCCTGGATGGAGCGGGGGGGGGGGGGGGGGGGGGGCACAGTCTCCCCTGGATGGAGCGGGGGGGGGGGGGGGGACGTGCGGTGACAGCCGACAAAATGGTGCCGCGGTGTCGGGTTGAGCGGCGGCGGCGCCGATCCTCGCAATGGTGCGGGGGTTGAGCGACCTCTCCGTCTCTCTCTGTGCCCCCCCCCACCCACTCCTCTCTCCCTCCTCCCCGCCGGGTGACCGGGCCGTAACCGCAGCCGCGGCCTAGCCGGTCAGGCTTCTCCCCCCTCACCCTCCCCCGCCGCCGCCGCTGCCCCCCCCCCCTCACGGCCCCCACCCACCCACCCACACCGGGACACCGGGACGCGGGGACTCGCGCCCACCTTCTTGAGCTCGTTGTCGGTGGCGGCGGCGGGGACGCCCAGGATGTCGTAGAGCTTGGTGTCGGCCACAGACGCCATCGTGCGGGGAGGAAGCTGCTCGAGCGGCGCCGGCGGGCGGGGGCGGGACCGGACGTGGCGTCACACTCGCCGCGCAGCGCGTCACCCGCGGGGCGGGGCCTCGGGCTGGTCATGGGAGGGGCATGGAGTGTACATGTATATATTGTGTGTGTATATATGTGTGTGTATATATGTGTACGTGTGTATGTATACATACTATGTGTATATATGTGTGTGTATATATGTGTATATATATGTGTATACGTGTGTGTGTATGTATACATACTATGTGTATATATGTGTGTGTATATATGTGTATATATATGTGTATACGTGTGTGTGTATGTATACATACTATGTGTATATATGTACATACATATTGTGTATGTATGTGTGTACATATATTATATATGTACATATATATATATACACATGTGTGCATATGTGCATATATATGTGTATATATGTGTGTATATGCATATATATGTGTATATGTGTGTGTGTATATATGTGTGTGTATATGTGAGAGTGCATATATGTACGTGTGTATATATATATATATATATACACACACACGTACATATATGCACTCTCACATATATATATACACATATACACACACACATATATATATGTGTGTGTGTGTATAAATATGTGTGTATATATATATGCGTATAGTTAGATAGGTTCATGGTGTATTCAGATAAAGATAGGCTCATGGGGTGTATATACATATATATATATGTGTGTGTGTGTATATATATGTATAGTTTAACAGGCTTACGGGGAGTATAAATATAGATAGATAGGCTCATGGGGTATGTATATGTCTATATATATATATATATAATATACATATGTATAGTTAGACACACCCTCACCCTTCCCCTAACCCCCCCCCCCCCCCCCCGGGCAGATGGGGCTCGTCAGCCTGGGAAGGCAGTCCATCAAGGAGAGGGAAAACTCTGATTTAAAACCTCCACTGCCTTGTGGCCATATGCAGTCATGGAAAAGGCTCAAGAAAATCTGGAGTCGGAGCCCCTAAGGCAGTTTGTCGTTGTCTACAACCTCGCTCTGGCAGCTCCTGCGACGGCGCTGGTGCCAAACTGTTACGGCCCTGCTGTTCCTTTGGATCGATCAGCGACGTGGAGAGGGGGGACGTGCTGCATGGGCAACAGCCTGTCCTCCATATGACATCGCCCAGGCTTGCATCCGACCAGGACCGAGGGGGGCCTACTAAGAATATATATACTGTCTGTGTGTGTACATTTATACACTCATATGTCACACACAACAGCTATATAGAGTGTTATGTGTGTGTGTGCGCATGTATACAGTCAAATATCATACATGCATCAGCTACAAGGACTATTATATATATGTACATTTTACAGTCAAATATTCCACATAAATCAGCTATAGGAACTGTATATCTGTGTGTATATATTTGTTTATACAATCAGATACTACATACAAATCGACTGTTGGGCAGGCTTGGACTTTATGGCTTGGAGCGCAGAAGGCTGAGGTGACCTTATAGAAGTGCATAAAATCCTGAGAATAGATAGGGTGAATGCACAGAGTTCTTGTACCCAGCGTAGGGGAATGAAGAACAGGGGGCGGAGGTTTAAGGTAAGATGGGAAATAATTTATTGGAGCCTGAGGGATATTGGGCAAAGGCAGGAAAATGGGAATTGTTACCAATTGTACTTGAGTTTGAATCGATTATATTTATGTGCAGTATTATCTGATCTGTTTGGACAGCCTAGAGTCATAGAGTGATACAGTGTAGAAACAGGCCCTTCTGCCCAACTTGCCCAACACTGGCCAACATGTCCCAGCTACACTATTCTCACCTGCCAGCATTTGGTCGATATTCCTCCAAACCTGTCCTATCCATGCACCTGTCTAACTGCTTCTTAAGTGTTGGGATAGTCCCAGCCTCAACTACCTCCTCTGGCAGCTCGTTGCATACACCCACCACCCTTTGTGTGGAAAAACATTGCATGCAAAACAAAGCTTTTCACTGCACCTCAGTGCACCTATAATAGACAATAGGTGCAGGAGTAGGCCATTCGGCCCTTCTAGCCAGTACTGCCATTTAATGTGATCATAGCTGATCATCCCCAATCCCCTAACTATTCCTGCCTTCTCCCCATATCCCCTGACTCCGCTATTTTTAAGAGCCCTATCTAGCTCTCTCTTGAAAGGATCCAGAGAACCCGCCTCCACCGCCCTCTGAGGCAGAGAATTCCACAGACTCACCACTCTCTGTGAGAAAAAGTGTTTTCCTCGTCTCCGTTCTAAATGGTTTACTCCTTATTCTTAAACTGTGGCCCCTGGTTCTGTGCTCCCCCAACATCGGGAACATGTTTCCTGCCTCTAGCGTGTCCAAACCCTTAACAATCTTATACGTTTCAATAAGATCCCCTCGCATCCTTCTGAACTCCAGAGTGTACAAGCCCAGCCGCTCCATTCTCTAAGCATATGACAGTCCCGCCATCCCGGTAATTAACCTTGTAAACCTACACTGCACTCCCTCAATAGCAAGAATGTCCTTCCTCAAATTAGGGCACCAAAACTGCACACAATACTCCAGGTGTGGTCTCACTAGAGCTCTGTACAACTGCAGAATAATAAACCTAATCCTCTAAACTTTCTAGGTTGCTGTCCTAAACCAAATAGCAGCCATTATTCATGGACAGTTATGGTGAAATAGATATAGGTCACCAGTGGCTTATTGAATTCTGTTGAAAGGATCTGGTTTGGAAACTGACTGTTGAAATTAGCAAGGGTTGGAAGATAGCTACGGTTAGTTTGGTTTAGTTTAGTTTAGTTTCGAAATACAGAATGAAACAGGCTCATCAGCCCACTGAGTCCACATTGACCTTCGACCTCCCGTTCACACTTGTTCTAAGTTATTTTTTCAAGTTAATTTCTAAGTTATCCCACTTCCTCATCATTAAGAAAGAACTGCAGATGCTGGAAAAATCGAAGGTAGACAAAAATGCTGGAGAAACTCAGCGGGTGAGGCAGCATCTATGGAGCGAAGGAATAGGTGACGTGTCGTGTCGAGACCCTTATCATAATCTGTGGAACTCTTTGTGGAACAGAGGGTGGTGGAGGCCAAGTCAGTGGAGATTTTTAAGGTGGAGATGGACAAATTCTTGAATAGAATGGGTGTTAAGGGTTATGGGGAGAAGGCAGGAAAATGGGATTAGGCGGCTGAGATCAGCCATGATTGAGTGGTGGAGTGGACTCGATGGGTCGAATGGCCTAATTCTACTCCTATAACTTATGATGGAGCAGGTTGTTTATCATACTTTAAAACAACACAGCTTTCAGGATCAATGACAATTGAAGTCACAAACAGCAGCTCCAGTAATTCCCAAGGTGTACATTAGTTTGCATTGATTCTATTATTCTAGAAGGTATGACGAACATATGTAAAGAGAATTTCAAATGATGGCCTGGCAAATAAAATAAAATGGATTGTGTAACAGTTTTAAACATGGTGGTTAGAGGCGCTTCTTCAGGAACGTCACCTATTCCTTCGCTCCATAGATGCTGCCTCACCCGCTGAGTTTCTCCAGCATTTTTATCTACCCACTTCACTACACGCTGAGGGCAATTTAGAAGCCAATTTAGCTACAAACCTGTACGTCTTTGGAATGTGGGAGGAAACCGGAGCACCCGGGAGAAACTAGAGTCACAGGAAGAACGTGCAAACTCCATGCAGACAGCACCCAGGGTCAGAATGGAGCCGGGTCTCTGGCGCAGTGAGGCAGCAACTCTACTTTCTCACCATCCGGAGCCCAGGGATGGTTTGGTTCATCTGGAGGGATGTGCAGGCCATGAACTCCATTCAGTACAGAGTCAACCACTCACAGTCAGAAACGTGGGCGGTGCGGGTCCTACTGATCAGCCGAGATCCAGCTTCCCCTTATTAGATAGAGGCTAGAAGAAGCTATTTGAACAGTTCAGAAAAAAATCTCCATTTGGAATTCTGGTGCAATGGAAGTTACAATTCAAAGCCATCGAGTCATCTGTGTACCATGAATTATGCTTAATTGGATGTGAAGCATTTTGTAATGGTGATAGGAACCATATAAATCCATTATTTTTAAATATATTGATACTTTTGCCGAGGGTTGTGAGTTGAAGTTTGAATGTGCACTCTGAGACGAGTTGTTCTAATATTGCTAGATGCATTCTGCTGCACTAGCTCAATATTGCTCATTAACCCCTTGCACTTGTTGCCATTTGCTACACGTCAAAAGATTTGAAATTACAGGAGAAATTCCATGTGCTTCACTGGTGAAAATTTTATATTGAGAATTGTCACAAGTGCTGGAGAACACAGACATGAGAAGTTTCAGGTCGGGACCCTTCTTCAGACTGAGTATACAAGGTCTAAAGTTCTGACCTCGGACGCTGTCTGTGTGGAGTTTGCACGATCTCCCAGTGACTGCGTGGGGGTTTCCTCCGGGTGCTCTGGTTTCATCCCACATCCTAAAGACGTGCGGCTTTGTAAGTTAATTGGCACTGTAAATTGTCCCCTAGTGTGTAGGGAGCGAATGAGAAAGAGCTGGCAGAAATAGTCACTTTATACCGTAAATAGGATCACACAAATAGATTTAAGTGTAAAAGTAAATGGGATTTGAAATTGTAAAAGTGGAATAATGAAATAGGATGGGATGCATTACAAAGAAATGTGAAGTAGCGAAAAATATATCAGTAACAATTGGAATAAAAGTGCTAAAACCTTTCAATCATTTTGTAAATTCTTGTGGCTTGCAACTTTTGAAGTGTCGGTCTTCTTGTTCTAATATCCCGTACACTTCCTGTTTGTCAAAGGCATTGAATTAGCAGGATTTCACCTTAATGACATAAAGTTTGAGGCGGTTAATTCTGTTAGAAGGCTTGAACATCTTCAAGTCAAAACTATAATGATATCAATTAAGCAAATGACAATAATGAACACCATTCATTTGTAGTACTCCTGATAAAGAGGTACTGGAAAAGATTTAAAACATTCCAGGTACATGTACACGAAAGCTTTAGAGGGATATTGGACAAACGCGGGCAGGTGGGACTAGCATAGATGGGGCATCTTAGTCGGCATGGCCAAGTTGGGCCGAAGAGCCTGTTTCCTGGCTGTATGACTCTATGACAAGAAACTGCAGACGCTAGAATCTTGAGCCAAGTACAAAGTGCTGGAGGAACTCAGATGGAGTTGTATTTTTTTTGTTGTAAATACTTGTATCCGATAATGAAATTGAACAAAATATATCCCTTCCAAAATTTATCTCCCTAAATGAATGGCCCTGGAATCTCATCCATGAGATTATGTGACATTTCTAATCCTAATTGGAAATAGGGAGAGAATATGCGCGAGGGTGCATGAAAAATGAAGGCCCATTCTATCCAAAACCAAGGTCAACCATTGAATATGGTGAATGTGGAATGTTATGGGGTGGGAGATGGGAACATGTGATTGGCAAAGACACAGTGAAACTTGGAGCATTGTGCGCAGGTGGACAAAAATGCTGCAGAAACTCAGCGGGTGCAGCAGCATCTATGGAGCATTGCGAGCCGTTCTGGTCGCCCCATTACAGGAAGGATGCGGAGGCTTTGGAGAGGATACAGAGGAGGATTAGCAGAACGCTGCCTGGATTAGAGGTATTAGCTCAGGTCAGGTCGGTGGGGAGTTCCCCCAGCCACGGGTACCATGTAATCTCCATGGTCGGATAGTCGGCGACTAAACCGTCTCCCCCACCTGGTTTGCCAGGTGAGGAGGGGGCTGTGGACCCCCAGCAGGACCAAAATCAAGACCTGTCAAAGGGCGGATGAGCTTCTAGCGAGCCAACGGCCATCCACACTTCAGTAGAAGTTGCGATCACTGTCGTACACGGCATTGTAAGGCACCGTGCCCGCTGTTTACAACGATGATGATGATGATGATGATGATGATGATGATGATGATGATGATGATGATGATGATGATGATGATGATGATGATGTTGATGATGATGATGTTGAGCTGCAGGGAGAGGTGGAACAAACTTGGGGTGGAACCCAGTCCATCATCGGCTCTGACCTCCCCACCATCGAGGGGATCTATCGCTGTCGCTGCCTCAAAAAGGCTGGCAGCATCATCAAGGACCCACACCATCCTGGCCACACACTCATCTCCCCGCTACCTTCAGGTAGAAGGTACAGGAGCCTGAAGACTGCAACGACCAGGTTCAGGAATAGCTACTTCCCCACAGCCATCAGGCTATTGAACTCAACTGAAACAAAACTCTGAACATTAATAGCCTATTATCAGTTTATTTGCACTTTATCTGTTTTATTTATTCATGTGTGTATATATTTATACAATGGTATATGGCCACACTGATCTGTTCTGTATTCATGCCTACTATATTCTGTTGTGCTGAAGCAAAGCAAGAATTTCATTGTCCTATCTGGGACACATGACAATAAACTCTCTTGAATCTCTTGATTGTCTACTCTAGCATGCCGGAGGTTGAGAGGAGAACTAGATAGAAGTATATAGTGGGCCAAGGAGCCTATTCTTGTGTGGTACTGTTCAGCTTAGTTTAGTTTAGTTTAGTTCAGAGATACAGCACGGAAACAGGCCCCCCTACCGTGTCCATGCCGTCCAAGGAAAAAGCAGGAACGGGGTACTGATTTTAGATGATCAGCCATGATCATATTGCATGGCGGTGCTGGCTCAAAGGGCCGAATGGCCTACCCCTGCACCTATTTTTTATGTTTCTATGTCCAGCGATCCCTGCACACTAACACTATCCTACACACGCGAGGGATAATTTGTAAATATACCAAAGCCAATTAACCTACAAACCTGCACGTCTTTGGAGTGTGGGAGGAAACCGGAGCATCCAGAGAAAACCCACGCAGGTCAACATGCAAACTCCGTACAGACAGCACCCGTAGTCAGGATCGAACCCGGGTCACCGGCGCTGTGAGGCAGCAACTCTACCGCTGTGTTGTACTGTTCAATGTTCTAAAAATGGGGAGGTAATGGTTGGAGTTTTGTTCTGATATCTGTTTTTCATTTTAATCTGTCTCACCTCTCAGCCTGTTACAAGTGGTCGTGGGATTTTGAGCACGGCGCACAGTTTTTGACAATAATTGTTAAAAGGTGCTATTCATACATGCGGGCATTCATTGTGTGCGGTGATTCCTCCCTGCCATTGACAACTGTGACCACTGGGAGGCAGCGGAGAGCCAAGCCCATGTATACATGTAGCCGATGCAGCACTCTGTGACCAATCAGGAAATAGACAATAGCAGTATTTTTCTCTTCTGATGTCTGGTGTGGAATAAGGAGACGTGGGAAAATTAGTCGTACATCAACAAAAAACAGGAAAGGAATATTAGTACTGGTTTGTGCAATCCTACAAAAACTGGCTCAATGTGAAGCCTGTTAAAAACTCTGATTTTGCACATTAATGCCTTGCCATTGAACCTTTAAAACATTCTGCAGCTCCAGGAGAGTGGCATTGAATAGTAAAGACTTCACTGAAGATCGGACATCAGTCTAACTCAGTGGTACACAAAAATGCTGGAGAAACTCAGCGAGTGCAGCAGCATCTATTGAGCGAAGGAAATAGGCGACGTTTCGGGCCGAAACCCTTCTTCAGACTGATGTCTGACTCAGTCTAACTCAGTGGTTCTTAACCTAGGGTTGGTGACCCCCTCTGGGGGTCGTTTGGGTCATGAAGGGGACACAAATAACATATCAATTTGTTGAGCCCATGTTTAGGAACCTAACAAAGGTACAAACCACATACAGTAGTTTGTTCAGTGGTCTGACTAAAAAGAAGCTTTAGACATACAAAGATTACATCCACCAATTTTTGAAGAAGAGAATTTCAGAGAACCATTAGTCATAAGATCATAAGTGATAGGAGCAGAATTAGGCCATTCGGCCCATCAAGTCTACTCTGCCGTTCAATCGTGGCTGATCTATCTCTCCCTCTCAACCCCATTCTCCTGCCCTCTCCCCATAACCCCTGACACCCGCACAAAACAACTTAAAAATATCCACTGACTTGGCCTCCACAGCCGTCTGCGGCAAGGAATTCCACAGATTCACCACCCTCTGACTAAAGACATTTCTCCCCATCTCCTTCCTAAAAGAACGTCCTTTAATTCTGAGGCTGTGCCCTCTAGTCCTAGACTCTCCCACTAGTGGAAACATCCTCTCCACATCCAGCGTGTGATGTACTAATTTACCATGTGGGACACAGCATTGAACAAAGATGTCGATGTGAGTGGGGGAAGACCTGATCGTACATGAAAACAATGAAAGTCACACAGTAATATATTTCTACATATTTTCCAGGAGACTTTGACATTATCCTACTGACTCTTTGAAGTTCTAGACAGTTAAGGGCCTGTCCCACTTACGTGACTTTTTCGATGGCTGCCGGCACCCATCATAGGTTGCCGAAAATTTTCAACATGTTGAAAATCCAGTGGTGACCAGAATGGCGCTACTACTCTTTGGCTGACTAGGAGACGACTCACGACCATACAGGCGACACCCTGGCGACATGTCGTGGGGTGAAGCCTGTATGGTCGTGAGTAGTCACCCAAAGAGTCGCACCTTGTTCTGGATTTTCAACGTTGGAAATTTTCGGCGACCTGTAACGACCTATGACGGGTGCCGGCAATGGCCGAAAAAGTTGTGTAAGTGGGACAGGCCCTTTAGAACTTTATTTCCCCAGAGTGAAAATATCAGATACAAAGCTTTTCACTGTACCTCGGTACATGTTACAATAAACTAACCTGAACTCGAGTGTATAGCTTTAAGGGTCTCGAGGGTATAGCTTTAAGTTGAGGGAGCAAAGTTTAAAGATGTGTGGGGCAGGTTTTTTTACACAGATGGTGGTGAGTGCCTGGAAAGCACTGGTGGTGGTGGTGGTAAAGGCTGATACGAGAGTGGTGTTTAGCGAGGCGTGTGAATATGTAGGAAATGGAGGGAAATGGATCAGGTGCAGTTCAGGGCCTGTTCCACTTGGAGATTTTGTTCGGTGACTGCCGGCATCATATCAGTGTCACCAAAAGATTTTGAATATTTCAAAATCCAGCGGGGACAAAAAAAATGTTGCGACATTTGAAAATTCACCACGTGTCACACGTCATCACGCTGCGTCACGCTGTGTCACGCCGCGAATTTTTTGGTGACCTGATACGTCAGTCAATGATGCCGACAGTTGCCGAAAAAAATTGGCAAGTGGGACAGGCCCTTTGGAGGAGATTAGTTGAACCTGGCATGATGTTTGGCATGATGTGGGCTGAAGAGCCTGTTCCTGTACTCTACTGTTCAATGCTCTCTGTGAATAAGCATATGATTCATATCCTAATCCCTAATCCCGTTCTTTATAAACGGAATATTTCCACATTGCCCTTTACAAATGATTGAAGTCGCATTGTTGATGCAATGTCTTTGTCCCAATTACATGAATCATTTCTGTCTTTGGCACAATCCCCGTTCAGCTTCAACAATGAGACAGACAGATTCTTCCCAGTTTTGTCAAAGAAAAAATAAGCGCCTTGTATTCATCACGCAGAAAGTGAGTTTTGAATTTAACATCTTTATATCAAAATGACAAAAGTCTTGACTCATAAATTGGTAAAAATTCTATATGTTTTCAAGGAGGCGTTGACATTACCCTACCGACTCTTTGAAGTCCTTGGCAGCTCAAATTGGAGGGAATATTTGGGATGGCATTGGGCACCTTGTGTCCATGGATGCAGAGGTCCCAGAAGCTCAATGTAAACAGCACCACCTCACAATCTCAATGAAATGGGCACGCTTGTGATATCACAACTCATAGCCCTGTCCCACGGTGCGAGTTCATTCCAAGAGCTCTCCCGAGTTTAAAAAAAATCAAACTCATTGTAAGCACGGAGAATGAACGTAGCGGGTACGTCGGAGCTCGGGGACGTCTCTTAGCGCTAACGGCAGGTACTCGGGAAGACTCGCTAGCGGCAGGTAAGCACGGGAAGACTCGTGAAGATTTTTCAACATGATGAAAAATGTCCACGAGAGCACCGAGTACCGACGAGCGGCCATTACCGTAAATCTCCGAGTTCGAATCAGGGCAAACTCGGGAGAACTCTTGGAATGAACTCGTACCGTGGGACAGGACTTTAACATCTGTCCCTCAACCAACGCCATGAAGAAACATCCACCTTAACCTGTCATCACTATTTTGCTAAAGATAGACACAAACTGCTGGAGTAACTCAGCAGGTCAGCCCGCATCCCTGGAGGAAAGGAATAGGTGACGTTGCGGGTCAGAACCCTTCTTCAGACCTGACCACACAAACCAACCTCCCTACTATTGATTCCATTTATACCTCACGCTGCCTCGGCAAGGCCAGCAGCAATAATCAAGGACAAGTCGCACCCTGGCCACTCCCTCTTCTCCCCTCCCATCAGGCAACAGGTATAAAAGTGTGAAAACGCACACCTCCAGATTCCGGGACAGTTTCTTCCCAGCTGTTATCAGGCAACTGAACCATCCTCCCACAACCAGAGAGCAGCGCTGAACTACTATCTACCTCATTGGTGACCCTCGGACTATCCCTGATCGGACTTTGCTGGCTTTACCTTGCACTAAACATTATTCCCTTATCATGATGCATCTAAACACTGTAAATGGCTCGATTGTAGTGATGTTTTGTCTTCCTGCAGACTGGTTAGCAGGCAACAACAGCTTTTCACTTCACCTCAGTACACGTGACAACAAACTAAACTAAACCAAACTATTTTTTAGCTGGAGAGATGCTGCCTGACCCACTGAGTTGCTCCAGCAGATTGTGCCCATCTTCGATATAAACCAGCACCTGCATCAATATTTTGCCATTTGCCGGATTTTGAGATGCGGAGATTGGCTGCAACGTGTCCAACATTAATGAATCAAATGTGCTTCACGAGCTGTGAATCGCTTTGAAATATGCAAAAGGGCACAGGAGGTTTGCACACCACAAAATACCAATTGATGCCAATTTAATTTCTCTTCATGATGTTGACAGAGGAGAGATATCAGACATGGTACTGCAAGAATTCTCTGACTCTTTGAAATGATGCCAAAGGAACCTTCACATTCTCTTGAGAGAGCAGTCAGAAGGCAGCCAGCATCATCAAGGACCCACACCACCCTGGCCACACTCTCATTTCACTCCTGCCATCGGGAAGAAGGTACAGGAGTCAGCCTACATCATCGTCACTTTTTTGCATGTCTTTTATTCATTGTTCTTTATCTCTCCACATCATCGTCTATATCTCTCGTTTCCCTTATCCCTAACCAGTCTGGAG
Organism: Amblyraja radiata; assembly: GCF_010909765.2. Classification (NCBI taxonomy): domain Eukaryota; kingdom Metazoa; phylum Chordata; class Chondrichthyes; order Rajiformes; family Rajidae; genus Amblyraja; species Amblyraja radiata. The sequence continues at coordinate 47,451,224 of NC_045972.1, read as the reverse complement.
AAGGGTCTCGACCCAAAGCGTCGCACATTCCAACTCTCCAGAGATGCTGCCTGACCCGCTGAGTCACTCCAGCATTTTGTATCTGTCACAGGAGTCTGAAAAGTTGACGTCCAGTCTCAAGAACAACTTCTTCCCAACGACCAACATGACCCTAATCACTAACTCAACATCTATGATCATCTGGTGGTGCTTCTGGGACCTCTGCATCTATGGACACAAGGTGCTGAATGCCATCCCAAATATACCCCCAAATTGACCCATCAAGGACTTCTTGGAGTCAGTCTCTTTGGAGTCAGTAGTAGAATTTGGTTGCAATTTGGACTTTGGTTTCTGCACTCTAATGGTTACTTAATATTACTGTTATTTATTTATTGTATTATTGATTATTATATATTTATTTGAGTGTGATTGAATTAGCAAGAGTGTTAAGTTGCAGAAGGGTCTTGATGAGAAATGTCACACATTCCTTCTCTCCAGGGATGCTGCCTGACCCACTGAGTTACTCCAGTATTTTGTGTCTATCTCCACAAGTAAGAATTCCATTGTTTTGTTGCTGGGACAGATGACATTTAAACACTCTTGGTTCTCTTGAGGAGGTTCACAGAGGGGGCGCAGTGAGAGAGGGTTCTCACAGAACACCCTTACTTGGGTCTTGACCCAAAAGGTCACCTATCCATGTTCTCCACAGATGCTGCCTGACCCGCTGAGTTACTCCAGCACTCTGTGAAACGTCACCTATCCATGTTCTCCACAGATGCTGCCTGACCCACTGAGTTACTCCAGCACTCTGTGAAACGTCACCTATCCATGTTCTCCACAGATGCTGCCTGACCCGCTGAGTTACTCTAGCACTCTGTGAAACGTCACCTCTCCATGTTCTCCACAGATGCTGCCTGACCCACTGAGTTACTCCAGCACTCTGTGCCCCTTTCTTGACTCTTGTAATCACAGCCAACAGTTCAATCGAATACTGAGAGAGTGCAAAATTGTCAGAGAAATGTCTTTTAGTTTAAAGATGAAACCTGTATATTTAGAAGTGTAAACATCCATCAGCCGAGAAAAGATGGAGTGTTTTACTACGATACGATACGATAGACCTGTATTTATCCCAGGAGGGAAGTTGATCTGCCAACAGTTCTAAAACGCAAGATACATGAAGCATGAAATTAAAGTTACGAGTGGAAAGGATTGGAGATGTGCAAAGATTGGGAGGGGGGGGGGTTGTACAGTTTGATAGCCACGGGGAAGAAGGATCTCCTGTGGCGTTCTGTGCTGCATCTTGGTGGAACCAGTCTGTTGCTGAAGGTGCTCCTCAGGTTGACCAGTGTGTGTCATGGAGGGGGTGAGCTGTATTGTCCAGGATGCTCCACAGTTTGAAGAGCATCCTCCCCTCCAAGACCTTGTGGTGTTCTGATGAACTTTTAATCTGCACTGACAAAGGCCGACTGATTATTCATTCAGGGCATTGCGTCTGTCACAGCAAGCCATGCACATATTACACAACCATTTGCCTGAAAGACACTGGTTCTGCTTCTGAAGATAATTCACTATCTGTACAGCACCGCAGAAATATCTGAGAATATGAGAGTCTGCACAGAAATACAGGCAGTGTTTTTTCAATACATTTCTTTAAACATTTACTTAAAGTAAATGCACCTTTCAGTGAAGAAGGTAGACTACATTTTGTTGTCTCTGTACTGTACACTGACAATGACAATTAAAGTTGAATCTGAATCTGAATCTGAATCTGAAAAATGCTGGAGAAACTCAGCGGGCGAGGCAGCATCTACGGAGCGAAGGAATAGGTGACGTTTCGGGTCGAGACCCGGAAGGGTCTCGACCCGAAACGTCACCTATTCCTTCGCTCCGTAGATGTTGGAGAAACTCAGCGGGCGAGGCAGCATCTATGGAGCGAAGGAATGGGCGACGTTTCGGGTCGAGACACACAGAAGAACATCATTTTGTAATTTTATGCTCTCCCGAATCTCTTTCCAGCGCTCAGTTAAGGTGTAAAATGTAATATTGTCGGCTGTTATTGCAAGGTCATATCTTTGAAATGTAAAAGGTTAAATAAATAAGAGATATTAGAGGAAGAAGTGGAAGTGATTGCAACATCTGTGACATTTAAATGAAAATTGTGTTCCTCTTCAATGACCCCAAGAATTACAGTCAGCTAATGAAAAAATATTAATTATGACTGAAATAATCGCTTGGCGTTGTTGATGAGCGTAATGCAAATGTCAAGCCGGCACATCAATACCTGACATTTCTACTGTATAAATTACCTGCTTTTACTCAGCCAAGTAAGAGTGGCACGGTGGCTCAGCGGGTAGAGCCGCTGCCTCACAACGCCGGAGACCTGGGTTCGATCCTGGCTTCGGGCGCTGTTTGTGTGGAGTGTGCACGCTCTCTGAGTGGCTGCGTGGGTTTCCTCCGGGTGCTGGAATTTAGAAGGATGAGAGGCTATCTTATAGAAACATATATTAAAATTCTTAAGGGATTGGACAGGCTAGGTGCAGGAAATATGTTGGGGGAATCCAGAACCAGTGGGGTCACACAGTTTAAGAATAAGGGGTAAGCCATTTAGAACGGAGGTGAGGAAAGACTTTTTCACCCAGAGAGTTGTGAATCTGTGGAATTCTCTGCCACAGAAGGCAGTGGAGGCCAATTCACTGGATGTTTTCAAGAGAGAGTTAGATTTAGCTCTTAGGGCTATGTTTCTTAGGGCTAACGGAATCAAGGGATATGGGGAGAAAGCAGGAACGGGGTACTGATTATGGATGATCAGCCATGATCATATTGAATGGTGGTGCTGGCTCGAAGGGCCGAATAGCCTACTCCTGCACCTATTGTCTATGTTTCTATGTTTCTCTGCTTCAGTTTTCTTCTGAAAGAGATGCGGGTTTGTAGATTGAATGGCGTCTGTCCATTAAACTAACATAACATCAAACTAGTGTGAACGAGCGATCGATGGTCGGCATTGACTCGGTGGGCCGAAGGGCCTATTTCAGTGCTGGTTCTTTCAATCATGTCAGTTCAATCAACTTTTTCAGGGGTTATGGGGAGGCGGTAGGAGAATGAGGTTGTGGGGGAGATTTAGATCAGCCATGACGGAGTAGACTTGATGGGCAGAATGGCCTAATTCTGCTTCTGAACTATCCATATTCAGCACATTTCACAACCTTCACCTATTTTCCACAAGCTTGCGACAATTTCCCATTGTTTGTGGGTTTAGTTTAAAGAGCGAAGATTACGTATCAGGACAATCAATAAAATGAATGGTTTGTTTCGATGGGGAGGGCCAGATGGAATTTGGAAAGCATGTTCAACTTTCTACACAACTGGCAGCTGAAAAATTATATTGATTACATCTTTGAAAAGCAACTTGCAAAAGTTTTTCTGTTGCATAAATGTGTGTGGATTTAATTTATTGTATTTTTTATCTTGTTCTGCCTGAGGAGATGTACCAATGTAAAGGCCGTTGAATGGAGAAATAATCTTCTGAAAGGTTACTTGTAGAATACTAATGGCTCCGAGTTATGGGAGATGATTAAAAATGTCTCCAATATCACTCACTCTTCACAAAGTATGCAAATGCGTTTGAAGGTAGACACAAAATGCTGGAGTAACTCAGCGGGTGAGGTAGTATCTATGGAGAGAAGGAATGGGTGACGTTTCGGGTCGAGACCCTTCTTCAGACTGGTGTCAGGGGCGGGACAGAGATGGAATGTAGGCGGAGACAGTAATGCCCCTGTCCCACTTAGGAAACCTGAACGGAAACCTCTGGAGACTTTGCGCCCCACCCAAGGTTTCCGTGCGGTTCCCGGAGGTTGCAGGTGGTTGCCGGAGGTTGCAGGTAGTGGAAGCAGGTAGGGAGACTGACAAAAACCTCCGGGAACCGCACGGAAACCTTGGGTGGGGCACAAAGTCTCCAGAGGTTTCCGTTCAGGTTTCCTAAGTGGGACAGGGGACATTAGGCTAGTGGGAGAGGTGGGAAGGGGGTTGGTGAGTAACTTCAGGTACTTCAGTTAGCCTTTGCTTTCTCTCTCTATCCGTTCTCTCGCGGCTTGAGGATGTAACAGTCCGCGGGCCAGCGATCGGAGCGCTCCCGTCTGGCGACCCCCGGCAAGGGCTCGCCCGCTCCGCGATGAAATGTCCACGCTGCGCCCGCTGCTGAAACTCCGGGCCCGACTCCGGAAAAAGGCCGCTCCAATCCACGCTGTTAGCCCGCGAGGGAGGCGACATGGGAAAAGCCGCCTCTCCATGGAAGAGGCGACCAAATGCAGTTCCCCCCTTTCTTGCTTCTGGGTCTCCCCAATACCACCAGTCTAAGGAAGGGTCCTGACCCAAAACATCACACATCTATGTCTCCAGAGATGCTGCCCAACCTGCTGAGTTACTCCAGCATTTAGTGTCTACTTGCCCATTGCAGCTGCTATAGAATACTCTTGAAATATATCTCCATTCCATGACGGTTTAGGCCACTGAAGTATGACATTTTGCAAATAATGTGTCAATAGTATATGTAAAGATATCCTTTTACATTTCAACAAGCTTTTTATTTGAACTGGCAAATACACAATTCCGTGAGTCCACTGACGATAACTTCATTCACTTGATTTAAATGATCTAAATAACATGGTTGATTAACTTGTTGGAAGAAAAAATCCAAGCAATAACAAATAGAATATGTTGCCATTCCAATCCATAGACTAGCAGGATCAAAAATATTATTGTTTCCTTTTTAAGTAACAAAAAGGACTATTTGAAAGAAATCTTGATGCTATTGCAATGCTGTTGATGCTAATGCATCTTTGTTTACTACTTCAGTTGAAATACTTCCCTGTAATAAACTGGGGCAGTTAGTGGCCTGATCAGAAAATTAAATCTGCAGCTCATTTATTTACAGTAAGTAATCGTAAAGCAGACACGACACCAACAAGCTTCAGAACACAATTAAATCTCTGTTATGGAGAAGTGTTTTTGTTGGCAGTTGAGGTTTAGGTGAGAGCAGTCCCACTTTTACCACCACGTTTGTCAGTGAGCTGATAATATTAAAACGTGGCGCGGGATGTCAAGGTGTCGAAGCAGCATTTTTCAAAGAGGAAAAAACAAACCCGAAAAGAAAGTGCTCAGTAACGGCGCAGCAGTTTCAGTTTTAAAAGTCAATGGACATTGAACGCTGAACAGTGTCATTTCTTCCCCGCACATAGATGTCAGAAGGGATCTCCTCCATCACCCTGTCTTCTATGACCCGCTCTGGACTGTCCTGCGAGTGTTTTAAAGTGAAGCAACTTTTCTTGAAGGTGCTGTTGAAGGTCTTCATCGGCTGAGGCTGAGAGAAGTCGTTGCGGAACGGCAGATCCATGGAGCTTAAATTAGTCCTGCTCTGCCTAATGTTTGGTGGCTGCGACCCACAGTGATGGTCGTGGATGCACCGTGAGGCACTGGAAGACGACCGCCGCAGTTTATGGTAGTTCTCAAAGTCTTCCGACAAATCGGCCAAGTCCGCGGTGATCTCTTTGTCTCTCAGCGAGAAAAGCTCGTAGTGGGGAGGGTCAAACACCTCCTGAAATCCCGACTTGTTCAACGTGGCTTTGCGGGCTAAAACTTTCTTGCGAGGCTGTTTGACTTGGACCAGGACAGAGATGACGAGAAGGACCAGGACGACTCCAGCTGAAATGCCGATCACTGTCCCGTGAGTCTTGGTGATCTGCTGGAAGAGGCCAGGCGTTTTCTTTTCTGTAAAGTACAGGTGAAACCATCAACGACTGAGAAATTGCCACTATTCACTCCCAGCGTGACAAATAGCTCCTACATTATACACAGGGTCGGGTACTTTGCCCTGTTTCGACGCCTCCGTTTATAATATCTGTACTCATCAGAACCCTAACCATAACCCTAACCCTAACCCTAACCTCTGTAAATACCTCCAGATAAATACAAGTGTTCCATGCGTCACAATACTCCGGGATAGTGAATTCCAGAGATTCATCGCCCTCTGCAAGAAGTTCCTATGTCAAGGATATTGCAAGTGAGATCAGCTTTATGTTAACACATTTGGAAATTGGTTTCCACTGGTCCACCGCTCTGGCACCCTAACCCATACCCTAACCCTAACCCTAACCCTAGACATTCTTGCCGTAGAGGGAGTACAGAGAAGGTTCACCAGACTGATTCCTGGGATGGCAGGACTTTCATATGAAGAAAGACTGGATAGAGTCGGCTTGTACACGCTAGAATTTAGAAGATTGAGGGGGGATCTTATAGAAACTTACAAAATTCTTAAGGGGTTGGACAGGCTAGATGCAGGAAGATTGTTCCCGATGTTGGGGAAGTCCAGAACAAGGGGTCATAGTTTAAGGATAAGGGGGAAATCTTGTAGGACCGAGATGAAAAAATCATTTTTTACACAGAGAGTGGTGAGTCTGTGGAATTCTCTGCCACAGAAGGTAGTTGAGGCCAGTTCGTTGGCTAGATTTAGGAGGGAGTTAGATGTGGCTAAAGGGATCAGACGATATGGAGAGAAGGCATGTACAGGATACTGAGTTGGATGATCAGCCATGATCGTATTGAATGGCGGTGCAGGCTCGAAGGGCCGAATGGCCTACTCCAGCACCTATTTTCTATGTTTCTATGTTAACCCATACCCTAACCCTAACTCTAACACCCCGAAACGGAGGCGCCGAAACGGCAGCGCCGAATGGTACCATTCCGTATACACATGGCTTTATTCCTTGGAGCACAGAAGGCTGAGGAATTATCTTATAGAAGTGTATTAAATCATGAGAGGCATAGATAGGGTTAATACACAATCTTTTTCTCAGGGTATGAAAGTTAAGAACTAGAGGGAATAATTTAGTTTAGTTTAGTTTCGACAATAGACAATAGGTGCAGGAGTAGGCCATTCGGCCCTTCGAGCCAGCACCGCCATTCAATGTGATCATAGCTGATCATCCACAATCAGTATCCCGTTCCTGCCTTCTCCCCATATCCCCTGACTCTTCTATCTTTAAATGCCCTATCTAGCACTCTCTTGAAAGCATCCAGAGAACCTGCCTCCACCGCCCTCTGAGGCAGAGAATTCCACAGACTCACCACTCTCTGTGTGAAAAAGTGTTTCCTCGTCTCCATTCTAAATGGCTTACTCCTTATTCTTAAACTGTGGCCCCTGGTTCTGGACTCCCCCAACATCGGGAACATGTTTCCTGCCTCTAGCGGGTCCAAGTTCAGTTTAGTTTAGAGATACAGTGCGGTATATTTGAATATTATTTTATAACAGCATAGGTTTAAAATGAGAGGGGAAACATTACAATAGGAATCAGAGGGGCAACGTTTTCACACAGAGGGTGGCGGGTATATGAAATAAACTTCCAAATGTAGGTACCATGACAACATACAAAAGACATTTGAGCAGGTATATAGATAGGGAAGGTTTAGAAGGATATGGGTGAAGTGCAGGCGAATGGGACTAGTGTAGATGGGGCATGTGTAGGAAGGAACTGCAGATGCTGGTTTAAACCAAAGATGCAGCGGGCCAGGCAGCATCTCTGGAGAGAAGGAATGGGCGACGTTTTGGGTTGAGAGCCTTTTTCAGACCTTCTTCTTGGATGGGGCATCTTGGTGGGTATGGATGAGTTGGGCTGAAGGGCCTGTTTCCATGCTGTATAACTCTATGACTCTAAGTGAAGGATTAGATTGGTGTGGAGCATGGATCATTGGGTCACATTGCTAGTTTCTGTACAGAATATTCTGCAGCAGGATTTTCATTTGACACTGTTTCCCATGCACCAACCAGAAATTCCCACTTCATCGTACACATTCGATTTTACATTCGTCATTTAATCAAATGTCACGAACAAGAGGGCTTGGCTTTAAGGTGAGAGGGGGGGAAAGTTTAAAGGAGATGTGCGGGGCAAGTTCTTTACACAGAGAGTGGGTGCCTGGAATGGGCTGTCAGAGGAAACAAACAAGACAGGGAATGTTGCCAACTGGCCCGCTGCAGACTGCAGGAGTACTTCAGTGCTGAGGGATGCACTGAAGCTCGGTGCAGCCAACGCCAAGGCTCGGTGGGGGAGGACCACAGTCTAGGGTCCTTCCGCTGCTGGACATGGGGGGCACGGTATGGTGGAGACGCCCCTCAAAATAAGGGAAGGTATCCCACGCCAGGGGGCCACATAAGTGGGGGACAAGGGTGGGGAACAGATTGGTGAAATTTGAGCAATGTATATAGACTGTATTGAACAATTTGTATAGCCTCCGAAAATGTCGGATGAATTTTTCACACGGTTCACGTATTGGATATATTTATTACCTGAATAACGTCTATTTTGAAAAAAAAACAAACAAACAAGGCGGCAATGTTTAACAGGTATTTTCAGCAAAGTGCAAGAATCCCAAGATGAAAAACATTAGCAGCCTGGAAATATTTACAATTTCCGCCTCTTCTCCCTTTATCTGACACCTTTTTGTCTCCTTTTCATCTCAGGCCTTTGTCCACTCATCTGTCACAGGTACAGGGAATCGAGGGATATTGACCACGTACAGGCAGAGGGCAACATGGTTGTATCCTTTATCCTGTATCTGTACAGTGTGGGTGGTCTGATTATAATATGTAAACTCTTTTCTTTGACTGGATAGCAGGTAAAAAAACAGCTTTCCACTCTACCTCAGCGCATGTGACAACAATAAACCAAAGTGAAGTTACAACGCTCGCAGCGCCAGAGACCCCGGTTCGATCCCGACTACGGGCGCTGTCTGTACGGACTTTGTACGTTCTCCCCCATGACCTGCGTGGGTTTTCTCTGAGATCTTCGGTTTACTCCCACACTCCGAAGACGTGCAGGTTTGTAGGTTCATTGGCATGGTGTAGATGTAAATTGTCCCTAGTGTGTGTAGGGTAGTGTTGACATGCGGGGATCGCTGGTCGGCGCAGACTCGGTGGGCCGAAGGGCCTGTTTCTGCGCTGTCTCTCTAAAGCAAACTAAACCGGGCTAAACGTTTACTGTGTGTACTGCTACTGTGCACGCTGTTTCCGTGACAATCTCAGCTCATGAACTGCTTTTGGCCTGACTTTATGATATTTGGATCAAAACCAGGCAAACTCTTTAAGAAGTGTGCCATATATCCATACAGTATATCCACTTTAGGGTGGGCCTCTTTGAAACGCATTGAATAGTGACAGGCTTGGATAGTGTGGTTGTGGAGAGGTAGTTGAGGCCAGTTCATTGACTATATTTAAGAGGGAGTTAGATGTGGCCCTTGTGGCTAAAGAGATCAGGGGGTATGGAGAGAAGGCAGGTACAGGATACTGAGTTGGATGATCAGCCATGATCATATTGAATGGCAGTGCAGGCTCGAAGGGCCGAATGGCTTACTCCTGCACCTATTTTCTATGTTTCTATGTTTCCACTCCCATGGGAGAGTCTAGGACTAGAGGCCACAGCCACAGAATTAAAGGATGTTCTTTTAGGAAGGAGATGGGGAGGAATTTCTTTAGCCAGAGGGCGGTGAATCTGTGGAATTCTTTGCCACAGACGGCTGTGGAGGCCAAGTCAGTGGATATCTCTAAGGCAGAGGTAGATAGGTTCTTGATTAGTACGGGTGTCAGGGGTTATGGGGAGAAGGCAGGAGAATGGGGTTAGGAGGGAGAGATAGATCAGCCATGATTGAATGGCGGAGTAGACTTGATGGGCCGAATGGCCTAATTCAGCTCCTATCACTTATGACCCACTTTATCTGCCAGCACTGACCCAGAAAACGTTCAATATTCAATCTACAAATGTAGAACATGTGGCTCTGTCGCCCAGCTCTAGTGTTGCAGTTAAAAGCCATTCTAACTACATTAATGTTACAATAAAGTGTGCCACTCATGTGGTTAAATTAAACATGGATTCACTTAATATACTAGGTTAACTTCCACTTAATTCCACTATAGTTGATTAAAAAAAAGAAAGGCTCTTTATTTACTCACTATTCAATATCGAGTCCTCGGTGAAAATCGCAAAGAGTTTTAATAATAAGCTTTGGCTTCATCCTGCTCCTTTTCGGACACATACGATTTCATTTATATATAGATATTGTTTATGACACTTTATAAATATTTTTGTTTTGTTTGTTTTTATGCTGTTTCACACTTGCTTTTTATTCTTTTATTCTGTTCGAAATAAATAATAAAAATAAATAAATCTCTTTTCATGCTTTTTTAAAAAATGATGCGTTTCTATACTTTATCAATGACGAATCAACATTGATCAGTTTTATGAATCAGCAGTAAAACTGTGGAATACTCAGAGTGACAGCAAATAATTACCGTTCTTTGGAGAAAATTCGCATCCATTATCGGAAGAAGCATGAAAAGCAATTAGTTCTGATGCACTCACACATCTGCACTGCCCCGGTTTATAAACGAGGCTTTAGAAAATCGAAGTAATGTGGAATAATGGAGTTGGCCAAGCATTATCAGTGCTCCGCTGTACATTTCCTGAGCTCTTTCAATATGATGATCAGGCTTCACATTCCCAGTGATGAACTCACAGCTCTCTCAGCCGGTCCACACTTAAATTGGCATGACTCACACCAAGGTCTGCACGACCTTAATTATTTAATAAATCACAAGAACATTATAAGAGTACAGGGGATGATGGGCGAGTGCAGAATATAAATGTTTGTTGGCAAGTCCGTACAGGCAACGCACCAACAATTGTGGAGAGAAGGAATGGGTGACGTTTCGGGTTGAGACCCTTCTTCAGACTTCAGTCTCGACCCGAAACGTCACCCATTCCTTCTCTCCAGAGATGCTGCCTGTCCCGCTGAGTTACTCCAGCATTTTGTGTCTACCTTCAGTCTAAAGCAGCATCTGCAGTTCCTTCCTACACAGGAACAATTGTAGTGGAGAAGCTTGTTTGGAATTCAGGGAGGAACTAAGAGGGATTAAATATGAAGGAGTAACTCAGCGGGTCAGGCAGCATCTGTGGAGAACATGGATAGGTGACGTTTCACAGAGTGCTGGAGTAACTCAGCGGGTCAGGCAGCATCTGTGGAGAACATGGATAGGTGACGTTTCACAGAGTGCTGGAGTAACTCAGCGGGTCAGGCAGCATCTGTGGAGAACATGGATAGGTGACGTTTCACAGAGTGCTGGAGTAACTCAGTGGGTCAGGCAGCATCTGTGGAGAACATGGATAGGTGACGTTTCACAGAGTGCTGGAGTAACTCAGTGGGTCAGGCAGCATCTGTGGAGAACATGGATAGGTGACGTTTCACAGGGTGCTGGAGTAACTCAGCGGGTCAGGCAGCATCTGTGGAGAACATGGATAGGTGACGATTCACAGAGTGCTGGAGTAACTCAGCGGGTCAGGCAGCATCTGTGGAGAACATGGATAGGTGACGTTTCACAGGGTGCTGGAGTAACTCAGTGGGTCAGGCAGCATCTGTGGAGAACATGGATAGGTAACGGTTTTGGTCAGGGCCCTTCTTCAGACTGATTGGAGCAGGGGGGAGAAAGCTGGAAGAGAGGTGAGGGCAGGACAAAATGTTACAAGTGATAGGTGGAGAGGGGAGGAGAAAGGCTGGAAGTGAAAAGGAGACAGAAGGTTGTGAGATAAGTCGAGAAGAGGTGTGAAATGTGAAGCCAGAGGGAGGGATGTGGGTGCACGGGGAGGGGAAGGGGGAGGGGGAGGGGGAGGGGTGAATAAAGAATCGCAGGACAAAGCCAGATAAGGGAGCAGTCGAGTGATAGGTGGATATCAGCAGGTGTTAAACCAGCATCTGCAGTTCCTTGTATATCCTCTTAAATATTGACCTATTTGTTACACTCTTTCTCTGTTTAGACCAATTATCCTTGTTTTCTAAGACATGTTCATCGGCAACTCATCCAAGTTGCAATGAAGGGGGGGAGGATGAGTGGGATCTATGAAGCCAGATCTTCTCCCAGTTCCTGATGTGCCAGGACTTGGCGAAGGGAGGGATGGAGTACTTGTGCCTGGAGCAGGTTCATGCAAGGAGCAACTCCTGTTCCTCCAGCATCATCTGTTACAGATGCGGCGCATCCTGGACAATACAGCTCACCCCCTCCATGACACACTCTGGTCAACCTGAGGAGCACCTTCAGCAACAGACTGGTTCCACCAAGATGCAGCACAGAACGCCACAGGAGATCCTTCTTTCCTGTGGCTATCAAACTGTACAGCTCCTCCCCCTTCTGTCGTGGGGTAGACTGACTCCACATTTTCCTTAATCTCCATTCCCTTTGTCCTATTTTCACACTCTAACTTCCTTATCTATGTATCTCCCTCTCCCCAACATCAGTCTGAAGAAGGGTCTTGACCCAAAACGTCACCCATTCCTTCTCTCCAGAGGTGCTGCCTGTCCCACCGAGCTACTCCTGCATTTTGTGTCTAACTTCGGAATGAACGTTGAATTCTCTATTCATCCCTGTATCCCTTCGTTATCAACTCTTCCCCAGCCAACAATGGACCATTGTGGGCTCCACTTGTTCATCTGTTGCCGACCCTGATTCGTTCTGCCCTGTTCCTACCTCCAGGTGCCACCGCCTTCAGTCTAAAGGAGGGTTCCAACCAGAAACGTCACCCAGAGATGCTGCCTGTCCCGCTGAGTTACTCCAGCATTTTGTGTTTATCTTCAGTCTAAAGTAGCATCTGCAGTTCCTTCTTACTATTATTCAATAGTTGTCCTTAATCCTTTCATGAAATGAAGCTATTAAATTCACAATCTGCGTGATACAGAATTATTTCCAAATAGGCACACACATTTTTGCTCAGGGGATCTTTCGAAAGGCATCCACAACATTATGAAACATCAAGTGTTTAAGAAGGAACTGCAGATGCTGGAAAATCGAAGGTAGACAAAAATGCTGGAGAAACTCAGCGGGTGCAGCAGCATCTATGGAGGGAAGGAAATAGGTAACGTTTCGGGCCGAAACCCTTTGGGTTTCGGCCCGAAACGTTGCCTATTTCCTTTACTAATTCCTTCGGGTTTCAGCCCGAAACGTTGCCTATTTCCTTTACTAATTCCTTCTGGTTTCAGCCCGAAACGTTGCCTATTTCCTTCGCTCCATAGATGCTGCTGCACCCGCTGAGTTTCTCCAGCGCTTTTGTCTACCTTGTGAAACATCGACTCAAATGGACTTTCGGGACCGGGAGAACAATTTCAGTAGCTTTGAATTGATGCTCTCAGTACAGTCCCTGGCATGTACCTAGTGTCCGTTAGCAAACAATAATGCATTCAGTTAATAATTAGATCTCTAAGCACAGAGCAGATTTGTTTTGGAATTGAATGCCTTGGCACAACCTGCCAGATGATGAGCTAATATTCCCCCCCCCCCGTGGAGACAAGGAAGCATTTCATAATTGTTAAATACACTGCCACGCCGCTAACAATGCAACAATTGCAAGGCACAGTGTGGGCGGCACAGTGACACAGCGGTAGAGTTGCTGCCTTACAGCGCCTGAGACCCGGGTTTGATCCTGACTGTAGGGAGTTTGCACGCTCTCCCTCCGACTGCACAAGTCTTTTCCGGGTGCTCCGGTTTCCCCACCCCCCACCCCCCCACACTCCAAACACATGCAGGATAGAACAAGTGTACGGGTGAAGAAAGACTGGATAGACTCGGCTTGTACTCGCTGGAATTTAGAAGATTGAGGGGGGATCTTATAGAAACTTACAACATTCTTAAGGGGTTGGACAGGCTAGATGCAGGAAGATTGTTCCCGATGTTGGGGAAGTCCAGGACAAGGGTTCATAGTTTAAGGATAAGGGGGAAATCTTTTAGAGAAAATCATTTTTTCACACAGAGAGTGGTGAATCTGTGGAATTCTCTGGCACAGAAAGTAGTTGAGGCCAGTTCATTGGCTATATTTAAGAGGGAGCTTGATGTGGCCCTTGTGGCTAAAGGGATCAGGGGGTATGGAGAGAAGGCAGGTACAGGATACTGAGTTGGATGATCAGCCATGATCATATTGAATGGCGGTGCTGGCTCGAAGGGCTGAATGGCCTCCTCCTGCACCTATTTTCTATGTTTCTATGTGATTGGTGGTCGGCGTGGACTCGGTGGGCTGAAGGGCCAGCTTCCACGCTATATCTCTAAACTAAAGATAAAGCAGCTATTATTACAACATTTAAAAGACACTTGGACAGGTACATAGATGGGAAAGAATTACAGATACATGGGCTAAACGTGGGCAGGTGGGATTAGTGTAGATGGGGCATCTTAGAGGGCATGGACAAGTTGGGCCGAAGGGCCTGTTTCCATGTTGTATGTCTCCATGACCCTATAAGTCAATCATTGTACTTCAGCAAGGACCATCTTGGAGTAGACACAAGGAACTGCAGATGCTGCTTTACAAAAAAAAAAAAAAACAAAGTGCCGGAGTAACTCAGCGGGTCAGTCAGCATCTCTGGAGAAAAGGAATGGGTGACATTGCGGGTCAGACTGAGAGACAGGGGAGAGGGAAACACGTGATTTGGAATGGTACAAAGGGCATGTAGGGTGTGCAAAGGATAGATCAAAGCAGATGATGAGCAAGAAAATGTACAGTGGTTTACTGCCGGCTGAACACAGTGCTGGCTGTAAATTAAACCAATCATTGATGTATTGATTAAGAGCCAGGAAAAGCTAAATACCCTCAATGATACGCAACATTGAAAACAAGTTTAGCGTTAAGGGGCTGTCCCACTGTATGAGCTAATTCAAGAGCTCTCCGAGTTTAAAAAAATCAAACTCGTGGAAGCATGTAGAATGTACGTAGCGTGTATGTCGGAGCTCGGGAACGTCTCTTAGCAGGCTCGCAACACTAACGGCAGGTAGTCGGGAAACGCGGAAAGCTCGTGAAGACTCGTGAAGATTTCTCGACATGTTGAAAAATGTCCACGAGGGCCCCGAGTACTTACGAGCGGCCATTACCGTAAATCTCCGAGTTCGAATCAGGGGAAAGTCGGGAGAACTCTTGAATTAGTTCGTACAGTGGGACAGGCCCTTAAGTGTTTATACCACAATTAGTTGTTACTGAAGGGGGTGCAACATAGCTTACAACACACAAGAATATAATATTATTAAATAAACGCTATATCATAGCTTAAGTGGCGGCGCTGGTAAACGGCTGCGGCTCGCCTGCAGTCCATTTGTCTTTACTTCTTTATGTTGTATTTTTTCGTTTTGTCTAGTTAGTTTTTGTTTTTTAGGTTGTGTTTATGTGGGGGGGAGGTGGGGGGGGGTTGAAACGGGGCTTGCTGTCTCTCTCTTCGGGGGAATACGACTTTTTTTTATCGTATCCCCCTTCTCTGCCTCCGTCTGCGCTGAGGCCTGATGGCGGAGCCGGTGACCTCGGGACTCCGGAGGCAGAGCCAGTCAGGACTTGCACTGGGCTCGCTCCCGTGAGGGCGGCCCAGCTCGGGGCTGGAACGGCACTCCCGTCGGAGTGGCCCAGCCCGAGGGTGGAACGGCGCTCCCGTCGGAGTGGCCCAGCCCGAGGGAGGAACGGCACTCACGTGAGGGCGATCCGGCTCGGGGCTGGAACGGTGCTCCGGTGGCTGGGACGGCGTTCTGGCGGCGGCGACCTGAGTCCGGGGTTGAGCCGCGGGCCAGCGGCTGCGTCCGCTGGACTGGAGGGCGGCAGCTTCGACCACCCCGGGCCGCGGTGTTTGAGCCGGCCCGTTTGCGGGGTTCGGTGAGCCGCGGGACTGTTTGTACCATCGCCCGGTGGGGAATCGCCTCAGCGCAGAGGGAGAGGAGGAGGGAAGAGACTGCAGCTCTAAGATTTTTGCCTCCACCACAGTGAGGAGGTGCTTGGAGGATACACTGTGGTGGATGTTAATTTGTGTTTATTGTTGTTATTATTGTATGATTGTATGTATGACTGCAGGCACGAAATTTCGTTCAGACCGTAAGGTCTGAATGACAATAAAGGCATTCAATTCAATTCAATTCAATTAAGTAATTCAAACATCATGCTCATTTTTACTGCAACACTTCATCATATTCTTACTGTGAAATGAACTTTTCAGATTTCATTAAGAAATAAAATGAGTTATTAAATCAGATTTCCTTATACCCGCGTGTGGAAGTATTAAAACTGGTTCAGATCTATTTGGCTAAGCACTTAAAGGATTGTTCGAGCAAGATAAATAGACTGATTTAACGCATAAATATAATTGTCAGAGAGAAATGGCCTTTGTCAAGTCTGATGAAGTGAAGACGTCGTTTTCTCACAAACGGCATTACAGACGGAGGGAAATAACATTACCTTTGCAATGATTTTCATCCCATGGGTACACACAGTTCTGGACTCCATTACAGACCAAAGAATTGTTGATGCACATGTTACTGTGGCAAAAGAACGTGTTGCCTTGGCAGGGAGCTGTGAGACAAAGGTTAGTGTCACTATAAATTATAGCACAGCAATTGACTCTTCAAAATGCCAGTGCAGCGTTGCTTTGTACGTGTCCATTTAACCATGAACAACAACAACAACAACACACAGCAAATGGCCACTTTAGGGAAGGTCATGTCTTTGTGAGTTCATCAGTCCGCTTGGGTCAATTGCCCAGGGTGTCATGATTCATAGCAACGGCACAAACACAATCTCCTCCACAAATCCAAATACATTCATGAAACCTTGTGTTCAAGAAGGAACTGCAGATGCGGGAAAATCGAAGGTAGACAAAAATGCTGGAGAAACTCAGCGGGTGCAGCAGCATCTATGGAGCGAAGGAAATAGGTGACGTTTCGGGCTGAAACCTGAAGGAATTAGTAAAGGAAATAGGCAACGTTTCGGGCCGAAACCCAAAGGGTTTCGGCCCGAAACGTTACCTATTTCCTTCGCTCCATAGATGCTGCTGCACCCGCTGAGTTTCTCCAGCATTTTTGTGTACATTCATGAAACCTTGCTGGGTTTATCAATCGTTGCTTGGCATTTTAACGATTGATTGATTCAAAGGCACAGCTTGGATACAGGCCCTTCGGCCCACCAAGTCCATGCCGACAATCGGACACTAGTTCTATGTTATCCTCTTTTCTCATCCACTCCTTGCATACTAAAGGGTAATTTTACAAAGGCCAATTGAATCACGATTTTATGCATTCATTGGCTTTGGAAACTAGTTTAGTGTAGTTTAGTTTAGAGATACAGCACAGAAGAAGGCCCTTTGGCCCACCTTGTTCGCACCGACCAAGCGATCCCCGCACATTAACACCACCCTACACACACACGGGACAATTTAAACTTATACCAAGCCCATTAGCCTACAAACCTGCACGTCTTTGGAGTGTGGGAGGAAACTGGAGCACCCGGAGAAAACCCACGCGGGTCACGGGGAGAACGTACAAACTCCGTACAGACAGCGCCCGTAGTCAGGATCGAACCCGGGTCACTGGCGCTGTAAGGCAGCAACTCTACCGCTGCGCCACCGTGCCACCCAGTTATATCTCTTCAATTAACAGCATTCAAAAGGCCAAGTTAAGACTCTGAGATTTCGAACAACTCTGAACATGAAGGGTACAAGATGTTCCTGGGAACATGGCGACTCTTGTGCACTGCCTCAGGGTAACTTACTGTCTTAAGAGCCTGTCCCACTTACGTGACATTTTCCCCGACTGCCAGCACCCGTCATAGGTCTCCGAAAATGTTCAACATGTTGAAAATTCAGCGGCGACCAGAAAGACGCTACGACTCTGTGGGTGACTAGGAGACCTCTCACGACCATACAGGCGACACCCTGGAGACATGCCCCCCTGACGACATGTCGCCTGTATGGTCGTGAAAGCTCTCCTAGTCATCCAAAGAGTCGTAGTAGCGTCTTTCTGGTCGCCACTGAATTTTCAAGTCGCCGAAAATGTTGCGTTAGTGGGACAGGCCCTTAAGATTACTCCTGAACTGAATGCAAAAAAGGAATGTCACTGTACCTAGTTACATGTAACAATCGGAAATAGGACATAGGTTTAAGATGAAGGCGAAAAGGTTTAAAAGGGATCTAACGGGTAACTTTTTCACACAAAGTGTGGTGGGTGTATGGAACAAGCTGCCAGAGGAGGTAGTTGAGGCTGGGGCTATCGCAACATTTAAGAAACAGTTAGACAGGTACATGGATAGGACAGGTTTGGAGGGATATGGACCAAATGCAGGCAGGTGGGACTAGTTCAGATCGGACATGTCGGTCGGTATGGGAAATTTGGGCCGAAGGGCCTGTTTCCACGCTGCATCACTCTCTGACTAGGAAGTGGTGGCGCTGTTAACAGCTGCGGCTCGCCTGCAGTCCGTCTGTCTTTACTTTTTTCTGTTGTTTTTTTTGTCTTGTTTTGGTTAAGTTTTAGTTTGTTGGGTTGTGTTAGGGGGGGGAGGGAACATGTTCTCTGTCTCTTCCTTCGGGGGAATGCGACTTTTTCGTGTCGTATCCCCCTTCTCTGCCTCCGTCTGCGCTGAGGCCTAATGGCGGAGCTGGCGGCCTCCAACCTGCGACCGACCCCAAGGCTCCGGAGGCAGAGCCAGCCAGGACTTACCAACGAGAGGCTGGCCGTCTTCGGGGCTAAGGCAGCGGTGGCCCGACTTGCTGGTGCGGCGTTCTGGCTTTCGGCGGCGGCCTGGAGCTGATGCAGCGGGGCTCGGAGTTGAGACTGCGGGACCCGGAGCTGGGGCAGAGGCCCGGAGCGGAGACTGCGGGACCCGGAGCGGCGACTGCGGGACCCGGAGCGGAGACTGCGGGACCTGGAGGGGAGACTGCGGGACCTGGAGCGGAGACTGCGGGACCTGGAGCTGATGCAGCGGGGCTCGGAGCTGAGACTGCGGGACCCGGAGCGGAGACTGCGGGACCCGGAGCTGGGGCAGCGGCCTGGAGCTGGGGCGGCTGCCCAGAGCTGGGGCAGCGGGACCCGGAGCGGAGACTGCGGGACCCGGAGCGGAGACTGCGGGACCCGGAGCGGAGACTGCGGGACCTGGAGCTGATGCAGCGGGACCCGGAGCGGAGACTGCGGGACCCGGAGCGGAGACTGCGGGACCCGGAGCTGGGGTGGCGGCCTGGAGCTGATGCTGTGGCGGGCCGTCTCGGAGCGGAGACGGCGTTCCGGCTTTCGGCGGCGGCGACAACACCGCGGAGGTCCGCTGGACTGGAGAGCGGCATCTTCGGCCTGGATCGATCGCCTCAGCGCAGAGGGAGAACAAGGAGGGAAGAGACGGAGACTAAGACTTTGCCTCCATCACAGTGAGGATGTGCTTGGTGAACTCACTGTGGTGGATGTTTAATTTGTGTTTATTGTATGTTTTGTTATTATTGATTCTGTGTATGACTGCAGGCAACATAATTTCGTTCAGTCCGAAAGGTCTGAATGACAATAAAGGGTCTATCTATCTACTATAATAATGTACTGTTGAATCTTTGAACCGTTGATCAATCTGAAATGGAGGAAATGAGTCAGAAAATAGTGAAATGATGATAAAGTGATGGGCCGTTCAATTTTATATAACGCAGAACATTTTGTGCATTGAGATCCCATTTTTCACGGTGATCTTTTCAGGGGTTGGGTGTGAGTCAATTGCTTTAATTTTGAATGCTTAGACATGATGTCAGTGTAAGTGTCAAACTATCGGGAACTGTTGATTACTCTGCAGGTGGGAAGTTGACAGAGCTAAAAATACAAGTGTTATCTGCAGGCATCTGCCACCTGCGATGCATAATTCATGCCTTTTTTGTCTCGAGGTCTGTTTTAAAATATATGCGACATGAACGTTACATGAAAAAGGTTCACAGGGTCGGATGTGCTCTTTATTTTTAATGACATTTCTTATTAGAGTACGCATTTTTCTGTGTTTAAGCTACGTTAAAGAGGTGGTGTAACAACTGAATAGCACAGTGGTGCAGTTGGTGGAGTTGCTGCCTCACAGAGCTAGAGACCCTGTTTCATCCCGACCTTGGGTTCTGCCTGTGTGGAGTTTGCACGTTCTCCCAGTGACTGCGTGGGGGTGGGTTGTAGGTCTATTGGCCCTCTGTAAGTTACCCCTAGTGTGTAGGGAGTGGATGGGAAAGTGGGTTAATACACTGTAGAACAATAGACAATAGACAATGGGTGCAGGAGTAGGCCATTCGGCCCTTCGAGCCAGCACCGCCATTCAATGTGATCATGGCTGATCATCCCCAATCAGTACCCCGTTCCTGCCTTCTCCCCATATCCACTGACTCCGCTATTTTTAAGAGCCCTATCTAGCTCTCTCTTGAAAGTATCCAGAGAACCTGCCTCCACCGCCCTCTGAGGCAGAGAATTCCACAGACTCACCACTCTCTGTGAGAAAATGTGTTTCCTCGACTCCGTTCCAAAATGGCTTACCCCTTATTCTTAAACGGTGGCCCCTGGTTCTGGACTCCCCCAACATCGGGAACATGTTTCCTGCCTCTAGCGTGTCCAAACCCTTAATAATCTTACATGTTTCATTAAGATCCCCTCTCATCCTTCTAAACTCCAGAGTGTACAAGCCCAGCTGCTCTATTCTCTCAGCATATGACAGTCCCGCCATCCCGGGAATTAACCTGGACTCCCCCAACATCGGGAACATGTTTCCTGCCTCTAGCGTGTCAATCAATCAATCAATCAATCGAACAATCAATGAGTTATTAAGCATGCCATTGTTTTCTATTTATTCTTTTTGGAGGGTGACAACACGTCTTGAGCTTTTCCATAAAAACATCCCCACCATCGAAGTGATCTACAGGAGATGCTGCCTCAAAAAGGCAGCCAATATTACCAAGACCCCCACACCCTGGACACGCTCCCATTTCACTCGGCAACAAAGCACAGGGGTGGAATGCATCATCAATAAGGATGGTATTATAGTTATTTGAAAATTTAGTGTCCTAGAAAATGTGGTGATTTTGTATTACGGTGGTGGGGTGTGTTAGCACGGTTTTGGTTTGTAAATATTTATTTTATATCACAATTAAGTAAATTATTTTTGATTTAAAAAAAAAAGGAGTCTTTCTTAGGTAGAGGTTGAGGAACAACTTCATCCAAACAACTATCAGGCTCATCAACACGACAAACGCCAACCACAACTATGAACCTCTTTGGTTGCATGAAGGTCTGTTTTTTTGCACTCGTATTGCGTTTTTGAATTTATTGAATTTTTGCTTATTATATATTATCTGTGTGCATGTTGTTTACTGGCCTGTAATGTTGCTGGAAGTGAGAATTTCAGTTCCATTGTCAGTACATATGAGAATTAAACACTTGATTCTTGAAGGTAGACACATGATGCTGGAGTAACTCAGCGGGACAGGCAGCATGTCTGGAGAGAAGGAATGGGTGACGTTTCGAGTCGAGACCCTTCTTCAGACTGATGTCAGGGGAGGGGGCGGGACAGAGATAGAATGTCGTCGGAGACAGTAAGACTGGTGGGAGAACTGGGAAAGGGGAGGGGATGGAGAGAGAGAGGAAAAGCAAAGGCTACTTGAAGTAGCAAACTTGATTAAGTTGGAGTAACTCAGTGAGTCAGGCAGCATCCCTGGAGAGAAGGAACAATCAAGAGAGAGCTCTTAAAAATAGCGGAGTCAGGGGATATGGGGAGAAGGCAGGAACGGGGTACTGATTGGGGATGATCAGCCATGATCACAGTGAATGGCGGTGCTAGCTCGAAAGGACGAATGGCCTCCTCCTGCACCTGTTGTCTATTAGCTTCGGCCTAGGTGTAAGGTGTCACTAGTGTTTGTAGGATAGCATTAGTGTGCGGGGATCACTGGTCAGCGTGGACTCGGTGGGCCAAAGGGTCTGTTTTCATGCAGCATTTCTAAACTTAAACTTATTTATGCAGTAATCTAGCAATAAATGAAGTCAGAATTGGAAGTTTTGTTTACTTACGATCCAGAAATGAAGTAAATAGCATGGTGAATCGACTTCTCCGACTGCCCTGGTCTGCCCACATCCGGACCACACCCACGCCGGTCTGTAGCATGACGTCGTTGGCTACAGTGCTGCAAAACTTTGCCTTGAGGTTTTCAATGGCACTGCTCCCATCGTAGACGGCCACAAAGTTCCTCTTGCATTCGTTGGAGTGATCCATTTGATAGTCTATAAAGCGTAAATAAATCTAGCGTGGGGGAAAAGATGTTGAATTTCAATCATAAGTTCGTGAGTTCCAGGAGCAGAATTAGGCCATTCGGCCCATCGTGTCTACTCCGCCGTTCAGTCATGGATGGTCTTTTAAGAAGGAACTGCAGATGCTGGGAAATCGAAGGTGGGCAAAAGTGCTGGAGAAACTCAGCGGGTGCAGCAGCATCTATGGAGCGAAGGAAATAGGCAACGTTTCGGGCCAAAACCCAAAGGGTGAAGGAAATAGGCAACGTTTCGGGCCGAAACCCAAAGGGTGAAGGAAATAGGCAACGTTTCGGGCCAAAACCCAAAGGGTGAAGGAAATAGGCAACGTTTCGGGCCAAAACCCTTTGGGTTTTGGCCCGAAACGTTGCCTATTTCCTTTGCTCCATAGATGCTGCTGCACCCGCTGAGT